>NC_045967.1:37118226-37448226 GCF_010909765.2 Amblyraja radiata
GCAAGATAAATTACCTCCGTATATAAATCATAAGACCTGCCCTAAATCCCGAATTTGGGTTGTGCTAAACCCCAGCCACTGAGTCAGACTCACTGCTCTTTGGCAAAAAACCTCATGGGAATAAAAACTTTCGGCCTCATGAGGGCAGGCCCCAGGACGAGCAAACCCCAAAAATACAATACCCAAGCGGCAGCACCCCATCGCGTCCACCAGTCGACGTCTACCATATGGGACTGGTGAAAGCTCGGGGACCGCATTTTTTTATGCCCGGGAGTCTTTTAGACCATAGCCCAGAGCAGGACCTCATGGAAAATGCGCCACCCCCCAACATCACCGCCACGTCAGACAACGCGCCAGACTCGCTGGTCTGGGAAGAGACAGAAGAAATGCCCATATCCATGGAGGTAGGTGGGTCTGGTGCCTACAAGAATATGTAAAATAAGGAATCTAATTTCAAAGGATACTTTATGGCAAGCATTGGCCTCAAATATGCTTACTATTCAGTACCCATTCAAAAGGATCTACGCAGATACCTAAAATTTATCTGGATGGGGCAACTATGACAGTTAAAGCATTACCCCATGGGGTAACGTCAGCTCAAGGTTATTCATCAAGATACTAAAACCAGCCCTGGCAAAACTAATAAGAAGACCATGGAATTAGCTATGTCAGCTGTTTTTCAGCTACAAAACAGTTTTCGAAACCCTGGGGTTTGTTTTACATCCAGATAAATCAAAGTTGAAGCCATCCACTATCATGGACTACTTAGACTTCACAATTAATTCAGTCCATATGACTGTAACTTTGCCAAAAGACAAAACGGTTGAATTAGCACAATTATGCCACAATTTAATGGTCAACGAGCAACCAACTATTTGACAAGTAGCAAGAGTAATTGGGAAAATGGTAGCAGCATTCCTGGCTACACAATTCGGACCATTGCATTATAAAATCTACAAAGAGCAAAGGTACAGGCATTAAAATATCATGCAGGTCATTATGATCGGGTCATGAAATTACCCACTGAAACTATATCAAAACAGTTGGCATAGTTTCAGCCCTATCATTATCTAACAGGTGGTAGATGGACTAACCTAAAGTCATCATTACTACTTACACGGGGCATTAATTATTTAGCGATGTTGGGTGCCTTTTATGGATTAAAAGCATATACATCAAATATGCATCACTGCATGTACGGTTACAAATGGATAATACTACGGTGGTGGCCTACATTAACCATATGGGAGGCATAAAATCGTTATCATGCGACAAATTGGTCAACACAATTTGGCAATGGTGTGTCAAAAAGACATATTTGGCTGTCAGCAACTTACCTATCAGGTAAGCTAAATACAGTGGCAGACACCAGGTCACGCAAATTCAATGACAACATCGAATGGATGTAAAACCCAAAGTATTTGCAAAAGTTATCAAGCTATATGGCACGCCAGATATCGATTTATTTGCATCAAGGCTAAATCACCAGATACCTATGCATGTCGCTTGGGAACCAGACCCAGAGGCAGCAGCGGTAGTAGATGCCTTCACGCTGGATTGGGGAAATTCCTTCTTCTATGTTTTCCCTCCCTTCTGCCTCATCAGTCAGGTACTACGAAAAATATAGATGGACTCTGCATCAGGGTTTGATAGTACCCGACTGGCCTACACAGCCATGGTTCCCAGTACTGCATGACATGTTTGTTGAAACACCGAGGGTATTCCCCAGTGACCCAGAGTTGTTAACTCACCCGGTATCAGGCATAAGCCACCCATGCCATGAGAAAATCAAACTCATGGGTTGCAGGGTTTTAAACAGACCTTATCTGGAACTGGGATTGTCAGAACAAACCATCAACACCATGTCAGCATCCCTTTCGAACATCCACTAAGAAGCAGTACTTAACCAGCATCAAGAAATGGGAGAAGTACTGCCAGGAAACAGGGACAACGTACACAACAGCAACAATCACCAACGCACTGGAGTTCCTGGCCTACCTACACCACAAAGAGGAATCAGCTACAGTGCCGTCAGCACAGCAAGGAGTGCCCTGTCTGCTTATTTGAAACCAGCACCAGGACAACAGCCGATGGGATCCCATCCACTGGTGGTCAAATTAATGAAGGGCATCTATAACATCAAACCCCTAGACCAAGGTATACCCATTTATGGGATGTCAGTGTGGTCCTGACGTACCTCAGGGGATGGCCACCAGCCAGATCCCTCAGCCTCGAACAAACTACCCTGAAAACGCTCATGTTGATGGCACTTGTATCCACTTAGAGGGTCCAGTCACTACATCGATTGCGACTGGACAACATGGTGACCACCCCAGACCAGATCTCATTCATCATCCAGGGTCTGGTAGAACAGAGCAGGCCAGGTATAGCCAATCCAGTTGTGGTGTTCCGGGCTTACCCGCCAGAGCCGCGGTTGTGTGTCATGACCTATCTACTATATTATATAGACACAACCTATAACATCAGAGGGAGTGAAAAAGCCTTATGGGTTAGCCACAAAAAACCTCATGGCCGGGTAACGAGCCAAACCATTGCAAGATGGCTCAAGCAGGTACTAAAGGCTGCCGGAATAGACACTAACTTTTTTCAAATCTCATTCCACCAGGGCAGCGTCTACATCAACGGCCGAAAGAATGGACGTACCGGTTGACCATATTCTGATGACAGCAGAATGGTCGAGGGAAACGACATTCAGAAATTTTTACAATAAGCCGTTGACGAAACCTGACTTGTTTGCAGAAAAATTTTACAAACTGCAAATATTTAATTTAAGCCCAGGGGAGCAATTTAATTTGTTATTGTTACTAAATACCATTTTTGTTTCTCGAAAAACAGATTCATTGGTTGGTTACGATAACACACTTCCTCCCTCAAGAACTTCGGCAGTGCGTGAAATAAAACTGTCACACGGTTTGAAATCACAGAGCTTTGAAGTCTTCACGTAGTCACTCATGTGACTCCAAATTAAAATAGTAAGATTAAACGAGAACTTACCAGTTTGAAGTTTGATCTGTATTTTATGAGGAGTTACGATGAGGGATTACGTGCCCTCCACTCCCACCCTCATAATATAGGTCAAACTGATAACTGATGTCTCCTTTTCTTTACTATGTTTACTTCAATAACTGTGTCTATCTGTGATTCCACACCGCTGCTTGGAAGTATGCCGCGCATGCGTAATCCCTCATCGTAACTCCTCATAAAATACAGATCAAACTTCAAACTGGTAAATTCTCGTTTAATCTTACTATTATCACTGATGTACTCTCTTCCTGTACCTTAGGCATACTAGGTAATAATGTACTATCTCTTACATATTAACAGATACCCTTTGATGGGATTTGTATACACCTGACCTCACAAATGCCACTCTCCCACGAGTGCAGAAAAACAGGCAAAAATATCCAGTGAGAAAAAGCATGAAAGTTTGTGCATGAGTGTCGGCAATCATAATCTGAGAACTACATTCATGTAGTCAGTACCAACTGTACTGGCTATACAGACATAAACACATTCCTGGCCTCAAGGCTTGAAAAAGCAAAGTTATGAACATTTGAGAATGTTATGATTGAAAGTTTTCTTCTCAAATAATTGTTAGATGATGTTAGATGACAGGACTTCAGGCAGTCCTGTCCAGTCCGTCTACATTCCATGCAATTTTCTGAGTGGCTCCTAAGAGAATCATGCAACCTGTTGTCAGTTTGCCGTTGTTTGATAATAGAAATTTAGTGGTACTTTAACGTAATTCAGAAGAGAATAACGGACGCAGCCGAGACCATCACACAAGCCAATCTACCTGACATTGACTCCATCTACCTCTTTGGAGACCTATCTTTAACCAGATTTCACTGGAACATATCTTGCACTAAACATTATTCCCTTTACCCTGTGTCTGTACACTGTGGACAGCTTGGTAGTAATCATGTATAGTATTTCTGCTGACTGGATAGCAAGCAACAAATAGCTTTTCATTGTGCCTCAGTACACATGGCATTAATAAACTAAACTAAACTCAACTAAAAACAGCAAAGGTTGTGCAAATCTCAAAACTCCCCAAAATATCTGTTGATTCCCTGCACTATTTTTTTTAGTCCACCTGCTCAAAATTTAGAGGAATGGAATTAATGATATTGAACTGATATTTTGTTTCCTTTTCAGTAACTTTGGAAAATTGTGAAGCTCATTTAGAACGAAAATGGGTTGGGAACATTTATGTCTAATCCCATCTTTCATTGCAATGGAAACAGACATTCTCCAGTGTCTGCGGTTTTCCTTTGTGTTGCTGCCAATGGAAGCTATTACAAGGATTTAGACACATAAAGAACATCCAATATTCAAGGTGGTAACTATCACTTAAAATAGCAGCCTAGTCACAACAATATCACGTTTCATACCTTGTTATACAAACCAGTTCTTAAAGGTACTTTTTATATGCTGTATACCAACTCACAGTTTGTTTTCTAAAACATCAAATAAACCAAATTAAATTATTTATATATCTAAAAAGTTGTAGTTAACTATTTACAATAATATACAATTGTAAATTCAACCGTTTATGAATTCAGTCGATTTCTTGGAGTCTTCATTCTCAACCTGTTCACTGCAATCTGAACTTGACATTTAGTTTAGTTTAGTTTACTTTAGTTTAGAGCTCTAATGCGGAAACAGACCCTTCGACCCACCGAGTCTGCGCCAACCAGCGATCCCCGTACACTATGGTACACACACTAGGACAATTTACAATTACGCCAAGCGAATAAACCTACAAACCTGCACGTCTTTGGAGTGTGGGAGGAAAGTGGAGAATCCAGAGAAAACCCACGCAGGTCACGGGGAGAACGTACAAACTCCATACAGACAAGCACCTGTAGTCATATTGTTTCTGTGTCCACCCCAGGCACGTATAATTCTGTGGATCATAGTCCCATGTATAAGTGTTATGCTGTAATACCATAGTCAAAGAGTCATACAGCATGGATCAACTTGTCCCTTGCCTTCCAAAATGCCCCGTTAACGGTAGTCCCATCTTCCCGCATTTGGTCCATATCCCTCACAACCTTTTCTATCCATGTACCTGCCCAAATGTCTTTTAAATGTTGTTATGGTACTTGCCACAACTACCTCATCTGGCAGATTGTTCCATACAACCACCGCTCCTCTGTTTGAAAAAGTTCCCCTCTCACCTTAAACCTATGTCCCCTCGTTTTTTATTCCCTTATTCTGGGTAAAAGAGTTTGGGCATTCACCCTATCTATTCTCTTCACAACTTTATAGACTTCTATAACATCGCCTTTCATCCTCCTACGCTGCAAGGAATAAAGTCCTATCTAATCTGCCCAACCTTTCCAAATATCTCAGACCCTCAGATCCTGACAATACCCTTGTAAATCTTCTCTTCACTTATTTCAGCTAATGATTTCCTTCCTATAGCAGGTTGACCAAAATTGAACATCCTTTTAAAATGTTCCATTTCCTTAGCCTTGACGGTTTTAGTGGCTCAAGTTCCAGATTTCTAGTACCCTTTGTGTCAGAATTATTCCTGCCATTGCCAACTGCAACATGACGTGCAAACTCTTGTAATCAATGCCTTGACTAATGAAAGCAAGTATGGCAAATAGCTTTACCTCCACCCTGCCCATTGTGTAACCTCTTTCAGTTCCCTGTTTCATGTTCCCCTGCTTTTGCTGTCCTTGTCCTTCTAGCTGGTAAAGATTATAGGTTTAGACAGTGCTTCATGGGTTGCTACAGTACAACCTGTAAATGATACAACCTACTTCTATTATGCATTGGTGATGGAGTGAATGAACAGTTGTGCACAATGTGCCAATCAATCGGGCAGCAATTACCCAAGTTGTTTGTGAAATATTATGTCCCCTGCGCAAAGCCACGTTGATTCCTCCTTATGTCCCAGTCTTTCCAGGTGTACATAAATCCTGTCCCGCAGAATCTTCTATAAACAACTTTCATATCACTGAAGCATGATTCGCAGATCTGTACTTTCAAAGCTTATCTCTACTCCTTTTTGGTCAAAGGGATGACATTAGCAATCCATAAATCTTCTGTCACCTCAAATGTGCCTAACAAATAAGTAAAAATGTCTGTCAGAGCTCCAGTAATCCCCTTCCTTACTTTCCATCATGTCCTGAGATAAATCCTGTCAAAGGGATTTTCCCACTATAAAATACTCCAATATTTCTAACACTTCCTTATTCCTAATAAATTAGGAACACTTCCTCATTCCTAATAAATCCCCACCAAGCTCACCACCAAACTCCACCAGCTAGGCCTCAACTCGCCGATATGCAATTGGATCCTGAATTTTCTGACGGAGCGACCGCAGGCAGTGTGACTGGGCCCGCACCTGTCCTCCACTATCACCCTGAGAACCGGCACACCACAGGGCTGTGTACTGAGCCCCATGCTCTACTCCCTCTTCACACACGACTGTGTTCCTGCATTCGACACCAACACCATCGTGAAGTTTGCAGATGACACAACGGTGATCGGGCTGATCACCAACGGTGATGAAATAAAATACAGAGCGGAGGTACAGAACCTGGCGGACTGGTGCTCACGTAACAACTTGTCACTAAACACCTCCAAGACCAAGGAGCTGATTATCGACTTCAGGAGGTCACATAATGGAGAATACGCCCCAATCTCCATTTACGGGGAAAGTGTGGAGAGAGTGTCCAGCTTTAAGTTTCTGGGCACTCACATCTCAGAGGACCTCACATGGTCCACCAACACCGCTGCGCTGGTCAAGAAGGCACAGCAACGACTGTTCTTCCTGAGAACATTGAAAAAGACTGGTCTGCCCCAACAGCTGCTGACAACATTCTACCGCTGCACCACAGAGAGCATATTAACATATGGCATCTCTGTGTGGTATCTCAGCTGCACGGAGGCGGAGAGGAGAGCTCTTCAGCGCGTCGTCCACAGAGTGCAGAAGATTATTGGGACACCGCTACCAGCCTTGGAGGGCATCTACCACACACGGTGCCTCAGGAAGGCCGTCAGCATCCATAAAGACTCCTCACACCCTTGTAATGGACTGTTCGAACTACTTCCCTCCGGCCGACGTTACAAGGCCTTCTACGCCCGAACCTCCAGACTCAGAAACAGCTTCATTCCCAGAGCTATAGCGGCTCTGAACCGGCCCTGCTGAGTGTCCCCCATCCCCACGGACTGTCTCCCTCGGATGGTCACGTCGCACAGACACATCTGCACTTTAGTCTGTTTTGACTGTTTTGACTGTTTTAATGTTCTTTTTTCAAACCATGTTCTCGGGGTATCTAAATCTAAATGTTTTTAGTTATTTAAGTTATGACATCGGATGGAAGCTGCATACCAAATCTCGTTGCACTTATGTGCAATGACAATAAAATATATTATTATTATTATTATTATTATTATTACATGCCCCCATAATGTCTGAATACCATTAACTTAACTCTCCAGCTCTCATGTCCTTATCTCTGCTGAAAACTGATGAGAAGTACAGTAAACTCTCACAATAACTATTATTTACTTATTCGTAGAGGGCTAGAATACATAAAAACAGGGATGTAATGCAAAGGCTTTACAAGGCACTGGTCAGACCACATTTGGAGCATTGTGAGCAGTTTTGGGCCGGATATCCAAGGAAGGATGTGCTGGCATTGGAGAGGGTCCGGAGGAGGTTTACGAGGATGATGCCAGCAATAATTGGGTTAATTTGTGATGAGCGTTTGATGGCACTGGGCCTGTATGCGCTGGAGTTTAGAAAGATGAGGGGTCCCCTCATTGAAACTTACTGAAGTGAAAGCCCTGGATAGAAGGAATGCGGAGAGGATGTTTCCACTAATGGGAGAGACTAGGACCATGGGCCATAGCCCTGCTTTTACTGTCCTTGTCCTTCTAGCTGGTAAAGGCTATAGGTTTAGACGGTGCTTCCTGAGAATGTTGGCGGGTTGCTGCAGCACATCCCGTAAATGATACAACCTACTGCTATTGTGCATCGGTGATGGAGTGAGTGAATAGTGTGTACAATGTGCCAATCAATTCGGCTGCAATTACCCAAGCAGTTTGTGAAACATGATCTCCCCTGCACATAACTGCATTGATTCCTCCTTTTGTCCCAGTCTTTTCAAGTGTGCATACATTCTGTCCCTCATAATCTTCTATAAACAACTTCCCTGTCACTGAAGTATGTCACAGATCTGTACTTTCCCGATCCTTTGTCTGTCAGAGCTCCAGTAATCCCCTTCCTTACTTTCCATTATGTCCTGAGATAAATCCTGTCAAAGGGATTCTCCCACCATAAAATTCTCCAATATTTCTAACACTTCCTCATTCCTAATAAACACATGCCCCCCAAAACAGGGATGTAATGTTCAGGCTTTACAAGGCACTGGTCAGACTGCATTTGGAGTATTGTGAGCAGTTTTGAGCACCATTTTGTGTCTTTTTTTTAAAGAATTTATATTTTAATGACATACTATTGATGCAAATATTTTTCTTGCAGTAATGCAAAATTAGTCACACAATGAATCCTGCAGGGTCATTTCCAGAGCAGCTCTTTTTCACCTGATACCCACTTTAAACAAAGCCCTCACTGTTTCCGAGTTGAAGTGAACTCTTTCTGGCAAGTATAAAGCTAGCTGGCCTTCTCTTACTCATTGCCCAACAACCTCCACAACAGTTTTATACAAAAGACATGTCTGCAGGAGTTGTAGTCTGGATGATCAGCCTATGGGCGTGTTGTTACTTTTAATGTTTATACCAATCCTTGTCACCCTCACCTACATTCCATCCTAATTATAGAGCACCTTGCACGCGCTGAACATTTTGATCATGCTGTTCTCTGCACATCACTCACACACCTAGAAAGCACGTAGTGTACATAGACTTGCCATCGATCGTCATGCATTCCACAATTTAATCCTGACCCTGTCAAACCAGCGTACAATGACACAACTAACACACCATGGGCCAGAGGAAATCAGGTCTGAGCAGCAGGCAGTGGACTTGTACTTGCACACGTCTGGGTGTCAATGTTTCTGAGCTGAGTGAAGACTTTTAAGGGTAGTGGGAGTTCTTTCCCTTTCTTCAGACTGAGCTCCACGTATGACCCTGTGCTGCAATTGCTCCATCTGTGGGTTACGTAAAAACAGCCCCTGAACCCTTGCAGACAGCAGCAGCTGCGATATGACTCCACAGGCATCTTGTAACTGTTTGCCATGTCAAGATTCTATTTTTAACAACTTTAGACTTGAATTACAAAACAATGGCAGTAGGAATAAGGTGACTCTTTTGTGCAGTCACATTGTAATCAACTATTCCTAAACACTTGTACTTTGGCATGATTGTGTCTGTGTATAGTTATATTTTTCTGCTGAACTGCATGAAAAAAACGGAATTCAGTGGAGACGAGGAAGATTTTCTTTAGCCGGAGTGTGGTGAATCCGTGTCATTCATTGCCACAGGCGGTGGAGATTGATAGCTTCTTGATTAGTAAGGGTGTCTAAGGTTACAGGGAGAAGGCCGGAGAATGGGTTTGAGAGGGACAAATAGATCAGCCATGAATGAATGGTGGAGTAGTTACGCGACCCCCGAGCAGTGATCTGGTCACGGGGAGTTCCCCACCCCCCACCCCCCCACCCCGCCACGGGTACCATGTAATCCCGTGCTACCTGCTCCACGGTCGGATAGTCGACAACTAAACCGTTTCCCCCACTTGGTTTGCCAGGTGAGGAGGGGGCTGTGGACCCGCAGCAGGACCAAAAACAAGCCAATGGCCAGCTACACTTCAGTAGAAGTTGCGATCACTGTCGTACGTATCATTGTAAGGAATGATGATAAAGCACACGCACCAACATCTTATACTTTCAGTGGCAGGTCCGCAGGAACTGGAGGACAGAGATGTGCGGTGCGCCTGTCTCCGTTCCGGTCGGAAACCAGCACCACTGCGTCGCTTATGTTTTCAACGATGATGGCCTAATTCTGTACTATGCATTATGATTTTATGGTATTTCACTGTGCCTAGCTACATGACAATAAAGTCCAATAGAACCATTAGCTTAGTTTTTAGTTTAGAGATACAGCGCGGAAACAGGCCCTTCGGCCCACCGAGCGTACCAAACTGCGATCCCCGCACATTAACACTACCCTACACCCACTAGGGCCAATTTTACATTTTATACCAAGCCAATTAACCTACAAACATGTACGTCTTTGGAGTGTAGGAGGAAACCCAAGATCTTGGAGAAAACCCACGAAGGTCACGGGGAGAACGTACAGCACCTGTAGTCAGGATCGAACCCGGGTCTCTGGCACTACTGACTTCACATGAACCTGCGAGAGTTTATCAACAAAAATGTTCATCACTCCCATTCTTCCATGACCATTATACTGTAACTTTATGAAGATTAAAGAGAAGCAGATGCTGGAATCTAGGACAAAAAAAAACAGAATGCTGGAAGAACTCAGTTGAGGCAAGGACTATTGCAATGTTTAAGAAACAATTAGGTCAACTTTAGAGGTGATATAGGCCAAACACAGGCAGGTGGGACTGGTGTAGATGGGACATGTTCGTCGGTGTGGAAAGTTGTTTCACCTGTAAACAATTTTCAATAAATAACAGGAGTTGGAATTTTTGGTGTTCAATCACTGACATTTGTGTAAGTTGTTGCACTTTTTAAATGGAAATAATTTTGCTCCTTCCATGTTATTGACATTGGCAGTCTAGGGTTTGGTACCCAGCACCCTGGATCAACAGCCCTGCAAGTAATGTATCAGCTCAAACAACCTGCATTATCAAGAAGTGTATTTTAGTTCTATACAGCATATGTAGCTCAAGGATTGTATGGGACAACTTAATGCAAGTATGTAAATAAGTCTTGTGTGCACATGATATAATGATACAGAACAAGGGACAGGGAAGCTGGAATCTTGAGCAAAATTCAAAGTGTTGGAGGAACTCAAAGCACAGGTAACATCTGTGGAGGGAAATAGATCGACAATGTTTCGGGTCGGGACCCTTCTTCAGACTGAAGAAAAATCCTGACCCGAAACGTCATCTGTCCATTTCCCCCACAGATGCTGCCTGGCACACTGAGTTCCTCCAGCATTTTGTATTTTGATACAATTAATAATGACCTGTGTAACTTTGGCATTTGTAGTAGCTGGAGCTAATTTTCAACAGATTTAGCACATTATGAAACTACTAGTGTCATCTAGAGTTTATTTATTGCAATACCTGGCAGGTCTACAATAGTGGCTCACATATCACCTCCCAATACACAGCAACATGGAAAAGATTACCGTGCAGCAGCCCTTACTGGAACTTGTGCCTACATCGGATGTGGCCAGGATAGAAATAGGCTATGATGCCTTCCACACTCAAATAGCCTGCCAATACTCACAGTCCAGAGGGGAAAATTAAAATAAGTTGAAACTTAATACAGATATTTTTGACCTGGTAAACTTTGGAGTTTCCATTCAGCCAAAATAGAGGAAAGCATAGCATTCTTCATTCTTCTTCTAAAATATTTACAACCTGACCTAACTAAGTCAATGAAGGAAGACATAAATAGCAATTTTGTTTGACTGGAAGCAAACCTGGCTAGATTTGGAATTTAAATGAATACTAGTCTGGAATTTAAAAGAATACTAGTCTGTGGGAGACTCCTCAAACGGGAGGCCTGGTCCCCCAACGCAATATTCCATCACTCACGCGTAGTCCCCAACTGCGCAGGCACGGCTGACGGATTCCCATTGTGATTCCCCTGATCCCCCTCCTTCCCTCACCCCCCCCCCCCCCACTCTGCCCCTTGCCCTTCCACCCCCCCACGCACTCACTCCATCCCCCTCAACACTCCCCCATCCACTCTTAGCGGCTCTCCGGCGGCGCAGCCATTCCCGCCCATTGGGTTCCCATTGTGACGTATTGTGGGGGGGTAGCGGGGTGTGGGGGGGGGGGTTGTGGGAGGAGAAGGAGTGTGGGTGTGGGGGAGGCGGTGTGGGGGAGGGGGTTGTGGGGGAGGGGATGTGTGGGGAAAGGGCTGAGTGTTGGAGGAGGGGTGTGGGAGGGGTGTGTGGGGGAGGGTTTGTGTGGGGGAGGGGTTGTGTGGGGGAGGGGTGTTTTACGGAGGGGGTGTATGGGGGAGGAGGGGTGTGGGGGAAGCGGTGTGGGGGATGGAGGGGATGAGTGTGTGGGCGGGGGGTGTATGGGGGGGAGGGGGGTTGTTGGGGTGGGGGGGTGTATGTGGGGGGGTGTATGTGGGGGGGGTGTGTGTGGTGGGGGAAGGGGGGTGTGGGACGGGGGGAGGGGAGTGTGTGGGGTCAGCGGCTCACGGCTCCGACCGCACTCACCGGCTCCAGGACCCGGCTCCAGACTCACTCAGTGGCTCCCGTCCCCGGCTCCTATCGCACTCAGCGGTTCCCGGCCCCGGCTGCACTCAGCGGCTCCCAGCTCATCGTGGTGGTCGCCACCGCCGCCCGCGGACATAGCCCCGCCCGCAGAACACATCCCCCGCTCACCCGCGAAGTCAGCCCCCGCCCGCCCGCGAACACAGCCTCCACCCGCAGAACACATCCCACGCTCGCCCGCGATCACAGCCCCACCCACACTCTGCTCACTCCGCTCCTTCAGCTGTATTCTCGCCGCCGGTGATTGACAGCGGTTGCCGGAAGGAGCGTCGCCGTCCCGGCGAATGACAGGAGAGAAGACCAATAACTTTTGTAATATTTCACTGATCGGAACAAAACTTGATGCACTTGCAGCACAAGGGAATGGCGAGTAAGGTGGTGAAAAATCGTAGCGCTATCGGGTACCGTTTTTGTGCAAATTTAAAAACACCGCAAACCTGTAGAGGACAAGATGAGAGTTTTATATATAGATATATAGATAGATATAGATAGTGAAGTACATATGGTTTTCATTGCTTATATGCTGAACCTAAGTAGTTATCAAAATTAAAAGTTTTATATTAAGTTCCCTTGTCATCAAATTTATCAAGAGCAGATATTAATGATTTCATTAAATACCAGAGATATTTATAGATTGTTGGATTGTTGCTAATATTGAACAGTATAACTTCACTGCACACATTTTCTCTTACAGTAAGAGAAATGTGTGCAGTGAAGTTATACTGTTTGGGGAAGAATTATGTTTAGATATGTATTATAAGTGATTACAGCCTGCATAAATATGCCTGGAAATGAACAATCGGTGAAATGCAAATTTCCAGTAGGATTAATGTCATTTAGGCTCAGGTGGCTAATTCCTGAAAGTAACAGGAATTTCATTACAATCTGGCAATCACTTTGTTATGTTCTGTCTTTTACTTCAGGAGAACAATATTTTTAAAATATTTTGCATTTAAACTATTGTGACTGATTACACCAATATGATCCTTTATGGTCCGGTCAGCAACAATGCATATTAACCCATCTGCTGGTGAATGCTTGCCTCTCCGAACACAGTAAAAAGAAACGTGCAAACTGACTTCTAAGAGATGGAGGCTACCTTCACCAGGCCTGGCTCATACTCCCTTACCATACAGTTGTTTGATGAGGTGCACATACCCACAGCAGGGTGGGCGGCACAGTGGCGCAGCGGTAGAGTTGCTGCTTTACAACACCAGAGGCTCAGGTTCGATTCTGACCATGGGTGCTGTCTGTACGGAGTTTGTCATTCTCCTTGTAACCGCGTGGGTTTTCTCCAAGTGCTCCAGTTTCCTCCCACACTCCCAAAGACGTGCGGGTTTGTAGGTTAGCTGTAAAGTGTTAATTTACTGTTTCTTTAAAATGTAAATTGTCCCCAGTGTGTTGGATAGTGCTAGTGTATGGGGTGATCGCTGGTCAGTGCGGACCAGGTGGGCCAAAGGCTTGTTTCCATGCTCTATCTCTAAAGTCTAAAAGTCCAAAGTCTAAACAGTTCCAAGGAACATAGCACACGGCCTACAAATGGATGATGCTGTAAAGGAAGGGAGTTTTATCGATTCTTCTGATTTTATTCTAATGCCCCTGTCCCACTTAGGAAACCTGAACGGAAACCTCTGGAGACTTTGTGCCCCACCGAAGGTTTCAGTGCGGTTCCCGGAGGTTCCCGGAGGTTTTTGTCAGTCTCCCTACCTGCTTCCACTACCTGCAACCTTCGGCAACCACCTGCAACCTCCAGGAACCGCACGGAAACCTTGGGTGGGGCGAAAAGTCTCCAGAGGTTTCCGTTCAGGTTTCCTAAGTGGGACAGGGGCATTAGTTTCCTTCTTGTAATCATTTCCTTTCAGAAGATTACCATCAATATCTTTCTTCACCATGCTCCTCACCTTCACAGGCACCCTCTCTTCAGTTGATGTGGCAACTCCACAAGAAAGAATCAGAGGCTAAAAATATAAACATTGTGAAAGTAGGAAAATAGTGGTGCAATCCATTCAGTGTCCGCATGTATGTGTGCCTGTGTTGCGATATATTAGGATGACTCAACAATGACACTTCATTATCAATTCATTATATAGAAACATACAAAATTATTAACGTTATTAAGTGCACCAGAAGGTAGTTGTTGAGGCAGGCCACCATGCCCTGTTTGGGAACCAGTACAACAGATGCCATTTTGAAGCAGGTAGGACGCTAATCACAACGCTGATCCCCATCTGCAAACAGCCCATTCACAGGCACCATATGGTACTGGGATTTTGCTCACAAACAATGTATGAACGTTATCTATACTCTCACATTCAGCATTGAAAAGCCTCATATGAGACTCCAATTAAGATTTATTTTGAACTAATGTGCCACATGGCAATTTGAAGGTATACAACTGTGCACAATTGATTAATATTCATTTGTAATGGCAGAATGATCTGTCAGCTAATAACATTTGGATCTGATTGTTATATTTTTATGGCTGTTCTCTCATCTCTACTATTACTTTCAAGTTCTGGTTTTTTTTTAATGGTTGTGTTGCGATTGGTAGCTTCCAACAGAATGGGGATTGTAGAGCTGATGACACAAATCAGTATGCGATTTCTGTCTTATTTCTTGTAGGAGTTTCTCTTAGATGGATCTCGATGACTATTATCATGCCATTTGTAGTCTATTGAGTGTCTGCTGTCAGACTGTTCCAATTCCCTTTTAAGTCCAAACAGGAGCTTGCTCTAGATGGGGTGGCTTCAGATTGCTGCATAGTGCAAGTTGAAAGAGCAGTCTGGTATTATTGGCCATGAAGAGCGGCTACATATGCTGTCAGAGAGGTCATGAGAACTGACTCCCTTGTGTGTAGAGAGTACATGAACACCCTGAACGTAAGAAGCTTGAGAACTAAATGGACAAAGATGCAGCAATCTGCCGCCACTCCCATCACGTTGTCCATTGTGAATCACAAGTGCTTGACCTCGGCTCGCCCTGCCCTTCTCCTTAGAACAGGAGCTGGGGATGAGGTCGAGCTCATATCACTGATTGTGCTGAGCATACAGACCTGTATTTACTAGTTGCTGCATTCAACAGCAAATTACAGAGGTAAACCTATCATTAGAAAAATCAGAATCAACTGTCAGATGGGCAATTCATGTTATTTCACCACGGCACATCCGACCAAGGCTTTATTTCCTCTCTGTGAACTCTTGCAATATTCCAATAATTGTCTTGAAACTCCTGTAAGTTATTTTCTTTATACAGTGCTGATTATAGACTTACACACAACTTTCAAAATTATGAATCAGCGCCTCGTTCAAAAAACTTTATGTCATTATTTAAGCAAAATATTTAATTCAGCATACTCATAATACACATTGTTCCACAGGCTTTGAACTCAGATCCTCCGGAATATCCCACCCTGGTCAATTGCTCTAACCAGCTTGATGCTCTGCTCTAAAATAATACACATAGTGACACAAACATAAGCATCGTTTAAGGATGGGACCTTTCTCCAGTCTGAAGAAGGATCCCGACTCGAAAGGCCGCTTACCATGTCTTCCAGAAATGCTTTATGGGTGCTGTCTGTGTGGAGTTTGCACGTTCTGCCAGTAACTGAATGGGTTTCCTCTAGGTGCTCCAGTTTCCTCTCACATCCTAAAAATGTATGGGTTTGCAGGTTAATTAGACTGTAATTTCCCCTTACTGTGTGTATGGAGCAGATGAGAAAGTGATATAGCATAGCACTAATGTGAACAAATGATCGATGGTCGGCGTGCACTTGTTGGACCAAAGGGCCTGTTTCCATGCTGTGCCTCTAAACTAAAATTAACTAAGTTCCTTGTGTCTACACTCTGACGCTTTGATTTGTTTATTTGTTTCTCAACATTATGGGGCCTTCTGTTGATAGACCTGTAATGGATTCTTTCTTCTCTTGTTCTTTGTTGGCTTCACAGTGCAATAATTTAAAATTCCTGCTTCTCCAGCAAAATGGACATGTGCGCAGCTCTTACCAGCAGGTACCTCAAAAGGATGCACTCCAAATCCAATCCCATCAAAGAAGGTGTGCGGTGTTCTCTTTCCGTCTCATATTACCCAATCTCATTTATGGAGTTAGCACTTCTCGTTTATTGTCATGAAGTATCACCACAGCCCTGGGTTCTTTATCACACAGCCATCTCTCAGTGTCCAAGGCACCAATTGCACTTTTGGTCATGTGTTTTCTCACCCCCACTCAGGGAGTTGTCACATTCTCTCGTCTACCTCTCTTCCAATTCCAGTTACAATTTCCTCATCAAGTTACACGGCATCAATTTCCATCCGCACTAATGCCTGTGCATTGTTACCTTCACGTTGAACACTAGAACTGCCCTCCTTGGGAGAACTGCCTTTCCTCAAAGTACGTGTTGGAAAGAGCTGTAGATTCTGGTTTAAATCAAAGGTAGACACAAAATGCTGAAGTAACTCAGCGGGACCGTCTGAAGAAGGGTCTCGACCCGAAACGTCACCCATTCCTTCTCTCCTGAGATGCTGTCTGTCCCGCTGAGTTACTATAGGATTTTGTGTCTACCTTTCCTCAAAGTACTCCCATTCTGGCTTGCAAATTAAATCACTCCATCAGGCAGTTATAAAGTAACCACCAAACCACTATATTTCTACAATAACATGTAAGCCGATAAACCTGGCCTGTCAATGCCCCTTGGCTCCTTTGAGTCCCCAGCAGTCTGATGGACGAGGTATACAAGTGTGTGTGTGATGGGGAAATTCCAGGGTGAGTCAACAATGAGATACTTTATCATCTTATCTGCTTTTTTTCCTTCATCCATGGGAACCAATATCAAGGTAAACACTGTTAAACTTGTAACATGCCCTTACGACATTCTATTGACAGAGGTATACCTTTGAAATGAAAATTTAAGGCTCTGCGTTTTCCTTGTACCTTTGTCATAATACACCTTTGACAGTCAAAGAAGATATTGATCTAAAGTGCATTGAATGTGATTAACATTTATTAACCAATTATCAATATAACTGGAAGTATTGTCTCAGTTCTCATGCAAGTGACTAAATCAATTTTTATTTCCGGGAATAAATAAAAAGGATTCCACACAATTGTACATGATTAACATTATGCACTGTTGCTTCAGTATGCATTAGACTTTAGACTTTAAAGATGCATAGTTCTTTGGCCCACCAAGTTCGAACCGACCAGCGATCACCCCATACAGTAACACTATCCTACACACTAGGAACAAGTTTATCATTTTTCTACCAAAGCCAATTAACCTACAAACCTGCACATCTTTGGAGTGGGGGAGGGAACTAAAGCACCCAGAGAAAACCCACGCACGCTCACAGGGAGAATGCACAAACTCTATACAGACAACACCCAGAGTCAGGATCGAACCCGGGCCTCTGGCATTGTAAGGCAGCAAATCTACCACAGTGCTATCAAGCCACCCATTAATAGAAAGAGATTTTCTTTATTCATATATGCGTAGCATTATAATGAAGCTTTAGTTGCAATCATTCAAAACTGGTTTTATCAGTGCCAGCAATGGTTTATGAGTGAACTGCACACCCTGCAGAACTGGAATTCCCAGTTTGCCGGTTTGTGTCAAGATATCTTCCAAAATGCACAGATTGTGCTTCAACAACCAGTGAGTGTTTTCTCCAGAGGGAGCAACATGGTTTCCAGGAGTTCTGAGCAAGATTTTTATCATCCAGAAGGTGGTTGGAGTCCGGAATTCTTGAGGCACACAAAAAGCTGCTATATCTCAGCAGGTCAGGCAGCACCTCTGAAGAAAAAGAATAAGTGACGTTTTGGGTCGGAACCCTTCTTCAGGCTAAATGCTACCTGGCCCACTGAGTTACTCCAGCATTTTGTGTCTATCTGTGATGGGAGAGGATCTGTTTCTGTGTTGAATAACTCTATTTCGCCTCTGAAGTAATCTTGCGATTGGTGCCTGTACTTATAATGCACACCTCCAGATTCAGGGATAATTTCTTCCCAGCTGTTGTCAGGCAACCGAGTCATCCTACCACAACTAAAGAGCAGTCCTGAACTACTATCAATCTCACTGGATATCCTCTGACTATTTTTAATTGTAATTTACTGGACTTTATATTGCACTGAACGTTATTCCTTTGGCTCAATTCTAATCATGTATTGTCTTTCCACTAGTTGGCACGCAACAAAAACTTTTCACTGTACCTCGGTACAATAAACTAAACTAAACTAAATGAATTTGACTAATGAAGACATATTGTGGCCACAGTTACCCATTTGAAATCTCGATGCACTGATGTTCTTTTAAATAAACTCATTATAAGTCTGTGTCAAGCTTGGACTAAACTTTTGAATATCACCCATGTTAGTATGAACTGTAAACTAAGACTTACAGTGCATCTCCAATATCCCTATGTCTATCGAGCCGCCCATCAACTAATCTGTCGTCCCGTGTTTGATTCAGGATGGCCTAAGGATCTTTGCGTGGGGCAGAAATAAATTTATATCTTCCCACCCTCTGACTAAAGAAATTCTTCCTCATCTCCTTTCTAAAGGTATGTCCTTTTATTCTGATGCAATGGCCTCTCGTCCTGGACTCTCCCCTAAGTGGAATGCGATCCACGTCATATTGCTCTGCATCTTGTGGGCTTCCCATAAAAGTGTATTTTGAGTACATACAGAAGTCGGCCTTACTCTAAATGGCTTGGTTTCAGACTGCTACCCAGGGCCAATTGAAGAGTAGTCTGTGATGTCTAGCCATGGAGAACAGCTATGTGTGCCATCAGAGAGGTCTTGAACGGGGGTTCTCCCAGTCAGATCCTTCCCGTTACATCGTATTCTTCCACCCCATGCATGCTGCCCTCAGGAAGTCTGCTATGGAGAAGAGATAATTTCCCACCTCTTCGCCAAGTGCCAATTTGTGAAGAGGGTCTGGAGAAATATGCATCCGTGTCATGTTTCATTCTGCTCATGCTGAATAGAAATCCGTATTGTCTGTAGGCTCTTCAGAGATGATACTTCCAAAAGCAAATCACAGATGTAAATGTTTCTTTAGTAGATTCAGTATTACAGTTTCTGTGCCAGACGCAATCAATATTACCATGCGGGAGCACCTCACACTAAATTCATTTCTCATCGACTTGTGAACTTGTGCAGTGGCCCAACAATTGTCACCTGGCCCACTGAGTTACTCCAGCACTTTGTATCTTTTGTTGTACACTATCATTTGCAGTTCCTTCCTTCTAACATTGTCCTGTGCGGTGACTTGCTTGTTTAATTCAGATTACAGACTCTTCAAAGCAGTTTTTTTTTAGATTTATGAATTGCCACCTGTTTGGCACAAACTACTCAAGAAGGTGCTTCCCTACCTGCATTCCTGCTCTCGTTCTATGTTCCCATCATATTGCAATAGTATGCAATCCCTGTTTCTCCTACAGTCAGTAATTCATTGTTCCATCCTCAGCACATATGACAATTATATACGGTGTTCAAAAGGGAACTGCAGATGCTGGAATATCGAAGGTACACAAAATTGCTGGAGGAACTCAGCGGGTGCAGCAGCATCTATGGAGCGAAGGAAATATCTTCAGAAGGGTTTCGGCCCGAAACGTCGCCTATTTCCTTCGCTCCATAGATGCTGCTGCACCCGCTGAGTTCATCCAGCAATTTTGTGTACCTTTGACAATTATATACTCTTGACTTGACTCTCTTGATTCTTGACCAAAATAGACAATTGTGTAGAAGACACCCAAACATGAAGCACTGCAAATCCAACAATCTCGGAGAATTTTTGACAAGTGATACAGCGCGGAAACACGCTCTTCGGCCCATCAAGTCCGTGCCAACCAACGATCACCTCATACACTAGCACTATCCTACACACTAGTGACAATTTATCATTTTACCGAAGCCAATTAACCTACAAACCTGCACGTATTTGGAGTGCAGGAGAAAATCGGAACACCTGGAGAAAACCTACACGGTCACAATAAGAACGTACAAACTCCGTACAAACAGCACCTGTAGTCAGGATCGAGCCTGGGTCTCTGATGCTGTACAGCAGCAACTCTACTGCTGCGCCACTGTGCTGCCCCCAGAAGGCACTCGGTATTTTATTTATGTCTGCTAATATTACCAAATCTCATTGGAAGTCTATTTCTCAAATCATTTCATTCTCTCTTATTGTTGTCTTATTTCCTCTCAGATAGGTCACACAAACCTGGCTCGCCTTTCAACTCTAACTACAATTTCTGCATGATGTGATCCTTCAACAAATTCCATCTGCACTACAACCAGTCTATCATTACCCTTATCTTGACCGGCAAACATGTCTTTATGGGGTGAATTGCCTTTATTCATTACACTCCCATCTGGGCTCATACATTCGTTCACTGATCCAGGGAGTAGTCACAAAACATTGCATAAGTCACTATTTTTCACAGCTAATTTTGTAAACCTGCAAACCTGACCGCCCAATACCCATGAGATCTCCTGGTACCAAGCAGTCTATTTCGATGAGATGTGTATATGTATGTTTTTGAAAGCATGTGTATGTGTGGGTGTGGGTGTGGGTGTGTTCGTTATTGTCTACGTGTGTGAATGAGACTGTGCAGAGAAAAGCTACGTGTGTGAATGAGAGTGTGCAGAGAAAAGATGTGTTGTTCTTGGCTGATTCATGAAAAATAATCACTAGGCTTCACATAAAACCTGAAGAATGGCCCTGCAGCTTTACTAGAGGTATCATTATGAACTTAAGTTTGAAGTTTTCTTGTTGTTCATGTTAAAGATAATATTGTTTAAGCAGATGGTCACAGATTTTATCAATCTCATGAATCTCAATCAAAACTTTTTACAGCTGCGTGTCTTTATTCTAAATTCTGCACTGCCTGATCCACAGAGTTCCTTCAGCACTTCATGTTTTGCTCTTTTATTATCATGCAGCTTGTATTGCTCAGTACTGTCCCATGGCTTATATTGCATGAACAATCTGTTCTTACTTTAAAACTTGAAATACACTGCTGACAACATTCCACTACTCCAGGTGTCATTTTGAAATTCAGATGGAAAGATCTGTGTTTTCCACGTTTCTTGACAAAATCCACAAATCATAGATAATATTATTGATCTCTATCAACCAACCAGCAACATAACTGGGTGTATTTTCGAAACTCTCACGCATGCAAACAGAAGTAAAACAGCAGTGGCTATCAAACTGTACAACTCCTCCCCCTTCTGTCGTGGGGTTAGACTCCCCTCCCCCCTCCCCAATCTTTGCACATCCCCCAACCCTTTCCACTCGTCACTTTAATTTCATGTTTCATGTATTTTATGTTTTTATGACTGTTGGCAGATCAATTTCCCTCCTGTGATAAATGAAGTTTTATCGTATCGTAAAACAAGTGAACAAGTATTTTTTTTGGCTCGGAGAGAGGGAAGTTTCTACAGATTTCCCAAAATTCCAAATTTTATCAAGTTTAACAACTAGAGTGTAATAAAATGCTGTTTCACTTTGCTTTACTGGAAAAGAAAAAAAACATTTCCTTTTGGCACATTAGCCTGGACATCAGATCAAGTATCTGCCAGATCTTAGGTGCTACACCTGAACAAGCAATGGTTGTCCCAGGACCCTTGAAGAATATCCGCTGTGGTCTCTTTATGCCCCTTCTAAGATTATCCATTGGAAAGCCATTTATCAAGTTATCACATGTTTGTTTATTATCATGCAGCTTTGCCCCACTTCTGTATTGCGTGAACTTTTCTCATTTCCATAGGAATCAACATGCTTCAGTCAAAGGTTGTATTTAAGTTTGACATTTAACTGCCTCACTCTCCTTTCAGCTCAAAGCACCATCAAGTGACCCATCACTCTCATAACCTGAAGGATCCCCTTGCAAACATGCACAACAACATTTTGCTCCACCTCAGCATAAAGTACTTGAGCATTTTCAGATGCATGTGTTGTCTAAATAGCCACATTTTCATTCTGTATACTTATAGATGCTTCCTGAATCACCAAGATGACCTTAAACATCCCTATCAGTCTCCTTGAATAAGCAATGGTTCAGCATTCCCATGAACACCTCTTCTAATTCCACCACATGTCTTTCCTGCAGCATGGTTCTTTATTCTTGACCCCTTGCAGTTAAGGCAGAAAGGAACTACAGTGATTACCAGCAGCTGCTATTGGTGGAACATGTGCGTCCTAGTGATACACCTATCATGGTACAATAGGTTCCCGCTGAACCCATTTGATGATTTGATGTCTAGACATAAATGGGCAAGTTTTCTGGGGGTTTGTTCCTGCTTCCATCTCAGATTCATCCCAAGCAAAACTATTTCACATTTTTAAGTACCATTTCCATGCCTGTGCCTATTCTACAAGCACCCTTGACTGTTAATTCCAATATATTAAATAGTTACACCTCAATTCTCCAATCGGCCAGCACACATATGGATGATTCTACATCATCCAACTTAAAATACCTGGACAGCCATCAGTGTAAAATACCTGGACAGCCATCAGTGGGGGGAGCTGCCCTAGTTGTCCTACTAGTTCCACTGATCGTAACCTTGTATCCCTCTTGTTATCACACCTTCCCTAAACAACAATGGGCCATTAAGGGCTCCACTCTTCCTGGGGTCATCGGTTGCTGGCCCTGATTTGTTGCAGCCTTTTTGTCACCTCCAGTTTATACCCCACACCTCCACTTTCAGCCTGAAGAAGGGTTCCGACCCGAAACATCACCTCTTCTTTTTCTCCAGAGATGCTGCCTGACCCGCTGAGTTACTCCAGCATTTTCTGTCTATCTTTGATATAAACCAGGAACTATGCTGTTCATTCCTACACATTTCCCTTCACATGTTCTCTTTCGGTCTAAACCCATAAAATAAAGTTACTTCCATTTACTGGAATCAAGTGTCATTCCCTTTGGTATCTTCCTGAAAATAAGATGTGTTTAAGGGAAAAAGATAGTTCCTAACGCAACATGTTATTTCTTTATGTTTCCATGCAATTCGCAAGGCTTCTGTGCTCTTTCCAACAATAGAATAATGTAACTAAAAGCGTCACAGCATTGTGTAAATAAGGAATAATTAACAGCAACATCTTAAATGAGTGCGCAGAACCATTTAATAGTTCAGGAAATTGTTGCTTTGATTAAGAACCTTCATAACCTTTGATAACATTGAAAAATGTACCTACCCAGCTATTAATAATTAGTAGCGTAATCATTCAGGAAATTGTTGCTTAATTTACGTATGCATGGTAAATCCTGAATCTATAAGGAAGCTATTTATCCATTATTATGACCTCATTCCATTCCTTCGGTTATGGTAGATCTAGCAGGTGGGTGATACAATTTACAACCATATTTAGTCAGAAGTGGAGGATGATATAAATCGACGAATAATGTTGATTTTATGTAAGCTTTAATGTGAACTACAACTTTGAGCACAATGTTTGATTCAATTTAAACGTTGCCATTTGGAGCAGTGCTTCGCTTGGGCTTTTGCAGGAGTTTAGACCGCCCCAACGTGGGAGCTCGATCGGCGGCTGCGGATGGTTTGACTCTCCCGACTGCGAGAAGAAAGGATGGAAGAAGATAATACTTTATTGCCTTCCATCACAGTGGGGAATGTGGAGGAGCCGCTGTGGCGGATGTTTACGTCAATTTTTATGTAGATTTGCGGCTTGTTGCTTTTTTGGTATGACTGTATGGCAAACCAAATTCCTCATATGTTGCAAAACATACTTGGCTAATAAATTACGATTATGATGATTATGATGACTAATGTGAATTTCCTTCAGTTCCTCCCTCATGCTAAATCCACGGTCCCCTTGTATTTCTGGGAGATTGGTTCTGTCTTCACTAAGGAAGACACAAACAAAGTATATGTTTAACTGGTCTGCCATTTCCTTGTTTCCCATTATAAATCCACCTGTTTCTGACTGTAAGGGGTCTACATTTAAGAAGGAACTGCAGATGCTGGAAATCGAAGGTACACAAAAATGCTGGAGAAACTCTGCGGGTGCAGCAGCATCTATGGAGCGAAGGAGATACACAAAAATGCTGGAGAAACTGAAGAAGGGTTTCGGCCCGAAACGTTGCCTATCTCCTTCGCTCCATAGATGCTGCTGCACCTGCTGAGTTTCTCCAGCATTTTTGTGTACCAGGGATCTACATTTATGTTCACTAGTCTTTGCTTCTTCACATATCTAAATAATCCTTTGTCAGTTTTTATATTCTCAGCAATGCTCTGTTTGTTCTCTTCATCTTCTCAAACTGTTCTGATACCTTGACTTAAAATATAAGGAAGATCTTTAATTCATAAATATAGAAAACCCCTGTTCCCCAGCCATTACACAAAGTCTACCATTACACATAGTCTCAGCTGTACATTGGTCTCTGCAATTTAAGAGGGACAATGCAATGCAGATTTGTGTAATTATTGTTTGACCGGATGATATTAATTCAACCTTTAAGTGCCTTGCCTTAAATCGTCAGAAATACTCTGCAGCTCAATATTTCCTACATTTCAGTACATATTGCATAAAGAGAACACTGATACTGGGTGTGACACTGGATTAAGATAATTCACAGGCTGTCTTGCAACATATCCTAACCTTATCCTGATAATATTCTGATGTAACACAGAAAAACGTCATCACCAAATTCAACATGAACTTAAACAGCAGAAATTTACTGTCGGCATAATAAGTGTAACGGTAGTTGTAACGGTACAACATCCTCATGTTTTTGTATACGATGTTAGAGAGATAAAACCAAAAGATGAATAAGATGTTACTGACATCAGGGCATGATGCTATTTTTTCAATAGGTGGTGATTTTCATTAGAATCCATTCATGAATTGTGCGGGGATGTTTCTAGCGTTAATACCAGGTGGCAAAAAAAACTCCAACCTGCTAAACGCAAAGTAGGCAGCTGGTTCTGGCATTCCTTTTGTAGCATGCTCGATCCACGGCCCCCTTGTATTTCTGGAAGATTTGTTTGTGTCTTCCTTGGTGAAGACAGAACCAAAGTACTGGTTTAACTTTTCTGCCATTTCCTTCTTTCCCATCCACCTGTTTCTGATTGTAAGGGATCTACATTTGGCTTCATTAATCTTTTCCTCTTCACATATCTGAAGAAACGTTTACAGCCAGTTTTTATATTCTCAGCAAGCTTTCTTTCATGCTCTGTTAGTTCTCTTCATCTTCTCAAACTGTTCTAATACCTTGACTTAAAATATAAGGAAGATCTTTTTCATTCATCAATCTAGAAAATTGCTGTTCCCCAGAAATCCATCCCCAACCATCACACATAGAAACATAGAAACATAGAAAATAGGTGCAGGAGTAGGTCATTCGGCCCTTCGAGCCTGCACCACTATTCGATATGATCATGACTGATCATCCATCTCAGTATCCCATCCCTGCCTTTTCTCCATACCCCCTGATGCCTTTAGCCACAAGGGCCACATCTAACTCCCTCTTAAATATAGCCAATGAACTGGCCTCAACTACCTTCTGTGGCAGAGAATTCCACAGATTCACCACTCTCTTTGTAAAAAATGATTTTCTCATCTCGGTCCTAAAAGACATCCCTCTTATCCTTAAACTGTGACCCCTAGTTCTGGACTTTCCCAACATCGGGAATAATCTTCCTGCATCTAGCCTGTCCAACCCCTTAAGAATTTTGTACGTTTCTATAAGATCCCCCCTCAATCTTCTAAATTCTAGCGTGTACAAGCCGAGTCTATCCAGTCTTTCGTCATATGAAAGTCCTGCCATCCCAGGAATCAGTCTGGCAAACCTTCTCTGTACTCCCTCTATGGCAAGAATGTCTTTCCTCCGATTAGGAGACCAAAACTTTATGCAATACTCCAGGTGTGGTCTCACCAAGACCCTGTACAACTGCAGTAGAGCCTCCCTGCTCTAGTCACAAAGTCCCTGCTCGAGACACAAAGTCTACTAACATAGTCACAGTAGTACATTGCACTCTGCTATTTCAGAGGGTCAATACAAAACACTGAAATGATTCTATGGATAGTTTACACAATTGATAACTTTCTTATCAAGAATTTATTTAGTTTGTAATTGTTTGGTATACTGAATGTCATTGTGATTTTACCCTCATTCCGAAGTAAGCTTTACTAAAATAAATCCCAAATGTGTTCTTTAGCATTAAAACCTTGCATCTGTATTTCCTACTGAAAGGATATCCTTGAAGCAATGTTGCAAATTTCAACAGGAGCAGTCAACTCAAATCTAATTACATCTGCTAATGTAGAGAAATACAGCATCAAGAAAAAACATTTTTTTCTGGAACAAAGATCTAGTCATTGTGAGAAAACATAATCCATGCCAAACGAGGACCAGATCACAATCTGGTATCAAGAGAAATTACCATTTTGATTGAGTAGCAACAATTTCTGAGATATGAAACAACCTCAAAATGAATGAATTGATATCCAAGAAACAATTACTGGAATTACCTAATGACTGCCAGCCCTATGCAGAGTAGGCAATAATGAAGTCAGTGTAAATGGAATTGTTATTCTTGAAACTACACTGCATCCTATGGTTGTCATATGTTAAGAAGAACTGATAGACCATTGCCAATAAGCACAAATTAAAGGAATCATTCACAATCTTTGGGTTGGTTGCAGGATTGTTTCAACTGCTTGCATTAGTGGAATCACCCACATACAATTGATCTACAATGAGTGAATTGGTGTGTCCTGATGTAGTTTATTGTTTAAATCATGTGTTGAATGTGGTTGATTCCCTATGGTTGACTTGGCAAACTTTCCTCCTGGTCACAGAAATCATAATAATCATAATCATACTTTATTAGCCAAGTGTGTTTTGCAACATATGAGGAATTTGATTTGCCAGACAGTCATACCATTAAAAAGCAATAAAACACACAAAATATATTTTAACATGAACATCCACCACAGTGACTCCTCCACTTCTCTCACTGTGATGGAAGGCGAAAAAAAGTTAAATCTCTTCCTTTTGTTCTCCCGCGGTCGGGGGCCTCGAGCCTTCCGTTGACGGGACGATCTGGGCTCAAGTAGCCGGCGGCGATTGGGCCCTCCACGTCGGGGCGATCAAGCTCCTGCATCGCGGGGATATCAGCTCCCCCGCGCCAGGCGATCTGACCCCAGATCGGGGCTAGTCGAACCTTCTGTGTCGTTGGAGCTCCCGACTCAGTCGCTACCCGAGACTGCGAGCTCTGCGATGTTGAAATCCACAGGCTGCAGTTGGAGCGTCGATCCCAACCAAGGGATCAGCTCCAATGGTAAGTCCAAGCCCCCAATGGTGGGGCTCAAAGTCAGTCCCGAGCAAGGCCTCCAGCTCCATGATGTAAGGCCGCAGAACGACCGGTGATACAATCCGGAAAACAATCGCATCTCCGGCAATTAATATAGTTCACAAGGAGAATGGCATGTTCCTAGACAAAAGATCAAGAAAGGGTATTTCTAGAGTAAGTTCTTCAGCAAGGATCAATGCTCAGGTTCTCTTCGTTTCAGTAAACAGGTCATAAGAGAAATCCACACGCTGCTGCAGACACATCTACAAAGCTAGGCAAGGACAGTAATATCTTCAGACCGAAGAAGGGTCTCAACCCGAAACGTCACACATTCCTACAGAGATGCTGCCTTACCCGCTGAGTTACTCCAGGATTTTGTGTCTATCATTGATTTAAACCAGCATCTGCAGTTCTTTCCTACACACTAATATCTGAAGTGGTAAAGGTACCCATGCTTCTCAGATTTTGGCTTACCTGGCTTATTTCTGCTAATGAAAATAAATTCAGTATTTAGGAATTCATAGTACCCTGCTGCGTAATGCAGTCCAACTAGTTTTCCATGAGCAAAGTCATTGGGAGAAAACGTAATCTGTGAATCTTGCAAAACTACAAATTGCTTCAGAGTACATTTGCATAGCAGATTTGTGTAAGTATTGTTTGACAGGATGATATTAATAGAACCTTTAAATGCCTTGCCTTAAATCGTCAGAAATACTCTTCAGCTCAATATTTCCCACATTCCAGTACATCTATATTACTAAAAGTCTGATCTTGACCACTTCCTGTTGTTCTGTATATTGATTTTAGAAAAAACGCTGCCACTTACGGCTGTGATTTTTGGCCATTTTACTCAGTCCCCCTCCGTTGCGCAGGTTAAGAGGATTTTTCCCATCGATGAAAAATAAAAGAGTTATTAGTATTTAAAAATGTTGAGATTCTCTCTCCTGAAGGCCACACCCTTCCAGAGGGACAATAAGTGTGGAGGTGCTTCAATTCTCTGCAAGATGGGGGAGTGAGAGGTCGCAATTCTCAGTCTGAGCTGTGAATAACACTGAACACATGTCTACTAAACTGTGAGTGGTTTTACTGACCTGTCAGTGCTCTTAAGGTGGTTTGAAAATGTAGTTTGAAAATGCAAAAGTGTGTTTTGATTTGAAAGTGCTAAAGCTGTGTTGCCTTTGGTTTTGAAAGTGCTAAAGCAAGCAGTGGTGCCTTTGGTTTTGAAAGTGCTAAAGTGAGCTGCGTTGCCTTTGGTTTAGAAAGTGCTAAAGCGAGCTGCCTTGCCTTTGGTTTTGAAAGTGCTAAAGCAAGCTGCCTTCGAGCTGCCTTGCCTTTGGTTTTGAAAGTGTTAAAGCGAGCTGCCTTGCCTTTGGTTTTGGTTGAAAGTGCTAAATTAGAGTGCCAATTAGAGCTGCCTTGCCCAATTAGAGCTGCCTTGCCTTCTATATAATTAAAAGTCTAATCTTGACCACTTCCTGTTTGTACTTTATATTGATTTTAGAAAAAACACCACCACATATGGCTGTGATTTTTGGTCATCTTACTTAAGCCCCCCTCCGCTCATCAGGTGCCGAGGATTTTTCCCATCGATTAAAAATAAAAGAGTTATTAGTGTTTAGAAAATGCTGAGATTCTCTCTCCTGTCAATCCCCACGTCATGAAGGCACGCCCCGTCTGGTGGAAGGGGGGGAGGGACTATAAAACCCGGAAGTGTGGGCGTCTGCAAGATGGGGGGAGGGAGAGGTCATGACTCGCTGTCTTCAGTGGCATTGCACCCTGCTTGAAATGGTATGAAACTGCACTTGAATTTGGTGCCCTTAGTCTTTAAAGAATGGCATAGGAAGGGTATTGTGCGCTTCAAGGACGTGCTTATGGGTAACACTGTAGTATCATTTGAACAATTAAGCAACAAATTCAATCTTCCAAAGTCAGATTTTTTCCGATACTTGCAAACAAGACATTATGTGTTCCATAAATTGCCCACCTCTTTTATACTGTGCTGGACAGCTGGCGGAGGTATTCACGCGAATCTTCAATCTATCTCTATCTCTGGCAACGGTCCCCAAGTGCCTGAAAACAGCCACCATAGTGCCGGTGCCGAAAAAGTCCAAAATCACCAACCTCAACGACTACCGGCCGGTTGCCCTGACTCCAATCCCTATGAAGTGCTTCGAAAGGCTGGTCCTCTCCCATATTAAATCCAGCATCCCTGCCTCACTGGACTCCCATCAATTTGCATACAGGGCAAATAGATCGACAGAGGATGCCATCTCTCTGGCCCTTCACACTGTCCTGACTCACCTGGACAGACAGGGCACGTATGTGAGGATGCTCTTCATTGACTATAGCTCTGCATTCAATACGGTCATCCCCACCAAGCTCACCACCAAACTCCACCAGCTAGGCCTCAGCTCACCGATATGCGCTTGGATCCTGAACTTTCTCACGGAGCAACCGCAGGCAGTGAGACTGGGCCCGCACCTGTCTTCCACCATCACCCTGAGCACCGGCACACCACAGGGTTGTGTACTAAGCCCCATGCTCTAATCCATCTACACTCATGACTGTGTCCCTGCATTCGACACCAACACCATCGTGAAGTTTGCAGACGACACAACAGTGATTGGGCTGATCACCAACGGTGATGAAACAAAATACAGAGCGGAGGTGCAGAACCTGGCGGACTGGTGCGCCAATAACAACTTGGCACTAAACACCTCCAAGACCAAGGAGCTGATTATTGACTTCAGGAGGTCCCATTCTGGAGAATACGCCCCAATCTCCATTTACGGGGAAAGTGTGGAGAGAGTGTCCAGCTTTAAGTTTCTGGGCACTCACATTTCAGAAGACCTCACATGGTCCACAAACACCGCCGCGCTGGTCAAGAAGGCACAGCAACGACTGTTCTTCCTGAGGACATTAAAAAAGACTGGTCTGCCCCAACAGCTGCTGACAACGTTCTACCGCTGCACCACAGAGAGCATACTAACGTATGGCATCTCTGTGTGGTATCTCAGCTGCACGGAGGCGGAGAGGAGAGCTCTTCAGCGCGTCGTCAACAGAGCGCAGCGGATCATCGGGACAGAGCTACCAGCCTTGGAGGGCATCTACCACACGTGGTGCCTCAGGAAGGCCCTCAGCATCCATAAGGACTCATCACACCCCTGCCACAGTCTGTTTCAACTACTTCCCTCCGGCAGACGTTACAAGGCCTTCTACGCCCGAACCTCTAGACTCAGGAACAGTTTTATCCCAAGAGCTATAGCGGCGCTGAACCGGCCCTAATGAGTGCCCCTCCACCCACTCCCTTTGGACAGTCTCCCTCAGATGGTCACGTCAATCAATTCAGCTTGCTTATTTATTTATGTATTGTATTTATTTACCTTTCTTGTACATCAGTGGAGCTGCACACTAAATCTCGTTGCACTGACGTGCAATGACAATAAAAGATATATTATTATTATTATTATTATTATACCAACAGACACAACCCTTGTTGATACTGTTCTTTCTTTAAACCCATCTCAGAATAGACTTGTCTCAGCTTTATATGGCAGGATGTTGGACCTAAGTCGCGCCCCCATGGACAAGCTCAAGGCAGCATGGGAGGAAGACTTGGGCTCCTCTCTCTCAGAAGATACATGGAGTTCCATTCTTAAACTGGTTAATTCCACCTCTCTATGTGCTCGTCACTGTCTGATTCAATTCAAAGTGGTACATAGGGCCCATATCTCAAAAGCCAAATTATCTACTTTTTACTCTGAGGTTAGTCTATTCTGTGTTAAATGTAAAATTTCTGAAGCCTCTCTTATCCATATGTATTGGTCATGCCCCAGCCTTAACAAGTTCTGGCTAGAGGTCTTTCATACATTATCTCAGGTGTTAAACATCAAATTGGACCCAAAGCCTCTAATCGCACTTTTTGGGGGTCACTGGTGAGGAGGTTGGATTAACTGCAGATAAACGCCGCACTATATTTTTGCTTCTCTTCTGGCTCGGCGAACAATCCTGCTCAGGTGGACGGAACCTAACGCGCCCACTCATACACAATGGCTGACAGATATTATGTCCTGCCTAAAGCTCGAGAAAATTAGGTACTCACTTCAACATTCAAATGGAAGGTTTCAGAGAGCGTGGGGACCTTTTTTAAATGCATTCCAGACTTTGTAAATGCTTGATCATCGTACTGTTTAACATTAACAGTCTACCCATTCATTTATCGGGGATTATTGTAGTGACAGGCTGATATCTGCAAATGCTCACTGGCAGTGACTGGGGAGGGATTATTTTTGGTATCTTATTTTTTCTTTTATTGTCATTTTCTTGTTATATGTTGGCATAATTGTTTTTTATTTATTCTTTTCGTACACTCTGTCCGTAACAAATGGACAATTTTGCACCTTGTTATGTCTTGAAAACTAAATAAAAAGATTTTGATTTGAATTTGGCGCCCTTGCACCCTATTTGAAATGGAATTTCAAGGAATAGCCATGAGTCAACTGCGAGCCCACCAGCCGTAAGTGAGTGAGCTGCCAGCACAACAGGGCTGAGTGACTGAGCCGCCAGTCCAAGAATCCATTCGGCCCACAATGTCCATACTAGCTCTCTGGAAACCAGTCCCTTCAGCACACAACACCCATACTAGCGCTCCAGAAAGCCCCCCCCCCCCACTGGCCACCAATATTGGAATTGGTGGAGAGGTAGAATATTGCATTGGGGGACCAGCCCTCCTGTGTGATGCTGGGACCCAACGGGTCCCAATTAGTCTATTATTACATAAAAGGAAGCCTGATACTGGGTGTGACACTGTGTGAAGAAGATTCACAGGCTGCCTTGCAACATATCCTAAACATATCCTGATAATATTCTGATGTCACACAGAAAAACGTCATCACCAAAATCAACATCAACTTAAACAGCAAAAATTTACTGTAGGCAAATAAGTGGTATGGTGATTGCAACAGTACAATAGACAATGGACAATAGGAGCGGGAGTAGGCCATTCGGCCCTTCGAGGCAGCACTGCCATTCAATGTGATCATGGCCAATCATCCAACATCCTCATGATTTCTTGTATAATGCTTTGGAGAAAAAAAGCATAAGATGAATAAGATGTTACTGACATCAGTGCTATCTGTATGCCTCTGTATGGGGCTATCTTTTTAATAGGTGGTGATTTTCGTTCTAATCCATTCATAAATTGTGCGGGGATGTTTCTATTGTTAATACCAGGTGGCCAAAATATCTCCAACCTGCTAGACGCAAAGTTGGCAGCTGGTTCTGGCATTCTTTAGGTCGCATTGACTTTTTAACACCATTGCCTAATTTGATGTTGTCAGAATGGGAAACTGATGTATGAATTAGTTTAGTTTAGTGTAGTTTACTTTAGTTTACTTTAGTTTAGTTTAGAGATGCAGCATGAATAACAGGTCCTTCAGCCCACTGTGTTCATGCTGACAATTGATCACTCATTCACTCTAGTTCTACATTATTGCACCTTCGCATCCACTCCCTACATACAGAAAAACTTAGTCTTAAGTGCAAAAACAAGACACATTTTCAATATTGAGCCAGAATGTGATGATGAATAAATAGCAGTAACTTAGAAATGTTAAGATTCAGATTAAGATCAAGAGCGGGCTATTTTATAAGAACATGACTGATAAAACTGTAACCTTAACTTGATATTAATCACATGAAGCAATCTGTTGATTATTCTCATCACAAAGGAATACTTTTTTAAATTCTCCATTGATTTATGCCAGTGGTCCCAATTCTAAAACCTAACGCTGAAGTTCAGGAAAGGACACAAAGTGCTGGAGTAACTCAACGAGTGAGGCAGCATCTCCATCTCTGAGAGATGAACTCCTCTCTCCCAGCGTTCATCTCCACTCCCCCACCTTACAATCAGTCTGAAGAAAGGTCCTGATCGGAAACATCATCTATCCCTGTTCTCCAGAGATGCTACCTGACCTACTGATTTACTCCAGCACTGTGTCCTTTTGTATAAACCAGCATCTGCATTTGCTTGTTGTTTATATTCTGAAGTTCAGGATTTAGCTGTACATACCACTGAACAACCAACATATCATGACAGGGTTGTTGAAACCCAGACTGACACAGAGAGTTATTGACTAATTCAAGATCATTCAAAGATACACATAAAGGATCATCTCTGTGAAATTCAAGTTCTGGAGAGAAATACTGCAGGAAATCTAGTGAACTAATGCAGGCAGAAAAGGTAAAATTATTGCAGCTTTCTCTCCCTTTTGCTGCTTCCGTTTAACTACCAACATGGGAAAAAATGTATTATCCATGTATTTATTTATTCACTTGCCCACAAGATGGATTATATTGATAATAGGAAATGTTGTGATATAATATGATTTATTAGGGATTTTCAGTCAGAGAAAATGGGAATAAGATTTAAGGAAGGGGAGTTTTGAGTGCAAGGAGAGTTGAAGAAGCAGAAGAGAGTCAATGTCTTCAATTTGTGACCATTCACTGGCACTGTGTGGAGATAACCGCCTACTGCTGTTTAAATATTGAAACCAGATCACATGCCTGTTGCTCTGAACCAAGAACATCATGCATGAGTGACTTTGCTGTAAAGGGGAAGTGGTCAGACCCACTGACTCCATCCACTTCCTGTGAATGGCAAAATACTGGAGAAAAAAAAGAAGATGTTTATCAGACATCACGGTTTTAAACAGAAGACTGGTTGTAAGCCTATGACAGGAGCTGGATGTCCAAACACAGATGACCAATTTTGTAAAACAAGAACATTGTCTGGAGGGTATTTCCAGAATCAAGTCACCCCACAAAAACAGAGTGCTTGTTTCATTTTTTTTTTCACAGTTTTTACAAGGAGATTAACAATAGAGAGACTAGGATTTCCCTGACCTATTACTCTGCAATAGAATGTGTGATACTAATCAATATAAATTTAAATCAGGCTTAATTTGTGTTGCTTGGTGCATCCACTGACAGATTGGCCTGATATAGATGAAGGACCATGCATGTAACCATTTCAAATTGTACATCATCCTTTTATTATAATCCTGAAGCTATTATTTATTGACAATGCAAGAATGTATATGTTGAAAGATGCTCAGAATTATAATAAAATGTATTAACACTGTTGACAAGTCAAGTCAACTTTATTTGTCACATACACATACAAGATGTACAGTGAAATGAAAATGGCAATGCTTGCAGGATTGTGCAAAACAACAGAACAGAACAGAACAGAACCAGTATCAATATCAATCAATACCAGTTTTATTCGTCACTTGCACATAAAGTGCAAGTGAAATGAATTTGCCAGCAGCGGTACAATGAGAAAAGAACACAATAAAAATTTAACACAAACATCCACCACAGCATTCATCACTGTGGTGGAAGACACAAAATTTGGCCACACCTCCTCCATTTTCCCGCATTTCCCCCCGTGGCCGGGATCTCAACCCGCCGCTGCGGGCGTCCAGATGTACAGACAAGGTAAAGTCCAGATAAAGTCCAGGTAAGTCCTGAATCGATGCTTCCCCACCGGAGACCGCGGCTTCAGGTTGATGTAGGCTGCAGGCCTGCGGTCGAAGATTTAAAGTTCCCGCCGTGCCGCAGTCAGAAACATCGCATATTTAATAACAGGCACAAGAGTATTTATGCCCTGGTGAGATCAGAGTTTACAGTCCTGATGGCCTGTATGAAGAAACTTCATCTCATCTTCTCTGTTTTTGCAGCATGACAGCAGAGGCACAGAGGGTGGTCGGCGTCCTTCATGACCTTGCTGAACGATGTCCTGATTCCTTTATCATCGTTACAATTTTGCATATCTTTCATTCATTGTTCTATATCTATCTGCATCATCGTCTATATCTCTCATTTCTTTTTGTCGTGACTTTCAGTCTGAAGAAGAGTCTCGACCCGAAACCACCTATTCCTTCTCTCCAGAGATGTCGCCTGTCCCACTGAGTTACTCCAGCTATTTGTGTCTATAATCTGGTGCTCTGCACATCAAGAGAAAAATCAGGCTGATCTAATTGCCACAAGGTATTGTTACTTCCAATGTCTTAATACAGTGGGACAAAGAAACTTATCATGGTAAGAGTGATGACAAGAGTTCAGGGCAAACATGGTCCTGATAAAGGACAAGGTAGGTGGGATAAAGAAAGCTTGGATGATGAGAAATTGAGTGTCTGGTCATGAAAAAGGCATGGGACAGGTCTAGGCAGGTATAGACAGCTGGAAGAGAACTGAGGAACACACTTATGAAGGAAATAAGGAGGGCACAAAGGGGCAGGAAAGAGCTTTGGCAGACAACATTAAGGAAAATCCAAAGAGATTTTATAAGGGAAAGAGGGCAACTAGTGAGAGAATAAGGTCCCTCAGAACCAAGGTGGTCATCTCTCTGGGGAAAGAAAGACTGGGAAACTTGGGACAGCTAATGAGATACAATGCGATACGATGATACGATAGAACATTATTCCTCCTCGGAGGGAAATTGGTCTGCTAGCAGTTATAACACACAAGGTACACGAAAACGTGAAATTAAAATAAAAGTGAGAAAAAAAAAAGAAAAAGACAAGCGACTGCTGGCTGGCTGCCGTGTGCACAGCGCCTTAACCGTAACGAAAGAACAAATGCAGTCTTATCCCCTGGGCAGAGGATTCAAAAACTAGAGTGTGTCCCCCTTTGTTCTCCCACCGTCCCTCACAGCGGTCCCCCCCACGTCAGGTCCCCATTGCTCTTAACGCCGTCCCCCCACTGTCTTCCCCTCCCCCACCTCAATGGAGATGTCTTGAGGAAAGTTCATATTACGGCTGAGGAGGTGCTGGACGTCGTAAGCCATTTGACGATATATAAATTACTGGGCCTGATTAGATATACTTGAAGACAGTGGGAACATCTGTAAGTCGAGGTTGGACGGGCTAAGACTTTATCCCTTGGAGCACAGGAGGCCGACAGGTGATCTTATAGAGCTGTATAATATCATGAGGTGAATGTATAGGGAGTCAGAATTTTTAACCCAAGGTCTTTTACCCAGAGTAGGGGAATCAAGAAGCAGAGGACAAAAGTTTAAGTTGAGAGGGGAAAGATTTAATAGGAACTTGAGGGGTGACTGTTTCCACATTCTGACTCTGTCTGGCTAATCTTAAAATGACATGCTATGTGACAAAATATGACTGAATTCATTTGAGTATTCTATGAACAAGAGCTGAGGAATACTTGCATCTACTTTAAATCCTAGGCACATGGACAACCTCTCTGCTACATAGTAAGACTCTGCTGGTATAGCTCAGCAGTTCAGGCTGGTCTCAAGAGAACATGGATAGGCGATGTTTCATGTTGGGACCCTTCTTCACTTTGAAGCATCGCCCCTCCGTGTTCTCCTGAGATGGTGACTGACCTCCAGAGCTACTCCAGCATCTGTGGTTTCTTGTTTCCACATCGCTCTGCTGCATATGGCTACTTTGACTGGCCTTTCCGTTAGAAAATCTCTCAACATTTGGAGGATGATTAACAGATTATATGCCATCATGAGATTTTATCCCCAGTGTGATAAATACTACAAACGTTTCAATGTATTGAATACTTTAATAGTTTGCTTTGTAAAAACATACAATTTGTACTTTGTGGAAAATGAAATACAGTAATAATACTTCATATTATGGAATACTTTTTTACAATTTGGTTTCAGTTTTCTTTCACATTAGTGGCAAACATCTTCAAGAATTCCCTCAAAACAAATTGGGTTAATCAATATTGCCAATAAATACACATTCTAAGAAATGTAATAATTTTAAGCTTTCAGAATTCCATCAGGACTGCATTTAATTACAGTAATTTACTTCATGGGCTTATGCAAGTTTCAAGACTTCTTTCACCATTTCCCCAATTCCATCAAAAATCTCATGGATGGGGGCATTGCACATGAAGGCACTGGTCGTCACCAATTTATTTTTCTTGTCGATGTGTACTTCATTGACATGCTTATTGATGTGCTCACAGCCTAACTCTTTCAATGTCTGGGCTGTTTTTGCAAAGGGCCATCTGGAAATAAAATGTAAGGGAAACAATTACCTAATAATGTCAAAAAAAAGATTAAATGTACAGCATTACACATTCAAAGTGTGAAGGCACATGTTAAGCAAAGAATTTGAATATACTATTGAGGCGCCAATTTTCTGAATGATATTCCAAGTCAGTTAACACCCTTTCAAGGTGTATAATTAGTGCATTTACTTTCTTGTGTTGGAATTGTATTGTTCATTGCATTTTCAATTCTAAAATAAGTTACCATGTTTTACTTTTTCACTGTCAATAAAGTAAATATTCAAAAATATTGATAAATATTTGAAGTAAGCATATTATTGTGGATATTGGATGCTGCGTTGTGCTTTATATCCATATTCTGATGGTAAGCAAATTACAGATGTTAACTTCATTACACCTGATTTGCTAACAGCAAATAATACATGTCCATAATAATTTTCTTTTAGAGGGAACTAAATAGAATATAATTCAGATTGCAAGGATTCAATAAAATCGAAAAGGAGAACATTTCCACAAGACATTAATCAAAAGTATCCAAGGAATGCAGTAACAACATAATCTTGGAAAGATAGGAGCATCAATGTGTTTAAATGTACATAAAATTTAAGGAAATTGGCTTTGTGATGTATCACCAAGGTGTCAGGGTTTGTGGGAATATCCAATTTAGAAGTGAAAACTCAGAGCCATAAATCAAACGACATAGAAACAGGCCATTCAGCCCAACTTATCCACACTGCCCTTTGAGCACCCTTTGGTATTAACCCCATTTCCCTTTCTTCTGGAAGGTCCACAGCCTTCTATATCCATCCATGCAATGCAAGTGCTCTTCTTCAATACTTCTTAAAATGCTGTCAGTGCCCCAGCTTCAACCAATCTCAGTCAGAGCATTCAAGACGCTTACCACTTTCTAAGTGAAGAAGGTCCATCTCATATATCTTTTAAATCTTTCTCCTTACCCAAAATCTGTGTCCTCTAGTTTTATCTCCCATTGATGTGATTAATAGTTTCCCCCAGTCTGCCCTATTGAAGCATGATGTTGAGATTTGTTTTCGATGCCCTGATTAATGAAGGCCAGCATTTACATATGCCTTCCATAACCTACCTGTAGTGCTGCCTTCAAAGATCTGTGGTTTTGTAATCCACTTTGTTCTCAATCCTCCCCAAGACCCTACCATTCAGAGTATAAATATTAACCTCATTAGTGCTCCCAAAATCCATCACCTCACATTTGTCTGGATTAGACTCAGTCTGCCATTCTATAATGCATCAATATCTCTCTGCAGCCCAAGACTACCTTTTACATTATCAACAGCTCCATCTATCTTTGTGTCATCTGCATGCTTACTGATCATATTTCCTACATTCACATGCAAGACATGTGTATATTTCTCGTAAAATAAAATCTACTTGTACCATGGAATCCATTCTAACTATAATCCATATATAATCATGTCCCTTCACAAATTGGGTCCCAGTTTCTCAGGTCCCAAAGAAAGACAATGAATTATCAATCAACTTCATAAGGTAAAACATTGGTCGGCTCCCAACTTACGAAGTATGATCAAGGAAGTGTACAAAGTTTCAAAAGTTAACTCAAACTTCACTGGGTCAATTCTTATAAATGGTCATATCAATGTTATAGGTCTGGCGGCATCTTTGAATATAATAATCGAGTCAAAGTTTTTGGTCAATTATCTTTTCATCAGAACTCTTTAAATATATTATTCCCTTCTCCAAATAGTATATAATTAATTCCTTCATAGCCAGCTTCAAACTGAGCCTCATTGAACTCCCCTATTATCACCTTCCTACCCATCTTCTCCATGGCTTATCATAGTGAAGGCAAAGTACAGCAAAATGGAGGCAATCTTCCGTAACTAGTATGCAGATGAACAGTGTCAATATTTTTGCATCCAAAATGATACTCAAATTATGTGCTTTCCCCATCTACCAGTACTCATCAGATGAACATATCAAATACAAATAGATAGGACACTCAATTAACCTAGGCTATATTGATTAATATAAACTTGCATGCTTCAAGATTAATTGAAAGGTCAGAAGTTAACATGATCCAAAATCCTAGTTTCCAGTTTCTCCACTTGATAGTCAGCAACTCCCTAGCTCTCAGTGAAAGGCCTGTTCCACAAGTAACTTTTAAAATGGATATGTGCCTGGGGATATTTTTTTAAAAAAGCACAAAAAGCAAAAAAACAGGATCTAACCAGAAAAATTCTTTCAAAGAGTCACCACAAGCCAAAAGCATAAAAAATGCCTCTTTCTAGGACTGTGTTAGATTCCACGACTCTGATGAGGAACACTAAATTATGTATGTGGTTAAGCATGCCAGAAGAAACAATGGGAATCAGCAGTTTAATAAGAAGCCTGAAGGCATATGTTTGTTTTTGTTTGAGATGAAAAACTGGTTGACCAAGCAAGTTTCCAGCCTGAGGCTTGGGAGCAAAGCCAACCAATGGCAACAATCATTGAGGATTGAGTCACTTAATAAATCATTTCTGAACAGGTTAGATCTATCTGTGGATTGGACTAAAGTTAAATAAGACCGGATTTACATTCGGCAAAGAAAGATCCGTTTCCAAAGTCACTGCCTACTTTAACTGATAAATATTTTGACATCTAATATATCCAAAGATCATTTGTAATTAATCTCTTAATGCATATGTTGAATGGCAATGGATACCATCGATGATTCAGCCGTTTGTTATTGGTCTAATATTCAACATTTCATTACAAATCTTAATTGTAATGGACTTTAACACTTTACATTGTTTGTAAAATAGCTGTGGGCATGGATTATTGGAAAATTTAATTAAAGGTACTGCACTTACTTCTCACATTCTGTGTCATAACCTACAGTTAGTTCACATCCTGGAATGAGTTTAGCTGCCAACACAGGAGAAATACAGCAGAGACCAATGGGTTTCTTTGTAGCATGGAATTTTTTAATTGCTGATTCCACTGATGCCTCCACAGTGCAGTTCTTCCCTTCAACTGCCCAGCTGCTGAGATTTTTTGCAACACCAAATCCACCTGCAAAGAGAAAACATAAAGAGATTTGACTGCAGTGTTGTTTCTAATGCAATGATTGAATAGAACCATCGGACACTTGACTGATAAATTGGTGTTGGTGAACTTATCTTCTCTGCCTTCTGAGAACTATATTCTGCACTCTATATCTTCCCCTTTGTTCTACCTATTGCATTCATGTTTAGCAAGATTAAATTTGTATTGTATTATCTGATCTGATTGGATAGCATGCAAAACAAAGCTTTTCACATACCTTGGTATACGTGACAATAAACCTAAACCTGTTTTATAGTCTTGGGAAGCCTACAAGAAAATCATACAACCTCAAATGCCTGAATATCAAAAATATATCTTATCGTGACTTCTTGAACTATCGGAAGCAAATACCTATATTTTTGACATACTAACTAAAATATAACATAACAGCATTTGGCCTGTGCCTGTTTGGTTGAATGACAAAACTGATGACTTTGCTTGTTCGTTGGTCCCTATATGCCTTTAAGAGTGATTAAATTATTTTCTGCCAATGAACTTTGGTCCCTCCAACCTGCCCTACTTTACTCCAACTGGCAAAACTTTGCTGAAAAAAAGCCACGAGGAAAGTGATTTCAACTAATTGCCCAAAGTAAACACCTCTCTTCAAAAGTTCCAATGGATCATCTATGCCAGGGCTGATGAGGAATGGGGCTCAAGAATATAACCTCCTTAATCAGTGGTCCCTTTTGAAGAAACTCAGCAGCTTGAACTGTTAACTGCTCTCTCCTCAAAATTAGTTTAATCTACTAAACATTTGACATTTTATGTTCATTTTTTCTAGCATTTACAACATCTTGCTTTTGGTTGAATAACATCATGTTGAAGGCTCCCTCAAGTGAAGGAACTCAAAAGTAAAGCAGAAATGCCCAAATTTAAAACAATCTACTTATTATGTAATCGTGTACTCTAATGTAAATATCACTTTGGGACAGGGAAACAGTGATATATTGAAAATGAATAGTGAACTTTCAATTTCTAAGAACATTTTGGGCATTGAGTTTCTCTGATATCTAGCTATTAAGCAAAACCTAGCCATATGCAAAACACTGTGTTGCAATTAAAGCAGAGTGATTTAAACATTATTAGTTATTACTATTTATTCATTACAACAAACTTTCTCTTCAAAGACAAATCATCTGCATTTGGTACTAACCCAAGTAACAAGAATTAAATCTAACACAAGATGGGGTGAAGAGGATGTTTCCTCTTGTGGGAGAATCTAGAACTGCATGTTACAGCTTTAAAAAATAAGAAATTACTCACTTTGGGCAGAACTAGGGCAAACCTGTTTCTCTGAGAGGGTCATGAGTGTTTGAAACTATCTTCCTCAAATATATCGGAATATTTTCTAGGCAGAGTTAAATAGATCCTTGATAGGCAAAGCATGAAAGGATATCCTGTGAAGATGGGAATGCGGAGTGGAGGTTAGAGCCAAATCTTCAATTGACTATTAATTGGCGAGGGTCGAGTGGCTGACTGCTGAGTCTACCACAATGGTAGAGCTGCTGCCTCACATGGCCAGAGACCCGGTTCGATCCTGGCCACGGGTGTTGTCTGTACTGAGTTTACACGTTCTCTCTGTGGTCGCGTGGGTTTTCCCCGGGTGCTCCGGTTTCAATAAATTTGTCAAGCTAGTTTACAAGCCCATCTGTTATTTATTAATTGTCATAACAATATTTTGTTTAACAATATTTTGGACCAATTCCCGAAAAGTAGCTGGAATCGTCAATAAAGTTCAGATTGTCTAAAAAAGATATAATGGATCGCTAGAACAAAGACCGGGATATTTACCTGGGATGATCAGGGCATCGGTATCATTGATGATGAGGTCAGTGAGGTCTTTGATGTTGCCCCTGGCGATCCGGCTGCTCTCCACCAACACGTTACGCACTTCCTCAGTGGGTTGTCCAGTCTTATGATCCACGACGTGCATCTGGTTCACGTTAGGGGCATAGAGTTGCACCTGGAACAAAACGAAACAAACTTTTGGAAGCAAGGAGCTAAAGAGGCAGCCGGAAACACAATGGATGCGGTCGGATGGACGGTGAAACCGGTGACAGTTATTGCCGAAAGCAGAAGGAAACAGGGAGAGTGAAATATTTCGTACGAGACGCAAAAATGAAAGGATTGGATCTGAGCCTAATGTGACTGTGCGCAAGCGATGCCAGTTTCAACGCGAGGTCGGATGGAAAGTCAAAGTGAAGAAGCGGTTTTGGGGATGAGCTGGGGAAAGCGGACGTACCTCGGCCCCGGCCCGACTCAGATGAACCATCACCGCCGAGGATTCGTGCACCTCGGAGCCGTCATAGACACCACAACCGGACAGGATGACAGCCACTCGCTTCTTTGCCATGTTCGACCCAGGCGGTGCAGTAGCAGTGTGAGGCTTCAGCCGATCCTGACACAGTTGTCTCTCTGCTCTTTGTCGCCGGGTTTTATAGCGTGGAGTGGTACCGCCCAGCGGCGGGGACTTGTCTATGTTAATTATTTGCTTGGCTCTCTCTCAACTTCCTTATTAGTCCTGACCGGGTAATTCTAAGGAAAATAAATACTCCCGGTCACCTTCAAACATTTATATTATATTTATAATTAATCGAAGCACATTCACAAGTTTATCGCACAATCTCTATTGTCCTGGCGTCACTTTTAAAGAAAATTGCCTTGTCATGCTGACATCGGAAATGTCATCTGAAATAGGAAGGAACGGCAGATGCCGGTTTATACCAAAGATAGACACAAAGTGATGGAGAAACTCAAAGGGTCAGGCAGCATCTCTAGAGAAAATGAATAGGTGTCCATCTCCGCTGAATGACCCGCGGAGTTATTCCAGCACTTTGTGTCTATCTTTATTTGACACCCGTTCAATTATCTATTGAATAATCACTTTAAAATTGATTTTTCTAATGATTTGGTTCTCGCCCAAATAGCCATTCTTCTGCGAATGGACAAAACGCCACCAGCCAGTTCACCACGCCCTTGCCCAATCCAAATCCACATTCGGGGGGAGGAGACCAAGATGAGCAGGGTCTTGATCGTTGGAGCAAAAGGTGCTGGAGTAACCCAGCGGGTCAGGTGGCACCTCTGGAGAACATGGACAGGTGGCGTTTCGGGTGGGAACGAGCCCGTACAATTTAAGATAAACAAGAGCAGATCTATTGCCTGCGGTGGCATTCAAATTGAGATTAAGTAATTCAGGTTGTGCAGAAAGTCGTTTGGTGTTTAACATGTACACCGTATCATTATCAAATGCCAAATTTGTCAACTGTAGCAATAATTACTAAGGACGTCGCACCCATATTATATGTCCCAGGTTTCCGGGAAAGCTAAGACATTGTTTCTAAAGAGTAGATGTGTTCACATAGCATACTGGGCGGATTCTAAATGACCCAAGATGTCTTTTACGCCCGATTAAAAACTTGAAAAAATATAATTTTCGGTACATTTCATAGCTACAATAATTACAAATTCATATACATGATTCTAAACATGAAACTTAAACCACGTGTTCCTAAATTGATCATGATTATAAGATTGCCTTAAATTAACACGAATCAAGTGACTTAATTGTAACTTGCAACGATACATATGTGAGTATAGGGTAATGAGCAGAACAAATTTATTAAGTAAGTCCCATCATTGCAAAGCATCCAGTACTTAACGAAGACAACAAAAGAGAGGTGATTCTGGGAAAAGTAGAGCCAAAATATATGTCACCATTTTCCAAGCTGAGGTGACAAAACTGAAATGCCTGCAGACCCTTTCCCCAATTCCAAGAGGCGTGTTTGTGGGCATGTGTGTCCTGCATGTACTAACTCGAAAGGTAATCCAAGGACTGGGATTAGATGTGCGTACTTGCTTGCCCACTTGCCTCCTTGGGGGGTCTACAGTTACTGGGCATTCTTACCCGTTTCCCCATTCAGTGCATGAACCATATGACTTTAAATCACCGCACAGCGGAATTTCAGTTCTCGTGATCGAGTGGGATTGCTTCATCATGTGATTATTTCTTCACATGGGATTTCCCCGTCATCGTGCTAACATAAGGCAGAGAAATTAATTAAATGAGAGCTAATAAAATAGAATATAAACTTCACTTAGGTTCATCGATATAGAAACATATAACATAAGTGCAGGAGCAGGCCATTCGGCCCTTCGAGTCCAATATGATCTTGGCCGATCATCCAAAATCAGTACCCTGTTACTGCCCCCACCCCCCCCCCCCCACCCCCCCACAATCCCTTGATTCCGTTAGCCCCAAGTGCGATATCTAACTCTTTTGAATACATCATATTTGGATCTTTCACCATGAGAATCCCCTTGGTCATTGTCGCCACAATTGCTTGTAATTTTCTTTGTTGCCTTCCTAACGCTTGGCGCTGCTTGTGATCTGTCTCCCTAATTTAGAACTTAACTTGTGGACCAGACCTGTCTTTATCCGTAACTATTTTAAAGCGAATAGAACTGTGCTCGCCGATCCCGAAAAGTTCACCCACTGAAACTTCAGTCACTTGCCTTGTCCAATTATGTGTTTGTTCTTAAATGCGTCGCCAAAGCATAGATCCTACCCGTCCATTATTTAAGCGTCTCCACCCACGGAGAGTTCTTTACAACTGTTAACCTGTAAGAAGGGAACTATCAATAATTGAAACAAATCGGTCTGGTCAATTGCCAGGCATTAAACAAAATAGTAATCAAATGATACGACGCGAGTGAAAATCAACGGCTGAGAGCCGTGTTTCAATTGGATCAAATTGATGGGTGGTGTTCGTGCTCCCTGTCCCAATGTACGCGTTCATTCAAGAGTTCTCCCGAGTTGGCCCTGATTCGAACTCGGAGATTTACGGTAATGGCCACTCGTAGGTACTCGGGGCTCTCGTGGACATTTTTCAACATCTTGAAAAATCTTCACGAGTCTTCCGGAGCTTACCGCGTTTCCCGAGTACCTGCCGTTAGCGTTACGAGCCTCTAAGAGACGTGCCCGAGCTCCGACGTACCCTCTACGTACATTCTACGTGCTTACCACGAGTTTGATTTTTTTTTTTTTTTACTCGGGAGAGCTCTTGAATGAACTCGTACAGTGGGACAGGGGGCTGTTACACTGCCTCTCTCCTGGATGTGAGACGGGGAAGGTGCCGGTAGTTAGCATCTCGCAAGCGGGGTAGTGTGGTCCCAGTTTGTCTTAATAATTAATAAAGTCTCAGACGGAAATAGTGAATAAACACGCCTAAACTCCTAAACTCTCTCTGTCCTAAACTCATCTAAATTTTAAGTATATTTGAACACATATTAAACATCCACATTTGGAATTATATCGTTTCAGTCGTGTAGCTATTTGTCCAAGTATTTTATTTCAACAGTCGATAGTCACAAGCACTCTGCGGCGATTTAATTTCACCCTCTGGTTAATTTATTGATGAGCTGGCTACAGGCGGGGAGCGTGGAGATGGGATTGGTTTCCCATCGGAGAGCCGGTCACTTTGTATGAATCTGGTATTTTAACCAATCTCAATATACAACGAGGATTCTGCACAACGTGCCTCTAGACAGTATGTACCTTCTCTCCAGCCACGCACCCCGCCCAGGCTCGGTCTTAGTACAGTTGCCGTCTACACTTAAAGCGATTAGTTTAGTTTAGAGATAGAGCATGGAAACAAGCCCTGAGGACCATATTGTTATCCCACGCTCACCTCCACTCGGCACAGTGGCGCAGAGGTAGAGTTCCTACAAAAGTACCCACAAAGCCGTGCAGGTTTGTGGGTTATGACTTCTGCAAATTGCCCCTAGTGTGTCGGATAGAACTAGTGTAAGGGTGATCATTGGTCGACCAACGATCGGCGCAGACGGTGGGCCGAAGGGCCTGTTTCCACGCTGTATCGCTAAACCCTACACTGGGGGATGTTTTACAGAGATCTATCCAAAGAGAGTTTAAAGCGCAAACTGCGTTTCTGCAGACGAAACTGCAGGTTATTTCATATTTTCAGTTACCTCAAAGGTTGGTGAGAACATGTTCAATGTCTGCTTTGGGTCAAAATCTAAAGGAAGAAAACGGGCTAGAGTTTTGCGGTCCCGTACACTTCGTCCTAACATTTTCTATTGCATTTTCTTGTATTACTAGCTTCTCTCTCGTACGTGAAATTGTGTATTATCTCTAGAGGTCAAACACCTTTCTTTGCCTTTGTTGTATTTGATACTGGAGCTACTTTGCGAGCTGCGATATAACAGGGGCAGGTGGAATGACAACGCGCCTCCAGCTCCCTATCGAGAGCCTTCCGTGGGATTTGCATATTCTGCGTGTCTGGCAGTAGGAGGAGGGAGGTTGGTATAAAAGAGTAGCAAGCAGCCTCTGATTCATCTGTGGACCCAGAACTCGGCGCACATCGACGAGAGCCTTACGAAATATTCAAGGGAAAATTCATGTCATAGAGTTCAGTTCAATATTTACAACCCATTCTTCTCATCTCCGAGCTCGACATGGAGCAAGAATATGACGGTGTCGAGACGCTGCATTATTCCGTGGGGATCCTCAGTATAAGCGCAGGTAATCGCCGAGCCTTCAAGCATTTCCTCCTACATTTATTTCATTGGTTATAAAGGATAACCCCTTGTTTATTGTGTGTTAGGTGCTCTGTTGCTGGCTGTGAATTACTATTCCACTGTTCCGCTGATCCCCAGCACGGCTCTCGGTGTTTTACTGCTTATCGTGGCGGCTCTCCTATGCTATACAGGTGAGTTACAAACACTGAGGAGAATAAAATAGACATCGTTGCTGTTGGCGGGCGTTCCAGTGTGCTGAATTACAATGCAAACTCTCGTTATTATCTGGTTAGCCTGTGTGAATAGAGATGAGAGCGCTATGATAATATTTGAGATATTGTAAACTTAGTAATTGTCGCCAACATCCACCCGGTCTCACACACGCTTGCGTTTTGCACCTGAAACGCCACCTTGTGGCGAGTTGTAATTGCTTTGCCATCTCTCCACTTCAACTTGCCATTGAAAGAATATTCCAATTAAGTGAGTACTCGGGGAAGGCATCAAAAGATACAAAGTGCTGGAGTAACTCATGAGGCAACATCCCTAGAGAACATAGCAAGGTGACGTTTCGGGTCCGGATTCTTCTCCGGACTTCTCACTGAAAACTTACGTGGCACTTTTAATCAGTGGAACTGATTATTAATTGGGGATCGTGTTTTCATCCTATGGGTTTTCGCCTACCCGACTGTCGTGGCTTGATTTATTCAAGATCAGGATTAGAGCCCCCCTCAGGAATATCTACACCCGACTGGGTGAAATGTTTCTAAATCCAGTTTACAATTCTTGGTCATTTATATAAACCAGAAACCACACAAAGCTCCCGAAAAACTTAAAAGTTTCTTTAAATTGGAAGAAAATTGAGTAGATCACTCCATAAACCATCTAATGTACACATCAATATTTATCTAACACCCCAACATTTAAAATACATAAGATGAAAAGCAATTATTTTTGGAAGATGCGACTCAAACCTGGAGATCTAACACTCTCTTCATCACTACAACTAGACATTTGGGGGCATTGGTAACTTCATAGTTATGTTACTTGGCCAATAATAAAGAGCTTTGTATAATTATCTTAAAGCACTTTCAAATCATATCCAAAAGCTGGAGAATTTAACTCCTGCTCACTGATTACATTGTCAACATACTAAACAATGTTTGGCAATTCTGATTATGGACTGCCTCAAGGAAACTCCACGTAGAAGAGGTCTACATTCCTAGTCAAGTTTTGACCTACAGGTTCAGAGCCTTAACAGCTATCTGAAGTGACCAATGAAGTCACTTAGTTGTACCTAAAACAATATACCCTGTGAAGATACATATTTATCTGCAGGTTTAGGGTGAGGCATCTGACCACTTTCACAAGGGTACCGTGATAATAAAGCTCACAATCCATGAATAAATGTCACATAGAGAATATATTTAAGGAAATTAACTGCTTTGCCAACTGTATAAATTTCCACTGTAAGGCATAGATTAAGCATATTATGTATTGTGGTAATTTTAAATTATTTATGAAGTTTGCCTTGTTTGGAAGTTATCTCCTTGGACATTTCAGTTCAGCTTTATTTGTGCAATCTTAAATGGAATACAGTGTCAATCAATGGAAGGATACAAGACTCCAAAAAAGCCATAAAAGGTCACAGGTATCATGTCTGTGGAGGAAGTTCGGAAGGAATAAAACCACATTTGGTGATGAGGATTGAACTAGAATGAGTTAACAGACAGACGGGGAACCATACACATTGCTATCATACTATGATTGAATTAGTTTTACATATTTTGGGTTCAAGCATGACAAACTTCAAAGGGATAAGATAAAAAATTATGTTAAGGAATAGAATAAAAGAGAATCTAAACCCATTAAAAGCCGTATATATGTGTATCTGCATGCAGTTTAAAACAGGAAATAGGGAATAGTGACTGAGGATCATTAGTCAGACTGGTGAAACAAAGGAAGTGTGATTAATGCTTGGAATAATTGACACAATTGTATTAGACGTAAAGATGATGGGGCTGGGGGGAGGGAGAGAAATTGTAAGTGCAATTTCAAATGTTGCCAATGTGTCAGGAGGATATTAATAACATTTCAGAATGCATGTGTAATTGGCAAATTAAGTTCAGTGTAGCTGAGTATGTAATGTATGTAGTACATTTTGATTAGTAGAATTAAGGAATCAATATATCTCGGATAACAACATTTTGATGGATGGCAAGATAACAGCAACATTGGTGAATGAGGCCGTTATAAAAAAAACTGTAAACTAAGGACTGGAGTTCATTTGGAATGTAAATATGTTGTTAAATTTATACTAAACTTTGTTTAATCCAGACTTTAATAATTATTTGCTCTTCTGCCTTTCATATTGTAAAACAGAGATGGCAGGCAATGAATAATCAAAAAATGGCAACTGCCTGAAACGTCAAATAAAAACAGAAAATGCAAGGAAGATTCAGTAGGGTCAGGGAGCATCTGTGGATAAAGAAATAGACTTAACATTTTCGATAATGTCAATTCATCGACTTGAAATGTTAATTCTGTTGCTCTTTTCATCAATGCTGCTTCAGTTGGCTGTGAATTTCTAATTTTCTATTTTTATTTCAGCTATTGATGTAAAAATTATGAGTAATTTTGGTTTTAGAGCTAAGTAAAACTTATGGGAGCTCTTTACCCCAGTTGACTGGAAGCCTGCTAAAGGGCTGTTACAACAAGATGACAGTGTTGATATGGAGAAAATATATTTGCAATAAAATAAGATGGGGAGGAAAAAAAGCAAAATACTGCAGATTACAAAAATCCCAAATTAGGCTTAATGTTCTGTTGGAAGATCATCAACATGAAATGTGAATTTTATTTTCCTCACCCACCAATGCCGCCTGGAATCTTTAAGCGGGTAGATTCTCATTTGAAGCTGAAGAATGTATAGACTATGGAGGAAGAATGGCAAATCTTTCTGTTGGATGTTGGATTATCAGCCATGATCATATTGAATGGCGGTGCAGGCTCGAAGGGCCGAATGGCCTACTCCTGCACCTATTTTCTATGTTTCTAATGGTGTAGTTCACACTCAGTGTAATTGGTGAAAATGTGTAAAACCTATGGCATCTCCTTTACTATTTATTTTCTGCTTGTTTTTTTTTCAGGTATACGGAAGAGTTCAAATCAAGCTATCCCTTTTGTGAATCTATGCCTGACAGTGTCTGTTCTGTGGTGTGGATCTGGCCTGATCCACATCTTAATGGGAGCAAATGTAGTTCAGAGTGATTCAGTCAGAAATGCTCTGGTCCCTGGTTTTGTGGCTTTAGTCTTGGCACTCTTCATCATTGGGGTTTTGGGGATCATCCAAAAGGATGTAATCCCTGGTGTGATTGCCTTTGCTATTTCTCTTGCTACTGCTCATGAGATTGCTGCATTATATAATAAATCTTTTGGTCATTCTGCAGTGGCTTCAAATTATCTGATCGTGTCCTTTATCGGCATTTACTTTGGCTTGGGCCGTGCTTCTGTCTTCATAAGCAAAGGACAAATAACTTTCCCCGGGACTACTCTGTCCAAGAATAAGTCCCATGTGAAATTGACATCGACAAGCCTCTTTAACAATGACACAGTAGTTCTGGGATACATTACTAATATGCTATCTGCCAGTGTGTTCGGATGTCACCTATTGGGTGTAACTTCCGATCTGTTTGTTGGTCAGATTCCCTGGCTGTGGACAGCAGGCGTCTACCAAATTATAGTTTGTATTTTGTCTTTCAGGGCTTTTGACACACTGAATGCTACGTTCTTTGGTTTGACCTCCATATTAAAATTTGCAGAGGGATATGCATTGCTGTACAGCATATGGCAAAGCACCCAACCCTTCTTCCCAGTTCCAGTCCCGATTGTTCTTGCTGTCCTATTTTTCACGCTGGCTCTGTTCATGACCAGTAAAAGCCTCATTGATGGATTGTATCCATTGTTTTTTGTTGCCTATTGTATAGCTGTATCAGCTCGCTCCACAGGTTTTTTCCATGGTGGAGCACAAGGGGTCAGTGTGGCTATATTTATAGCATCTGCTTGCGTTATTTTAATTTCCCTTTTCAATATCAAAGGGCCCCTGACATATCCCACTGGAGAAGGGGTTGTTAAAACTTTATTCAGTGGGATGAATGCCTTATCTCTAAAGTCAGGTAAAGACTTCCATAACCCATATTTAGGATACTCCAGATACTCAGACGCTGAGATTCTAGCCCATGCCTGCAATGTTGTGGCTTGTTTTGCCATCACTGTATCAATCAATCCTTTGGCACCTTTAGCCACTGTAGTTTTGCCTTGGATTGTTATTCCTGGTGGTGTCCTTCAGATCCTGTGTGGCTCAATCTCTTTTTCTCGGGGTAAAACCCTTGAAAGCTGTGCTTTCATGCTGTATGGTTTAATATGGATAATCTGGGGTTTGACCAGATATGGTGGTCTCTATGGTTCGACTAGGGGGTTTGGCATTGCTGTGGGAATTATTTGCTTCCTGCTCTTTAACAGTTTTGTGGTGATTGGCACTTGCTTTCTGAACACTGCATGGTTTGCCTTGTCACTCAGCTTTCAGTTGATCTTAATAAGCTTCCTTTTGGACGCCATTAATGCAATTCCTTATGGATATGATATTGGAGTCACTATCATTTTTGGTTTGATTAGTTTTTACTGCTTTCTGGCCACCCTCTTTAACCAAAGCTTTGAGAAACCCCAGTTACCTCTGGGACGGGCTTGGGCAAGCCTGTGTGGCTTTGGTCAGAACAAATCGGTGTGCCCTCATCTGCCTTCAAGAAAAACCACCTCGGTCAGAAAGATTGCAGGTAAGGCTTTGCAAAGATTGTTGGATTCCACATTGTTATTTCAGAGCTGTTTTCATTTCTTTAAGCAAAATAGCAAGATTAATAAGTAACATGTTACATTTAGTTTACCCAGCCTCTTATTGACTTGAAGGGCTGAATGATCTAATGCTTCTAATTTGTATCTTCATATGTAACTTCTAAGATAGTGTATTATGCAAATCATAATTATGAAATGTAATTGCTTGGCTGTTCTTTTTATAACTTCTCTTCTATATACTTATATCCCATTATGTTTGTGATGACCATGAAATTATAAGACAGCATTAAAATCATTGGAGAGACCAAAGAGATTCAATATATTTATTGTCAATTTCACCAATGTTTCTTGGAAACCTTATTCCACAAGTCTAAAAGACATTTGTGTAATAACTTGGCTGCAGTCTTGGGGCATGAAATTTGTGTTTTCCAAAGATCCAAAACCAGGACCTTGTTAAACTATAAAATAAATTAACACGAAGCAGAGACTGTGAGCAAGGTATGTTAGAATGTGCAGTGGCTGAGAATAGTAAATTTTGGGGAAAAAAGTAACAGTAAAATGTCCTAAAATGTAGACTGATCAAAATGAAGGGATAAAAGAGATGTAATCATGCACAGATTTGTAATTGTACAGGAAAGGGCAGAATAGTTATAGAATGGAAACTGAAAAAAATTAAATTTAAAATATTGGACATTCAGGATGATGTTGCATTTTGAAGGCAATAGTTAAATCATCAGTGACGTAATTTATGTTGTTCTATACAAACTATTACCAAAAGGGTATTAAAGGCAAATGAAAATCTACTGCGAAGTTTAACTCTGATTATAGTATGTCACAGATGCAAAAACAATGCTTGAAACTTAGCAATTTTCCACTGAAAAACAAATAGATTAAAAAGCATTATGAAGGCAATCAAGATATTTGAAGTTGTATCTGGTTGTGAGGCAGGACAGTGTGAAGGATTGTAGGCAAATTCACAATCAGAGCTTATTAAATTTCAGATTGTCAGCAGAAAATTGGGATTTGGATTTACACAGAGACATTGGAATTTTCTTTTCCACATGGGTTCAAAGTTTTATATTGTGACAAAGGCAATCATCTGTTTACTTTCAAAGAAAGCATACGAAAAACAATGATGAGTAAATAGATTTGGAGTAATTAAATTTGGCACAGTCATTCATAGTTCCTCCCATATTGTGATTCCTGATTCTTCCCATCAATATTCTCAGGCTGATGACTAATAGTTTGTCAGAATTTAGTTAATGACTTTTTTTCTAGCTTCTCAATGTTCCATTTGTGCCACCTAGCAGAGTAACGGTTACCAGGCTTAACTTTGTCAGTTCTCTCAGAGCCTATGGTCAATAGTCCTCAATATCTATTGTTGCTTTTAAATCATTTTTTATCATGACACTGAACACATTTAGGAAGAAAAACTATATGTTCTTTGGGATTATCCTGTTTATTAAAATGTTATTTACTTTCTGCAGAAATTATGAAAAATGGAGGAATCTGTGGTATTCCAACAGACACTGTGTATGTGTTGGTGGCAGCCTGCAATTGTCCTGATGCTGTCGAGAAGGCTTACAAGTAGGAACTGTTTTACATTGAGTGTTATTCACTTGGGCCTGTACCAAAGACCGTTAGTGCATTTGGAGAACATCACTAATGCATCTATCAATTCACGTTTATATCTGGACATGAAAAATAATAGGTGTATTATTTTGAATTATTTCTTATTGTATTTACTAGATCCTGAAATTTATTTATTTAAGCCTACTATATTCTGTTGTGCTGAAGCAAAGCAAGAATTTCATTGTCCTATCTGGGACACATGACAATAAACTCTCTTGAATCTCTTGAATCTTTTGAATCTTGAAATTTGCAAGCATAAGAGCAGAACTGGTGCAAAAAAATGTATCCACTTCAAGAAAACCTGAAACACTCAACTTCAATCAGACTAAAGAAGGATCTTCAATCTGAAATGTTAACTTTGATTCTCAGGCCATAGATGTTGCCTGATCTGCCAAGTGTTTACAGCATTTTTTATTTCACAATTCCAGCCTCCTTTTTTAATTTTAATGTATCATTATTGGTTATCAATCTGTGCACTGTGGATGGCTTGATTGTATTCACTTTGACTGAATAGTAAAACAAAAGCTTTGCACTGTACTTCGGTACACATGACGATGATAAACTAAACTAAACCTATTATGAAGCCATTGCAATGAATATATTTCATTGCTTGTTAGGTTGTTATTTCAACATATCTCAAAACATAAATTTTAAATTAAAAAATGTCTGGATCATATTTTACACTTAACAGTTGTTGTGGGATGAATGTGTAAAGTGATAACATCATTTGTATGTAAATATAATGTACAAACATCCTTGGAAGTACAATGTTCCATTTATTTAACTACTTTCTTGAAGAACTATCCTAATACAAATGATGAGCTAAAGATGACAGATTCAGTTCCTTAATTTCTTGCATGTCAAGTAATGCCAATACCAATACCAAGCAGCAGTATTTTGATGCTTTATAATTTGTAAGCTAAGAATAGATGAAAAATATAGCTAAAAAATGTATATTTTTTGTTTGAACAGCACAAAGAAGCAGGCCAAGGAGAGGCCCATGTCTCTGTGGATCTCCAGCTTAGCACAACTGGAGCCAGTTAAACATCTGTTAAACCCTCTATTGTGGGACTTTATGCAGGCAGTTTGGCCATCGTCTATCAGCCTTGTCATCCCCAGGGGTAATACGCCTTTGTTCATCTACATATTCTTCCTCTAAACCAACCACCAAGCAAATATTTTTTTCCTCATTCATGCAGTGTTTAATTTTCCAGCTCAAACGACAGATTGGAAATCTTTTCTTGGGTGTCTCTATTCTTTGCTGTATCAAAATGCAGTTGGAAATATCCACTTTCATTCTGTCTTGTGAAATATCTTGTGAAGTATTTCATCAATTTAGAACACTATCAGTTTATAACCATGGACATTCCATGCATATTTGCCAATCTCAAATTGCATAATTAAAATTAATTATCTGTTCCACTAGCACATAATTCATGTGATTTAATCTGATTCATCTGATTTAAATCAATGTGGGAGAATGATTATTAACAATTGTTGTTTTCATTGGAAGGTGAATGGCTGGAACCATTTGGACTGAAACATGCAGATAAGTACATCGGGACACCTCAAAGCATCGCCATTAGGATTCCAGACTGTGCCGTTACAACACATCTCATTGATCAGGTGAGATATTCCAAAGGAGCTTTTTATATATTTTGCATATATTGCTGAATTTCCTTGACACTTTCCATTACCTTGATTTACTTTCCCTATTCAGTGGGTTTTGACAGAATATCTGAAATAAAATCTATGTTTAGAAATACTCAGCATCGGTAGAGAGAGAAATGGTTTCAACATTTCAAGTCAATGTTTCTTCATCAGAACTGCTCCTCAGAATGCCTTCTAATCTACTGAGAATTTCCAGCATTTTCAGTTTTATTTCGGATTTCCAGCATCCGCAGTTTCTTTTTAATTTTCACATAGAATATCCACTTGTTTCACTGGGAAATACTTGTAACTATGAAGCAGTAGTTAGCTACAGGTGTGCGATTGCTTTATTTCATGGGGTCAGTTGTAAGTATTTCAGAATTACCAAAAATATTTGGCTGTTCATCCAAATATTGCTAATGAACCAGTCACGGTAATATGTCTTATTCTAAAGTCCGCAGCCTGCATAAAAGGAAATGCATTGTTTGATGGAATACAAAACAAATGAAACAAATCAGCATGTGATTATTAGATTGTAGGAAAGAGAACAGTGTGTGTGCGTGTGAGAGTTTGTGCATGAGAGTGTGTGCGCGTGAGTGCATTCATGCGTGTATGAGTGTGTGCATGAGTGCTCTCGTGTGTGCGTGCATGCATGTGTGAATGCGTATGCATGCGTCCATGAGTGTGTGTGCATGTGCGTGTGTGCATTCATGCGTGTGTGTATGAATGCATTGGTATGTGTATGCATTAGGGCATTCATGTGTGTGTGTTTGGTGCAAGAGAGAAAGCAATAGCAGCCCACACAATTCTTGTGGAAGATTTGCGTTTTTAAGCAGAATGCAGGTTTGGTTAAGTCTTATTTTTGTAGAAATTATATTAAGTGTGGAAACTGGCAGTACTAAAAATTTCACTAAAGGTGGTTTTGAAAAATAAGTGTTTAATTTTTTTTTACAGTGGTGCTTGGAAGAGCTTTAATTTTATCATGACCTGACACGGTTCTTCCCAACTTCAAGGCCTTACAGGTCTAGTCACTGGATAATGATTATGAGCAAAAACCATTGCAAAATTCCCTTCGCTAGCCAGATTGCTAGGGTTCATTGTGGAGATTACTTCCTCTTCAGCAGAAACTCAATCGGACCAGGGAATGAGTGTGGATCCACTTCTGTCTACATGGTAGCTAATCTTTCTCTGCATGTGTAGGTGGGCCCCATAGCGGTGACATCAGCAAATCCAACAGGAGAAGCAGACACCACACACCACAATCAAGTCTATGCCAAACTTGGAGAAAAGGTAAAGTTAGCTCTTTAATTTTTAAACGTAATTTCTGACATGTATCGTCATAGTTAATTACACATGGAAATTTTGTTCCCGGTACAGGTTAATGGAGTATTGTGTGATGGGCCGTCACCTGAGAATATTGCCTCTACTGTTGTAGACTGTACCAAGATAGAGACGGGTACACTTGGTTTCTTTAGAGTTGGCATTGTGCCCAAATCAGAGGTAAGAATAATATCTATTGATGCATTGATGTAACATATCTGTCCTGAAATCAGTTTTATAGTTTGACCTTGCATGAGGGTGGATTTTAAAATGAAAATCTGGAGATTTGGGAGAAAAAATAAAGATGGAAGAAAGGTATTTAAATGAATGGTTCTCAGAAAGACTTCAAAGGACTCCAGTCCTATCATCCATTTCATTCTTGAACGATACACACCAAACAAGTATCCATAGTTCATTATGAAAGGCAAGCTGAAATATATATTCTTTTTTTTTTTTTTTACCTGATGGAATATTATACTTTGATTTTCAGATTTTCTTGTTTTATTCGGGTTACTGCCCTGTGTTTCACAAAGGTCACGTTCCAGGTGTCTCCATTTGCAGTTGAAGAGGGTAGATTTTCTCCCGCGGTTCCAAATCCAGTGACATTAGGATCAGTTTTGTCCTTCTTTCTATTTTGGCAATTGTTAGAACAGCCTCCGTTTGCTTTAGTGTGCTAAGCCTGACTATCTTTTGCGTCTGTGTGCTGAAGCAAGATAGGGTTGATAAAATATGGTCTTACCAGAAACATAGAAACATAGAAAATAGGTGCAGGAGTAGGCCATACAACCCTTCGAGCCTGCACCGCCATTCAATGTGATCATGGCTGATCATCCAACTCAGTATCCCGTACCTGCCTTCTCTCCATACCCCCTGATCCCTTTAGCCACAAGGGCCACATCTAACTCCCTCTTAAATATAGCCAATGAACTGGAAATCTCATCTTCCTCTGAGTTTCATCCTGTTTAAAATCTTAATACTTTTTTCATCACAGCTTTGATTTAGTTAGCCATAATTTAACACTGAGTCTGATAAGAATCTCCTTCATTTTCATCCTTACTAACTTCAATACCATTCATGAGTATTTGTGATGCCCAAGTGTTTTTCTTTACTTTAATCCTGTCAGTATAATCTCGTACACACCATGTCACTTTACCCATCAACCTATTGGATTGTTTCTGAAAAAAACTCTAGTTTCCTAAGTATTTTTCAGGAAAGGAAATTTCTCATCCTTACTGGGTACAGCTTAAATGAGACTTCAGTCCCACCCATCTGGTTGACTACTTGAGGACCAATTAACTTGAGGAGCAATTAGGGATGGTTAGTATATCCAAACTTAATCAGTTTATCTCCATCCTGTGAATGAATAAAAATATAGGAATAATGGCTCATTCTGTCCACTTTGTCCAACTCATTGTGCAACTTAATAGCTCGCATTATTTCTTTGATTGAAAAACAACATTTTTTTATGGATGATCTTTATCCAAATATAGAGATACCTCCATTAAAGAGTGACATAAACTCAGCAGTCACTTATTCCCGCAACACAACTAAATAGTAATGGATTTATTATCACAGCTTGGATGTTCTTGAAAGTTTCAATAATTTCATTGTTCACCTTCTTCTGAAACTAATTTCAGGTGTTGGGAAACATTCCACTAGCTGCTGAGAGTCCAGCTAATTCTGGACTGGCACTGGCAGCATAGTGGCACAGAAGCTGCCTTGCAGCACCAGAGACCCGAATTCAATCTTGACTATGGGTGCTCTCTGTACGGAGTTTGTACATTCTCCCTGTGACTGCGTGGGTTTCCAGTTTCCTCCCACACTCCAAAGATGCGCAGGTTTGTAGGTAATTGGCTTCTATAACCATGTAAATAGTCTCCAGTTTACAGGATAGAACTACAACACGGGGTGATGTACCTCTAAAGTCTAAAGTAAAGCTCATGACTAAAGAAGGCATCACAATCAAAGCCAATCCTATCCATGTCCACTGAATAACAAAGGACCAGGAAAAACTTGGTTATGTTATTTTTCAATTCTCACCATTGAATTAAGGATGCTGGGAGCCTCAAATGCACATAGCTCCCCGTTATAAAGTAGAAGGCTATCCTCAGTTGCTTGCATTAGATGCATGGTTAACACTATTGTTGGTGTGTGCTGTACTCTGAAACTGAACTTTGCCTCCTTTGAGACTATTTTGGAAGTAGAGCACAATCATATATCCACATTCAGTGCCAGCAACTGAATGAAATTTGTGAATCAAACCCACAAGCACCTGCTGTGTATTGTTTCATATTTACATTATAAATCACCAATGGAATAATATTTGAAGTATTTATTCTAATGGATGAATTCTAATGGAACAATTCTAAAATTATTTTCTTTTGCTAATGAACTATTTATATTTTGACTGAAGATTCTGCAGATATTCGAAAACGTGCAGAAGAAATCTCTGAAAGGTCATTCCAATGATGGATTCCTTGATGATCATTCAGAACCTAACACAGTTCAGCAGCCACAGGCTCCAGATGGCTTTGACAACATGGGCTTTGTAAATGAGAAGCAAGATGATAAGTTGTAGTATAAATGTATTACTGAAGAAATATGTAAACATTTGAGCATCCTTTTGCAAACAAAACTATAAACACAAAAATAACATCGCAAAGGATGTTGACGGGCCTGATGATTGGTTTCTGCACCTTCTGAGTTTATGACAAATTTCCATGATCTGCATGATTTTGCAATGTTTTGCTGTTGTATTTCATGAGCCATGGTACAATAACTGTGGTTAATATTACTGTAAGAACACAATTAACTGACTGTAAAGGTATCAATTAGTGATCAATTACTATGTAAGGCAGTTTTGTGCCCTTCACATACACAAAAATGATCAAGCGCATAACTGAGTCAAATTGTAAGTGAACTTTTAAAAATGGCCACGAGTAGAAGAAAACCAATGGAATCAGAGAAGGGTAAGAGTAAAAAAGGAAGTAATTTAACCGATCATGTCCTGCACCAATACATGCACTTGACCCACCTCATTCTCAAGAAGCATAACTAATTCTGCTTTTCTTGATGGATTAGAAATGTAGTGTTCTGGACATATTGGAAATTCTTTCAGCCTTTCTGTTCTAGCACTATCCCAGTTTTCCTTGGGATGATTAAAATTTTGCAATATAACTACCAAATTATTTTTCCACCTCTTGGTAATCTCTCTGCATACAGTATTTGCTCTTCCACGTCACACTCACTTGTTGGAGGAGGAATTAGAAACATAGAAAATAGGTGTAGGAGTAGGCTAATCGGCCCTTCGAGCCAGCACCACCATCAATATTATCATGGCTGATCATCCAAAATCAGTACCCCGTTCCTGCTTTTCCCCCCATATACCTTGATTCCTTTAGCCTTAAGAGCTTCATCTAAACTCTCTCTTGAAAACATCCAGTGAATTGGCCTCCACTGCCTTCTGTGGCAGAGAATTCCACAGATTATTCACAGAGACTCAGACAGATGAAGTGTAATTTGACTACAGTAATGCTAGTTGGGATATAACTATTTTTCTTCTCTGAACTTCTGTGGTTTTTATGTGCATAAAAATTGCAGAGCTTTGAAAAGGAGCACATTTGCCCCGTCAAATGTGGATTCATCCCCAAAAGCTTTAGGAAATGTTCATGTTCATGTCATTGATGCTGTGGAGCAACAAATCTGAATATTTATCTCATATTTATTCTGAATTCAATAAAAGATGTATATAAGGAAATTGAAATTTGACAAAGAGAGGGGTGTAATTGCACTTTATATTGTATGCATATTTTTAAATAAAAATATCTTGGTTTCTAAATGTGAATTATTGTATATTTTCTCACTATGAAGTAACGGGATTATTAACAATGACTGATGACAGTTTTCACTGCCCAGATACAATGTTTGTTGATGACGATGAATCTTCATGTTTTTATATCTCCCAAGCTTTACAGTAGCAATTTGGTGACTACCATCATTGAATAAACTGAGACAGTTGGTTTGGGCCTCTGGAGTTGTTCTTCCATGGGGAAGGTGGATTATTATGTCTGAAAAAGGCAGATGCAGTAACCTGCTTCATCCATCTATGTGTAGATGTCTGACTGAAAATACCATAAACATCAAAAATGTTTATAGCAATGGAAACTGTCTGGACAAAAACAAGACCATCCCAATAACGAGTTACTCCCTTGGTGGTAGCCTCTTTGCTAAGACATGGAGTGTAAAACGGGTGCACTTTAAAACACCCAAGAATTGTGCCTTTGGTATAAAGCCCAGCAGAGTGAAGCAAGATGCCACAGCTGAGGTGAAAGGCCATCTTTCCTCCCACCATTGTAACTCTTCCTCCAAACTGAATTTGATAATTCTCACCTGGACTGTAGAATTATATTAAAAATAATGATGAGAGTGCCTTGAAGTACAATGATGACATATCAGTTATAGAATACCAGCATCATGGGCTTGGGCAGCATTTATTGTACAATCATCATTGCGGTTTGGAAGATAGGGTGAGATGAGCTGCTACTTTGAAGTGGAGGCTGGAAGGTTAAAGTATTCCTCTCTTAATCATACATTAGTTGGGAAAGTTCATAAATGTTGTTGAAAATAATAGTTTCCTAGCAGTTGTGTGTGTGGTTGGCACTTATCAGCTTTTCTGAATTTGTCCAGGTTTTGTTACACACTTGACAGGGTCTGCTTCATTATCAGAATGATTGCAAGATCATGTGAATATTCTTCAATAAACATGCCCACTTGTGGTCATTGTATGAAGGGCAGATTTTTGATCAGATTGCTGAAACTCATTGAGTCAAACAAACTGCCCTGAGGCATTCTGCAGCAATGTTCTGACTGGGACAATTGATCGTCAAAAAATTCAACCTCTGTTGATAAACAAGGAGGAATTGAGCTTCGGAGGTCAATGGAAGTACCAACATTTTAAATATCAGGATTAGCTGCTTGACATTAATTCTGTTCTTTTTATCAGCATATGAGGAAATGATTTCACAGATTTGGTTCAGCATCAAATTGTACCATAGTTACACTTTACTCACCATTGCCACAATTGTCACTGGGGAACATGAGGTGAAGATACAGAGAAGGAATATAAAGTAATAGCAGAGACCATGACAAAACTATTTGGCTTAGTGTAAGTGTTAAAAAAAAAAGTTTGCTTGGTCTTTGCTAGATATTGAAAGTATTGTGACGATGTGGCAGTAAGGAGAGAGGCCAAGGGAGAAACCTACAAGGAGGTCCCATTCCTGTTGGTATTTTCAAGCAGTGGATGTGAGGATGCTGACAGCATTTGTTCTGACAAAATTAGTGGAAGGAAAAAAAGGCCAACGCAGAGAAGCAGAGCCACAAAAGCTCTGGCACTGGATCATTAAGACCAGAGAGTTAAAAGTGGGGCTCGGAAATTGTGTCAGACAAATGGGTTGTAATTCATGGAGCAGTTGCATCCGTACTGGGGAAGAAGAGAGCTGTTCTGTTGAAACAGACTTCACCTGAATAGAGCGGGGACCAGTGTCCCAATGGAACGAAAAAAAATCAGGCTACAGATAAAAGCTAAAATGAAATAGTGGAGAGGAGTGGGGGTCTTTTGGGGGGCGGGGACCGAATAGACAATGAACAATGCAATGGTGTAAAATTACAAAAGAGACCATGACAATCAAGTTCTCTCTGGATTTTTAAGCCTAAAGGTATTCCTCCAATCAGAAAGATAGCATGAAAACCAAAAGGTACTTTATCTGATCACACATTGCCAATTGCATGTAAATAAATGCCACACAGAAACAAAAGTGCACACTCTAAGAGCCATTCTAGAATTATTCTAGTGGTCATAGAAACATAGAAAATAGATGCAGGTGTAGGCCATTCAGCCCTTCGAGCCTGCACCGCCATTCAATATGATCTTGGCTGATCATCCAACTCAGTATCCTGTACCTGCCTTCCCTCCATACCCCCTGATCCCTTTAGCCACAAGGGCCACATCAAACTCCCTCTTAAATATAGCCAATTAACTGGCCTCAACTACCTTCTGTGGCAGAGAATTCCACAGATTCACCACTCTCTGTGTGAAAAATGTTTTTCTCATCTCGGTCCTAAAAGACTTCCCCCTTATCCTTAAACTGTGACCCCTTGTTCTGGACTTCCCCAACATCGTGAACAATCTTCCTGCATCTAGCCTGTCTAACCCCTTAAGAATTTTGTACGTTTCTATAAGATCCCCCCTCAATCTTCTATATTCTAGTGGGTACAAGCCGAGTCAAGGTGGGGAATTAAATATTCCAGGTATTTAAGCAAAGCAGAAGACATTGGATGGAGTTTATATAGATCCCAAAGCATTAAAAGTAATCTTGGATATTGTATTAATTAGAAAATTGGAGATGTATGTAATAAGGATAATAATTATTGCAGGCTATAAGCTACATATAGAATTGGCAAATTAAATTAGCAGTAATATAATGGAGGATGAATTTGTGGGCAATTAAATGCCAAATGGTACATAATTTTGATAAATGTGAGATTGCAGGAAAGAATTAGATATATCCAACACGGAAACAGGCCATTCAGCCCACCAAGTCCGTGCCATCCATTGACCTCCCTTTTACACTAATCCTACAGTAAACCCATTTTTTTTTCTCCCTTCATTCCCACCAAATCTCTCCTAGATTATACCATTCACCTACATACTGTATCGAGGCCAATTAATCTACCAACCATTGTGTCTTTGCGATGTGGGAGGAAGCTGGAGGACCTGGTAGAAACAAATGCAGTCACGGGGAGAAAGTACAAACAACACACAGATAGCATTTGAGGTCAGGATCAAACCCAGAACCCAGAGCTAATTATTTTTTTCACCAACTAGTAATCAAGACATGCAACTGCTTCCACTGGTTTTATTTCACTGCTAAGAGAGAACATATTGAGAGATGACTGTAATAATGGGAGTAGCATTAATAAATGGTAATTCATGCAGTAAACTGGTGGGAAAGGAAATTATAGCTGCACTCAGTTTTGCCCTGTATCTAGTCATTTTCTTTTCGAGAAGGGACACACAATAACTTCTAGGAGTGGCAGACACCTGCAGTTTCGGAATGTGCGGAATTGGAGCACCTCAGGAAGAGCCACAGAACATGGCTGAACCAAGAATTCCCCCTGTATATGGACCTATTATAGACATTTTCTCTGTCCTATATTTAAATTATAAAACAAGCATTTAGGTATAAACTAGACTAAGTGGGACACGTTGGGTCCCATGTTCACACGGGAGGGCTGGTCCCCCAACGCAATATTCCACCTCTGCACCAACTCCAATATTGGTGGCCAGTGGGGGGGGCTTTCTGGAGTGCTAGTATGGGTGTTGTGCGCTGAAGGGACTGGTTTCCAGAGGACATTGTGGGCCAAATGGATTATTGGGGTAGCAGCTCAGTCACTCAAGCCTGATGTGCTAGCAACTCACAGCTGGTGGGCTGGCAGTTGACTCACGGCTATTCCTTGAAATTCCATTTCAAGCAGGGTGCAAGGCCACTAAATTCAAGTGCAGTTTCATACCACTTCAAGCCGGGTGCAAGGCCATCAAATTCAGGTGCAGTTTCCTACCACTTCAAGCAGGGTGCAAGGCCACTGAATTCAAGTGCAGTTTCATACCACTTCAAGCAGGGTGCAAGGCCATCAAATTCAGGTGCAGTTTCCTATCACTTCAAGCAGGGTGCAAGGCCACTGAATTCAAGTGCAATTTCATACCACTTCAAGCAGGGTGCAAGGCCAACGAATTCAAGTGCAGTTTCATACCATTTCATGCAGGGTGCAAGGCCACCACATTCAAATGCAGTTTCATATTATTTCAAGCAGGGTGAAACCACCATAAAACCACACAAAACACCACACTCACAGTTCAGTAGACATTCAGTGTGTTCAGTTGATTCACAACTCAGACAGAGTCATGACCTCTCCCTCCCCCATCTTGCAGAGACTGAGCCACACCCCCACTTACGGGTTTTATAACCCCTCCCCCTCCTACCAGAAGGGGCGTGGCCTTCATGGCGTGATTGACAGGAGAGAGATTCTCAACATTTTTTAAACACTAATAACACTTTTATTTTTCATTGATGAGCAGAGGGGGACTGAGTAAGATGACCAAAAATCACAGCTGTAAATGGTAACGTTTTATCTAAAATCAATATACAGTGCAAACAGGAAGTTGTCAAGTTTAGACTTTTAATCATTTGCTATTTCAATCTAACCACCACCAACCATTTGCTGTACTTTATTTCAAACCAACCACCACCAACCATTTGCTGTGCTTTATTTCAAACTAACATTTTCATTTTCAAACCACATTAAGGGCACTTAAGGTCAGTAAAACCACACTAGTAGACATATGTTCAGTGCTATTCACAGACTGTGAGACATGACCCTCTCGCTCCCCCATCTTGCAGAGACTGACTGAGGCACTCAACACTTCCGGGTTTTATAGTCCCTTTGGAAGGGGAGTGGCCTTCAGGAGAGAGAATCTCAACATTTTTGAAACACTAATAATTCTTTTATTTATCATCGATGGGAAAAATCCTCTTGTCCTGCACAGCGGAGGGGGACTCTGAGTAAGATGGCCAAAATCACAGCATTAAGTGGGAAAGTTTTTTCTAAAATCAATATACAGAACAGGAAGTGGTCAAGATCAGACTTTTAGTAATATAGATGTCTAGATTTACTTAGGCTACATACTGTTAATTACATTTAAGGATCAAAGTGGTTAATTCAGGAGTTTCCATTCTAGTTATCATTTCTGATAAGGAAGAGTTAATGAATCTGGAGAAACATTTTCAGGAGGGAAATGTAAGACCCTTTGGATGATGAAAATTGAATACAGCATTAGAAAAGGTTTCGACAAGCTGCCACATGGGAGGGATATACAAATATAAGGGCTATAAAGAGGATGTAATTTTCAATTTTAACATAGTAGCCAATTATGTTTCTCAAAGACACTGTAAGTGCTATATACCATGAATCAATACTAGGAATACCTGTTTGCCATGATATGAACAGAGACTCCAGGAAAATGGTACCAAAATTAGCAAGTTAATAGAGATTAGAATGATGCTATAAAAGGTTAATACAAACTGGAAAGAGATATCGATGTCGAGTCAAGAAATACAGTACATGATATAATTTAATGATGAGAAGTATCACAAGGAGCATTTTGGTTATTATAGTTAGTAAAACTGATCACAGTGTTGTGAGAACCAAAGAAAGGCACAACATGCTGGAGTAACTCTAGTCACTGGAGTAAGCAGCATATCTGGAGAACATGGATAGGTGTCGTTTCGGGTCAGAACCCTTCTTCAGACAAATTGTTGAGAACCTATGTGGGTTTACTAGGCATTTCATATTTCCTGAAGTTATCACAGATGACAAGTTAATAGCTGCCCTGCCAATGGTAATAAGTTGGTCTTAAAGTCTAAAATCCAGAATCATTTCCATTGCATAGGGTTTACTTTGATGTACCACTCTCTATGGGATTCATCACATCTTTGTATGCAGAATGTAGTGACACTCAATCAGACTGACATTTGGACTAAAAACTAGAAGGCAATTTATTTAACATAGAAGTTAAATGAACAATATTCAGTACAAATAACGCTTATACAGTCATTTACAAATCTGCTACCCTTATCAATGTATCATAAAATTGATTTACTTTACCTTGCAAATTAAAAGTGAAAGCTGTTTTGCACTTATTTTATCACTTTGCTGGCCTGACAGATTGAAAAAGTCAAATTCTGACAGGCTGTGATAAAGTCCCATGAATACATTCCAGCTAAAGAGATATCCATCAAAAACTTGCAATGAATCAGTGAGTCATCCCATTGTCAAAGAATCCACATCTCAAAGCATGGCAACTGTAAATTCAAAATCATAATTCACTGGACTTCAATAATCTAGGATATTTTGATTTGAGATTATATATTAATGGTTCAGGTCAAAACACCCTTGTGTAGTCAACCTTCAAAAACACTATCTAACAGTTTAATAACTATTATTCCATTCTGTTGTATAACTATTTTCTTTTGTACACCCAGAATCATGTTTAAGTGTGCATTAATGCCTGGAGACTTCCAGCTTGTAATATATATTCATGTACTTAATAGAGTACATTTTCATTTAAACCAGGTCAACTTTAATTGAATATATATAGCATAAATTATAAAATTGAACATACATAGCATATAATATCTTCACAGAATTAAAATCTATCAATAGTGATAAGCTTGTAAGGTCTCTCAATCTGTTCTTGTTACATAAAATGTATTTGTATTGTGAGAAATTCCATCAATTCCTTCACCAAAATCCCAGGAATAAGATCCAAGATTGCCGAGGTATTAGGAAACTAATCTTAACATTGACTATATAGTAATGTTAAAAGCATGGTACAAGTTACAAGGATTGCTGTGGGTAAAGACCGCAAAAACTGTGATAAAAGCTTTGGTCATACCAGTTGGGAGCTGAACAACATCACCTCTGGAATACACTGTCAATAGACTAACTTGCAGTATTGAAATCATTGCAACAAGTTCAAGTTCAACAGATAAGAGAGTGGCACGTTGACACAGCATTAGAGTTGCTGCCTTACTGTGCCAGAGACCTGGATTCGCTCCTGATTAAGGGTGCTGTCTGTAAGGAGTTTGTATGTTCTCCCCATTACCTGTGTGAATTTTCTCCGGTTTCCTCGCACATTCCAAAGACGTGCAGGTTTGTAGGCTAATTGGCTTGAAATAATTGTAAATTGTCCCTAGTGTGTGTAGGATGGTGTTGGTAGAAACATAGAAAAATAGGTGTAGGAGTAGGCCATTAGGCCCTTCGAGCTAGCACCACCATTCAATATGATCATGGCTGATCATCCAAAATCAGTGCCCCATTCCTGCTTTTTCCCCATATCCCTTGATTCCTTTAGCCCTAAGAACTAATTCTAGTGTGTGGGGATTGCTGGTCGGCACGGACTCGATAGGCCACAGGGCCTGTTTCCGTGCTGTATCATTATACCCGGTGCCTCAGGTCAGCTGATCAGCTGCTCCTTGAGGTACCAAGGTCTAAGCGGAAGCTCAGAGGGGATAGAGCCTTTTCTGTTGCTGCTCCGGCACTCTGGAACACCTTGCCGTTGCACATCAGACAGGCCCCCTCACTGTCCATCTTCAAATCCTCCCTAAAAACTCATTTTTATTCTCTGGCTTTCGACACTGGCTGAGACATTGCTCCTGTTCTTAGTGCTTTTAATGTCTTTTAATTTTTACTGTTTTTTAGTCCTTCGTTTTACGGTTTTTAATGGTTTGTAATAACTTTTTGTCCATGAGTTCTCATGTACAGCACTTTGTGGCAACTGCGGTTGTTTAAAGTGCTTTATAAATAAAGTTATTATTATATTATTATTATTATTATTATACTAAAACAAAACTAAACTGATAATCATTATTCTGGTGCCTATCTTTAAAAGCTACTGTAATTAAGCTATCCCATAGAAATTATAATGCTTTCTCTGAAGTTTCAATTATGGTGATTTGTATAGATCTCAGGAAATTAAATTAAGAAACATCTAAGGCAAATTATATTCAGTCCACCAGATAGAGCTAGCCTGATGAACTAAGATGTATTCTCCATTTCCCCCATTTAGAAAATATCCTAGAATTGTATACATTTTCATGTAATGAACTTTATACATGTCAACTATGCTTTTACAGAAAATCAGATTTTTAGCTGCAGGAAAATGTGTGATTTCAAAGGATCATGGCAACATTTATTACAATGGAAGATAAGGAAAGAATAAACCTTCTGTCTGCAAATTGAACTGGTATTACATAGTTTGTTGAGGCAAATTGGAAGAAACATTGAGGAAAAAAAATGCCTGAGTAACACAGCGAGTCAGGCAGCATCCCTGCAGAACCTAGATGGGCAACATTTCTGTTCGGGGCCCTTCTTCAGACTGGAGAAGGGTCCCGAACCGTAACGTCACCTAAGCATGTTCTCTAGAGATGCCGCCTGACCTGCTGAGTTACTCCAGCACTTTGTGCTTTTTAATCAAGATTTCAGCATCTGCATTTGTTGTGTCTACTGGAAAAAAAATTGACACGTTTGAGCTTTAGCTACAGAAATCTTCCTTTTGCTGTCGGGCAGCCCTCTCATCTGCCCGCAGTATGTTTTCATCAATGAATGAAAACAGCTCACTGGGTGTAACAGGTTGAATATAACGTTCCCTGTCAGTACCATATTTGTCGATCAGGACAACATCAAAATGTCTATCGGATAAATAATAGACTTGTCTGCAAAAGGAACAGAAAAGAAGCATGTTAATAAGCTGAAAACATCTTTCAGAATTTATTAATGCAGAATTTACTTATCGTGCTTCTTGCAAAAAGATAGCAGGTAATTTGAAAATTAACACATTTCTAATAGAGAGTAGATTTTCCTCATTTGTATGTATTATACTATACAAAATTAGGGAAATTCCTTACATTTAACAGTTGCTATGGTAAAGGTAGGTGCACCTGCATATTAAGCCCAGACATCCTCATTTGTTTAGAAGTGGTGATTGAAACTTGGAGTCTTCAGTCTGTGGACAAGATCTAAGCTGGCCATCATCCATAGTCCAAGTAATGGCAGTGTCTGTCATACCTGAGTTCATCAGCCATTTCTGTAGAAAGCTGCTGCTCCTTTATGCGTCCCACTAGTTTTGGTGGATTTCCAATCAATTCTATTACTGTTATTTGCCACTGTTCAAATCCACAGGAAGCCTCCTGATTGAGAACAGGAACAACATGCTCAGTTAGAGAGACTAATTAATAATATTATTTTGCATAAAAACACTCACCTTCTGTTAATTCAACAATGAATCCCCAGTCTCTGTGTATGCAACATTTCATCAGTAGACACTATCTCTAGCAGTTACCCAGTATAGCAAATATTACCTTATTGTGATTATATCAAATATAAGCTTTAAACTGCTTTGAGATGTCTGTTGTATTTATAAATGCAAGGCATGACAGTCTGTAAAATTATACCTGTATATTCCCCATAAGCAATCACTCGGGATTGAGGATGAGTTGCATTCATTCCATTTCTGAGTTCTGAGGTGACTGTTGAGGGCAATATCTGACTCACATACATTATCCCAGGTGAGGCAGGAGGTGCTTGACAGGGCAGGTTGATTGATGCAGTTGGTTGATGGATAGTTAGTGAGGTGCTGCTGCCCTGCTGTTTATGCCGGGCTCCTGCGTGCTTCCAATAAATGGACTGGAGGTTCTCAATTAAATCCCACATACATCGCCTTTATTTTGAGGAGTCGTAAATGACGGATTCCCTCGGGTTGGTGGTAATGATACACTTTTTCAAGGGAGTTTTGAGAACATCCGTGATTCTTTTCCCTTGGAATGATGGAATAGGGAATAGAATGTCTGTTCATAAGTCCAGTATTGGAGTGAATCGGCACATTGAGGCCAACTGATTGTTCACAGGAACATAGAGGTGAGGATGTATGTTTGCTTATCCTGTGAATGTATTTGGAGAATTTTGCAGAAACTACAAGTTTCTCTGGGGCTTTTAGGTGCTTGCTCTAAGCAGTTTAGGGAACCACTTTTTGGTAAAGACAAGTATTAATGATGAAATTGGCCACCACTTTCAACGTGGCAGCATAGCATTTATGCAGGGTGAGTGTTTGAACATCAAAATCTCTGGCCTGGCACAAAACTCACTGGAAACACTGTATGCCCATTTCCCTCCACAGTTGTTGCCTAAACCTGCATTCAGCACTTTGTTTTTTGTCCAAGATTGCCACATCTGCAGTCTCTTGTGACTCCATTGCTCAATAGCCATGTGCCACAGTTGCTCCTATTTTACCAACTAAAAATCATCTACTTGCCGTAAGTTTGGGAAGTTGCAAAATCCTGTTCTTGAAACAATTTTTCTGAGGTTTCCAGGCAGTATAGAACCATGTGGAACTCCAAGGAGACGCTGATAATTGGTTCCACCAGACCTTTACCATACCTCCCATGTTTAATCTTTCTAACCTATTACTGCCTTCCATTTACCCTCTCATTGCACAACATTTTCTCACACCATAAGTACAAAGACCTTTACTGGAAATCTGAAATATTTAATAAAAATTGCTGGAAACACTCAGCAGATCTGGTGGTTTCTGGAGAAAGAGGAACTGAGATAACATTTCAGTTCTGAGATATTTTGTCAGAACTGCGCACAAAACTCAATTATAATTTACAGTAAGTGGGGAAATTATGGCAAGATTAAAGGATACCTCTGACATGGTAAGATCCTAAGAAGGTCATAAATGACACACAGGTCCTTATGAAAATAGCATCTTCTAGCCTTTTCCCATGGAGTCTCCAGTTCTGTCCAAGCTGCTTCTGAGCCCTGGTCTGGAGCTCCAACTTACACATCACACCCAATATACTACATATGAAAGAGGTAAGCAGGTTTGAGTGCAGACATTTCAGTTGATCTTATTTAAAGGCTATGACTCTATGTGGTCAATGCAAGCTGGTTTTAGGACTGTGGTCATCATAGCATGATCTGCAACAGATGGCAGAAAGTTGAGCAAAATCTACCAGTGCATAGAAATCAAAACAATGACAATCTGGCCTCTGTTGTGACTGATACTAACAATTGATCTGAAGTGGGTCATTATGACAATTACTCCCAGTAAGACTCAAAATGCACAAGGAACTATAATATCATGTATGCATCCCTTGCAAGTCATTTTCACAAGCATAAAACGTAATAGGAAGTACCCACCCTAACAAATTGAGTTGTTAAAGTTAGACAGAAAACCCAGTGGGAAACAAACAGCACAGTGCTACAGAATTTCAAGTCCGTAATGTTTACAAACAATATTTTGCTACGTGTTTGTTTGAAAGCCTCAGATTAGACCTTTCATTTATTTGATACTTTTCTCCAATTTCACAAAGTATGGAAGAAAGGAAGAGGGCAGAGCAAATATTTGACCAGAACCACTGACTTCCTTACAATCACAAGTTTTTCAAAATGCAGTTCGTAATCCTGAAAAATGATTTGGCAAATGGGCAGCTTGAGAAGACACGACAAAGCATATCACTCACAGATAGCCCATTTAAAATTCCAAATAGACACACATTTGTGTAAGTGCAATTTACAATTATTATTAGGGATTCGTTCCATGTAAAGAACAGGCAGAAATCTCAGAGGCAATGTTGACTTTCAGATGTCCATTTACTGACCTGAAGATAGGTCATCTGCATCCTGTAGTATCTATCAGATGGGCTTGGGGAGGAAATGATGAGGAGACGCTGAATTTCAAAAAACTGATCCAAGAGAGCAGCCACTGAATTCACATCAACGTTAATCTGAATTCCTGCAATTACATTAAGGAAGCAACATGTTGCCATCAGACTTCATTCGTTGCATGTTTCATCGTTTTCCAGGAAGCACGCTAAATAACCTGTATGGGGAGAGAGTGTGCAAGGGGCAAGGCAACATTTTTCTAATGTTGGTTACACATTAGCAATGCTCTGGTAATATTTGTGCTAAATATCCTTGGTTTATGTAGCTGGAAAAGTTTAGCATTGGTACAATTGAAACACATTTCTGCCTAAGTTGTCATTAAAAATCACACAATTTTTCACCCTTGACGACTACAAACCTGCCTTTGCACTCTTGTTATTCCAGTTAAAACTTTCACTGAATTGATCAATGGCAAGATAAACCAAATCGTACCCATATTTAGAAGTAAAATCTCAATTCAAGTGCTCCTGGGGAAGTCCTGGAAGATAGGAGCTGACATGAAAATGGCAAGAAAAATACTGACTTAGAGAACTTGACCAAGGTGAAGCGAATTGATAAAGTACAACAGGAACATAGTAACTGGCAGAACATCGTGGAAGATTGGCAAGGGGGGAGTCATCAGGAGTCCAAAGCCTTCCGCAGTAGCAGAGAAACATTGTGATTGGACAGTTATTTTTTACCACTACAGCACCAGGCTGTGATTTGCTCTGGCAATCATTTTAAATCTGCTCACTGGCTTCCTTCTCAACTGCATGTTGAACAGGTGACAAATCCTTTTGAAATGTGATTGCAGAAAACATGTTTTGTTCGGGAAGCAGGATTGCAGTAGAAAGAAAGACACTTTGTGGGAAACTTTCAGCTGTCACTCATCAGAAAAATGGAAGATCAACAGAGAACAATCCAGTGGTGCCCATGTGTGCACAGTTCAATATCTAGGTGGCTTTGAAACAAGTCATTTGCACTTCTAGCCAAATTCAATGATGCTGAGAGCATCTGGCTCTGTCCTCAGCAGCGCCATCTGCTGGATACTTTCAGAGAGGCTTTGAATTCCTCTTCAGGTTTAGTTTAATTTAATTTAGAGACAGACGCGGAAACAGTCTGTTCGAGTCCATGCTGACCATCGGTAGCCCGTTCTATGTTATCCCATCTTCTCATTTACTCCTTAAACACCAGGGTTAATCTTACAGAGGCCAATTAACCTATAAACCTGCACGTCTTTGGGATGTGGGAGATAACCAGAACATCTGCAGGAAACCCAGCTGGTCATGGGGAGAATGTGCAAACTTCATATAGACAGCATCTGAGGTCAGGATTGAACCCAGGTCTCTGGTGCTGTGAGGCAGCCCCTTTACCAGCTGCGGCACTGTGCCACCTTGGTTCAGTTAGCATTCATGAGATCATGTGAAGAAGGGTCTCGACCCAAAACACCATCTGTCCTTTTACCTCCACAAATGCTGCCTGACCTGCTGAATTCCTCAAACACTTGTTTTTTGCTCAAGATTCCTGCATCTGCGGCCACATGTGTCTCCTTCTTGAGATTAAATGCTTTTTTTCCCCTAATGCCTTCATGCCAAACTACCTCCTCTCAACCAATCATCTCAACATCTAGCTTCTTTGTGTGGCATGCAACATCTAATTGACTTCAGATTTTGCAGAACATTATCTAAAGGATTTCAAAAGTGCAAAGTTCAGTTGTAGCCTGGGATCAGTTTTGTATGTGCTATTTGGGTATATACTAAAGGGGAATGTGTTTACAGAGTGCACAAATCTGGCAGAAATTATCTTTCATACTGTATTTTAACCTATGTTTTGACAAGTAAACAGCCAGAATTATAAACAATGATTCCACATGGGTGTCAACAATCCATCTGCTCTGCATTATTTTGTAGATATTTTATTATGGCTATTGATAACATATAATATATATGATAATATAATCTGAGTAAAATCAAGAATAATATATATCGATAGGACTCCTTAACTGGTCAAAATGTTTTAGATATCCCTACGTGCACTGAATTATATTTTTGAAATTCAATGAATCATAAGCTGGGATCTTTCTGATAAATGTCTATATTTCAAGCAGAGCCACTGGATTCACATGTTTAAACGGAACGGGTCAGGGACTTCAATGCACATATTATCAAGATCAAACCTGTCAATTCACTTTGCAGCTTGACTCCCCATGGATTCTGGTCATGGAAGTCCACCCTGTTGAGATTCCTGTACACTGAATCATATGATAGGAGTATGGGGCTACAGACACATTACTTTATTTTATTAAACCAATTCAGTTTAGTTTAATCTTTCTAAATTATTTACATGTTTTTTATTTAATTTTAATTCTTATTTTAATTCTTATTTTAATTCCAAAAATATCTAGATATTGTAGGCATTGAAAATAATTATTAAAATCCCCTCTACTTTGACAACCATCAAAGCTGGAAGTGGGACTTTTTTTAGGTCCTGCCACGTCCAGGTTTTGTTGCCAGAATTTAGGATGTTTTGGATCAGTAAACAGGTCCTTGAGATCCAAGATAGTATGGGTGTGGAAAAATTATAGGTGCTTATTCCAAGTCAGGAAGATTTTGGCATCAAATTGTGCTACATATTTAAAGATGCTTCATCTAGTTTAGTTTAGTTTAATATTGTAAGTAATACTGCGACACAGTGAAAAGTTTTTTCGTCGCAGACTATCCAGTCAGTGAAAAGACAATACATGATTACAATCAAGCTGTCCATAGTGTACAGATACAGGATAAAGGGAATAGTATAGCGCAAGATAACATCCAGTAAAGTCCGATTAAAGATAGAAATAAATGTATCCCCCACAACTGCCGAAACCCGGGATTGAACCAGGGACCTTTAGATCTTCAGTCTAACGCTCTCCCAACTGAGCTATTTCGGCAGATGAAATAATAAATACATTTTTGTATTTATTCATTTGTAAATGTAAATAATATATTTTTGAAGATAATGCCCCAAATCAGGTAAACATTAGCTTCAATCTAAAAAATAAAATAAAAGTAATTACTGCAGGATTACTGTGTTGGTGCAGTTATTTTGAAACAGATCACGTATGAGATTCTTTCTTCATGAAGTCAACCGAAAATCTTTCCTACACGATTACTCTTGAGAGTATCAATAAATGTCTTCTATTGTATTTGAAATGGTGGCAAGTGGCTTGTTAAATTAGAACTGGTTGATTCAGAATTTGTGTGTGTCTTACCTTATTTATCTGTCTAACAACTATTATAATAAACAATGGATTGAACTTAAGTATAAGGAGTGCAGATACATGTTTTGACTCAAGCTAGCATTTGCTGTTGTGTAAAGGTGAATGTAAATTACCTAGACTATGTGTGTGAGAAATATTGTTACATTTTAACTTTATTTCCATTTACAATTCAGGGAGCTGCAGTTCTGTTGTGGAGTTTAATGTTTATTTTCTGTGGATGAATGTAACGTGGCACATTCCCAATATCTTATTAAATCCACTTACGTACACAAGATGGTGGCATTCCTGACCAGCTTCGATTAAAGAGACACACTCTTTTGAAGATACCCTGACGTTCGTAGCCTCCTTCACACGTGTAAGTGCAGGTTGCACCATAGTTATTGCCATCAGATGTACAAGTGATGTAACCATTGGCAGGGGGGTTCAAAAGAGGGCATCTTCGAACTGTCACAGAAATAGATAAATACTCAAACTAGAGAGAGTTAAAAACATGCACATATAAAATAGACAATTAACAAAACTAAACAGGATGTTATACTGAAATATAGGATTAGAACACTCTCGACAGTTAACACATTTGATAAGGTCCCAAATAAAAGATTAGTGAGCAAAGTTCGAGCACATGGTATTGGGGGTAGGGTGCTGACATGGATAGAAAATTGATTGGCAGACAGGAAATAAAGGGTAGGAATTAATGGGTCCCTTTCAGAATGGCAGGCAGTGACTAGTGGGGTACCGCAAGGCACGGTGCTGGGACCGCAGTTATTTACAATATATATTAATGATTTGGATGAAGGGATTACAAGTAACATTAGCACATTTGCAGATAACACAAAGCTGGGTGGCAGTGTGAACTGTGAGGACGATGCTATGAGAATGCAGGGTGACGTGGACAGGTTGGGTGAGTGGGCAGATGCAGTTTAATGTGGATAAATGTGAGGTTATCCACTTTGGTGGCAAAAACAGGAAGGCAGATGGTGTCTAAATGGTGTCTTTGGGAGATGTCATGGAGTTGCTGCCTGACAGCGCTTGCAGCGTCGGAGACCCAGGTTCGATCCCAACTACAGGTGCTGTCTGTACGGACTTTGTACGTTCTCCCCATGACCTGCATGGGTTTTCTCTGAGATCTTCGGTTTCCTCCCACACTCCAAAGACGTACAGGTATAATTGGTTTGGTAAATGTAAACATTGTCCCCAGTGGGTGTAGGATAGTGTTAATGTGCGGGGATCGCTGGTCGGTGTGGACCCAGTGCTGTATCCGCGCTGTATCTCTAAACTAAATAAATACACTATAAAAGCAAACCCACCAACAATGGAATGGAATTGAAATGTAAATTAGTTATATTCAACTTGCTTGGTATCCTGGTTGAACTGCACAATGAGGAACATGAATTATTCTGATTTACAGGGGAAGAAATATTTTATGGCATTGCCCATGATATGCAGTTTATTAATTTAATGAATTGTTTTGTTTATTACCATATGTATCTGTGTGTATTGTATTTACTGGCTTGTTATGCTTTGCAAGTAAGAATTTAACTGTTCTGGTGTCGGTACATATGACAATTATACACTCTTTTGACTTAACTAACCTACCAAAAACTGTCACAGTGAATTTGCAAGTGGCTTTGTTCCTTTCTCTGTCATAGGCCACATAACGAATGACCTGTTCACCCTTTCCAAACTCAGACCCTGAGGCTGGTCCCTTCAGAATTAATCTGGAAAAGGATGAAAGTTTATTATCTAACAACCAGTTCACAAAAATTGAGACATCCTTCCTGAAATCTTTATTCAACTGTTGTGTTTTAAGCTTCTATCTGTTAGCAGCATCAAAACCCAAGCTGTGATGCAAAGTTTCATTTTCTTGAAAACTTGCAGGCTTACTCCCAAAAATCCATGCATATCAAGGATTCTCTTCAGCAGCCACTTCTATGGAAACAAAAGAACTTAAATGCTGCAATTACTAACTGTCAGGAAAAATAATTAACATCCATTGTATTACCAAGAAATAGGATTCCTATACAGTTGTGTCAATTTACAGAGGTCCATTTAAACCTACAACCCCACACATGTTTTGGGGTGTGGAGGAAACTGGAGCATATAGGGAAACCCCACATTGTTACAGGAAGAACGTGCAAATTTCACACAAGCAGGTCAGGATTGAACCTGTGCTGTGAGACAGCAGGTCTACCAGCTGTGCCACTTACCACCCTATTGTTGGTCCCATTCTGATTTGTATCATATCACAAACCATGTTTAATTTCCATCGAGATCACTTGGAAGTATTGGCAAATATCCATCTGCAAATACCACTTTTTATATCTGGATAAACTTTTTCCAAAGTCAACAAACATGTGAAATCATTGGATAGTGTAGAGGAAAGGGCAAAATGGGGAATAATCCAAAGGGAGGACAGGATTGAGAATCAGGAAAGTATGAATGGGAATACAGAAAAACTATAATTATCAATATGTGTTAAATAATAAAATATGAGTGGGTCACAATATTTGATTTTAATATATGTTGCAAACACAGAATTTTGGGGGAACTAATTAATTTTGTGTGATCATTTGCATGTTGGTAATGCTCAAATAACTAATCACTTACAGACAAATATTGGGCCAGACCTTGATGCAAGAAACAAGCTGATCATGCTTGCTCCAGCATACCAACCTATTGAAGTATTAATGCTTCAGATTCACCATTACAGACTTTGCACTCTGAGCCAAACTGAGTGAAAGTGCAAAGTTGTGTAGTGACATATCTGTAGCACATTGGAGCCAGGAAAATCTCTACTCAGGAAAAAACTGAACAACAAACTTGAAAGCTGGTAATGCCAGGCTCAGCCAGCTGTTAAAATTATCAAGGACAAAACTTTTGATTATCCTTTATATCGAATTATCAGGTTAAGTAAACAATCAAAATGTTAAAATTATTGAAAACAATCCACATATTTAATCACTTAAAATACTAAACAACTAAAAATATCCAAGCAAACTCAATTAATTCAAAACATCTAAATAAACTTTCTCTCTCTTAGCCACTCCTTAAACAAATGGGCTTGCTGTTCCAGCACTAAGTTTAACCTGCCATAGATTCAGCAGGCAGATGCACCCTTGCAACTGCTAGGGAACTCGAATGACTTCACGTTTCCTTTGGAATCGAACATTGGAGAACAGCTGGCTAATTCCAGGGATGTAAATACTGCAAGTCCAGCATTTCCCCAGCAACCATGAGGAAATGCTGGAATGTCTGTGCCTAACAGGTTCTGGGGAAATGCTGGAATTGCAGTACTGTATTGCCATCCCTGCAATTATCCAGCTGTACTCTAATGTTGGAATCCAAAGGGAATGTGGTCATTCCAGTTCCCTTGCAGTCTGGCACAGACTTTCTCCCAGGGGCTGACCTCCAGAAGTCCTCAGCTTATGATACAGATCCATTCCCGAGAACCATTTGTATCCGAAACTGTTCATGAGTTGGAAACGAACAAAAACAATCTGTGGGAGAGGTTCTCAGAAACAGTACTGACAATAGAGAAAACTGGCACAGGAAGAATGGCCGCACCTCCGTGAGTGAGTGAGTGAGTGAGTGAGCGAGCTCAGTAATCCCACCTGTTTGGCTCCACCTACTCCTCAATTGTTGCAGATTGGGTGGATTGGGGGAAGAAAGGGGATATGTTCCATTCCCACCCAGCACATGATTCCTGCAAGCCCACAGCAGCCTGAAAATGTAACCTCATCCATTCTGCTGGTCTTTCAAATGCTTTTACATACAGGATGTCCATACATCAGATGTTCGTAACCCAGGAAGGACCTGTACCAAGTGGAAACAAGGAACTGCAGATGCTGGTTTATAAAAATAGGCAAAATGCTGGAGTAACTCAACAGGTCAGGAAGCATTATGGAAAGGTGACATTTCAGGTTGGGACCCTTCTTAAGACTGGTTGTGGGAGGTTGGGGATAAGAAAGCTGTAGGAGAGGAGGGACAGGACGCAACCTGACAGGTAAACCGTATACAATCATGAGAGGAATAGATTGGGGAGATGCACAGTCTCTTGCCTAGAGTAGGGGAATTGAGGACCAGAGGACACAGGTTTATATGGAATTATCAGGTTAAGTAAACAGGTGAAGAGGAAAAGATTTAATAGGAATCTGAACGGTAACTTTTTTCACACAAAGGGTAGTGGGTGTATGGAACGAGCTGCCAGAGGAGGTAGTTGAGGCAGGGACTATTGCAATGTTTAAGAAACGGTTAGACAGGTACATGGACTGGACAAGTTCAGAGGGATATGGGCCAAGAGCAGGCAGCCGGGACTAGTGTAGCTGGGACATGTTCGCCGGTGTGGACAAGTTGGGCCAAAGGGCCTGTTTGCACGCTGTGTGACTCTATGACTGTAACCGGTATTAATATTGAAATCTGGATTGAGTTTGTTTGCTATTACAGATTCTGGCCACAGAGTGTCACTGTGAAACAACCTCACATATAAAGAGAGGATCAGAAACCAAAGCAAGATTTGTATTAGATGCTGAAACCACAGCAAGCCTGAAGATGGGTCCCGACACAAAACTTCACATATCCATGTTCTGTGTTACTCCAGAGTCTTTTTTTGTAAAACAACATCTTGAGTTCCTTGTTTCCACAAGATACGTACAGACTGGCCATGGGAGAGCAACAGTCTTGGTATTAAGATCAGTGGGAAAACCTCAGTACTGGTTTTTGATTCAATGCTTGGGATGGTGTGTCCTCTCTGGCACTTCCAGCCCCACTGTTGCATTTGCCATTGTTGTTCCTGCCTCTAATACCTGCATCCCTCACCTCCACCCACCAACAAACGCACGCCATTCAGGCCACTGGACATTTCAGTCTACCGCTGTCAGTTCTATTGTCAGTCCTTCCTGTGCTGGCTTCCTCAGTCTACCACTGTGCTTGCTGCTACAGGCTCAAAGCTGCCTGTAGCCGGACCCTGCTCCTGCTGGCACCATACTGCACCCAGCAACGTCATTCCAAGCATTTACAGAGAATGCAAACAAATACTGACCAGCACTTATTCAAACAGAACCTAGAATAATAATAATAAATTTTATTTAATGGGCGCCTTTCAGACATCTCAAGGACACCTTACATAGTAATCGGAATAAAATCATATAATCGGAATAGAACAGGTAAAAAAGACATCACAGAGACACAAATTAAAAACAGAATTCAATCCAAAAACAGAAAATCAAAAACACAGTGTGAAGAGAGAGCAGCAGCAGCCAAAGCGCGCCAGCGTCCACTCTCTCTTCACGGCAGCCATCTTGGACACAGACCTACAGGACTACAATTAGACAAAAAAATCATCCCCCCACGTTGGGTAGCACTGTGGAGGAAGGCACAATGTCCAGTCCCCACCCCATGTTCACCCCAAAGTCAGGCCTATTGAGGCCACCGCAATTGCCTCTACGGAGGCCCGATGTCCCTGGCCGTTCTCACCGGGTGGTCTTGCCCCGGCGTCGGGAGAGTCCTTTCGGCGGCTGGGCCACCTGGAACGGCCGCTTCCTGGTTGGAGCCCGCGGCTGCCGAAGCCGACAAGGCCGCGCCGGTTTGGAGCTCCCAGGCTCCCGATGATAAAGTCGGCGCCGCCTCTCCGCACTGCCGCCTCTCCGCACGCCGCCTCTCCGCTCCGCAGCCCCGCAGCCCGGAGATGTTGCTCTCGGCGGTCCAGCTCGCCAGAGCTCCAGCGCATCGCTCCAGCGCGGCGACCCAGGCAAGGCATCGCCCGCTCCACTCTGCTCCGCTCCAGCGTTCCAACGCTGTGCCGCCACCGAGGCCGAGGTGCTAGGCGGTCCCCACCAAGAAAAGGCGCTCCAAGGCCGCAGGTAGGCCACGAGGACGGGTCGACTGGCAGCCCGGAGAAAAGGCTGCCACACCGACCAGGTAGGGACCTAGAAATAAAGTTACACCTACCCCCCCACATTAAAAGACCATATCCCCATCAAACAAAAAAACAGTCTAGAATGAACCTTTGCAAGTTGTGAAGGTCATGGCCATATAGGTGATCACTTAACTTCTTTCCATTAGCTCCATTTACCCCTCTAATGGTTCTCCGAACAAATGGTTCTCCGAACAAATAATGAGAATATCCTGTGGATTTTTTTTTGCATCCTCTAAGATGTCTAAGTTTCTTATTTCCTTCAATATAGGCATAATTTGCTCATCTGTAACTCTATCTAATCCAATCTCACTTTTCCCTTACTTCCTGCTTCTTCCAACATCCTGCACATTCTAATCCTAACATCATCCACTCCCTCTATTTTTTGTGAGATTACCAGAAGTAGTCCTTCGAGCTGAATGTTGGCTCTAACCCACCATAGCTGCTGTCATCATGGAAGATGAACTGTAACTATATGATGCCAGCACTGAAAATGGGGTATTTTGTCTCGTACTAACTTTGTGCTGTGTTTATCAACCACATCCTTTATCCGTGGAGGATCCCAGTATATGCGAGTCGTCAGCTGCCCTGGTTCCGCCACCTTTTCACGAGACCCTGGGCACTTTATCCTGGGAGGTTCGTAATCTGTTAAAAAGAAACAATTGTTATTTGTTTTTGCTAATCCAACCCACGATGAAGGCCATGACCAATGGCATGGATTGCTTTGCAGTTGTTGGCAGCTCTGAGCAAAAAAAAATATTTACTGTATCTGCTGGCTGAGAAGAACGAGGCAATTTTATATATATACTAGACCAAGTGCAGACCCGTTGGGTCTGTTTCCCCAGTGGCGTTTGCGGGGGGGTGGGGGGTTGAGAAGAGGGGAGGGAGGGGAGAGGAGGAGGAGGAAATGGGATAGATTTGTGAGGGAAAGGAGAGCGGGGTAGGGGGTGAAAGATGGGGAGAGAGATTTCGGGGAGGGGGGATGGGGAAGATGGGGAGGAGGGAGAGGGGTGGGGGAGAGAGGGGAAAGAGCGGGGAGGGAGAGTGGAGGGGAAGGGGGAGAGAAGTGGAAGAGTGGGGAGGGAGGGAGCGGTAGGGGGAGTGATGTACCTGCCTTCTCTCCATAACCCCTGATCCCTTTAGCCAACGCAGCCGTTCCCTATCCGTAGCCCCCACTGGGGGGGGTGGGGGGGGCGGCATCACACACACTAACCACCCCCACACACAGAGTTGGAAAAATGTATAAAGACCGTTCCCTACCTGTAGCCCCCAGCGGAGACGTGGTCGTCGAAGTCGGGTTCCGGCCGTATTAAAATAGCGTATCTTGAAGTCTTCGAAGTCGGGTCCGTCTCGGCAACGCGGGGGGGGGGCGGGGGTGGCGGCATCACACACACGAAGCATCTCCACACACAGAGCCTTAAAAGTGTAATGCCCCAACGCAGCCGTTGCCTACCCGCAGCCCCCACGGGAGACGTGGTCCTCAAAGTAGAGCCGTTCCCGAAAGGCCGTTTTTTAAATGGCGTCGCGTGAGGTTGTGCTGCGGGCGCCAGCAGCCGTTATGGTCGCTGGCCAGCAGGAGGCGACAAAATGAGTGAGGGGAGGGGGGGGGGGGAGAAGGTTTTAATGAAAAAATGGACATAAACATAACGAAATGTAATGAGGAGTGGATAGCTGGAAGGGAAAGTGAAATGTCTACCGAAATGGCTGCTTGTATGGGTGAGAAGCCAGTTTTTATTTGAAAAACGGGGGGGGGGGGGGGGGGGGGGGGGGGGGGGGGGGGGAGGAGGCATTACACTTTTGCGTTGGGGCATTACACTTTTAAGTGGTGAAAGTTCTGACATAACAGGAATCAGCCTGGTGAACCCTTCTCTGTAATCCCTCTCTATGGCAACGATGTCTTTGAGCATTGGGCATTGTGACATCACACGATGGAACGTCAGCAGGGGCTGGGGCTGGTGAAGCTTCTGTGGGTGTGAAGCCAGTTTAGTTTTGAAATATTGGGGGGGGGGGGGGGTGGGTGGTTAGGATTTGATTAAAAACGTACACTTAAACACGTCGAAATGTAATGAGGAACGGATACTTAGAAAGAAAAGTGAAATCTCTACCAAAATGGAAAAGATGTCGGCGATTCAGCGTTCCCCCTTATCCTTAAACTTTGACCCCTTGTTCTGGTCTTCCCCAACATCCGGAACAATCTTCCTGCATCTAGCCTGTCCAACCCCTTAAGAATTTTAAGCGTTTCTATAAGATACCCCCTCAATCTTCTAAAATCTAGTGAGTACAAGGCGAGTCTATCCAGTCTTTCTTCATTTGAAAGTTCTGACATTCCAGGAATCAGTCTGGTGAACCTTCTCTGTAATCCCTCTATGGCAACAATGTATTTGAGCATTGGGCATTGTGACATCACACGATAGAACGTTCACCATGGGCTTGGGCTCCTGCATAGGCATATGTAAATGAATCCATTCCGATTGGACATCTGTGAGCATTGGGCATTGTGACATCACACGATGGAACGTTCAGCAGGGGCTGGTGCTGAAGCTGAATCTATGAGTGAGAAGCCAGTTTAGTTTTGAAATATTTGGGGGGGGGGGGGGGGGGGAAGGATTTGATTAAAAACGTGTACTTAAACACGACGGAATGTAATGAGGAGCGGATACTTAGAAAGAAAAGTGAAATCTCTACCGAAATGGAAAAGATGTCGGCGATTCTGCGTCTGGTTTCGGAGTTGCAGGGAATCAATGGAAGAAATGTGGCCGGAAGCCAGGCCGGAAGCCGTACATGTAAATGGATCCGTTCCGATTGGACGTCTGCGAGCCTCGGGCATCGCGATTGGACGTCTGCGAGCATCGGGCATTGTGACATCGCACGGCGGGAACGAATCGAAAGGCAGGCAGGCAGCCGGACGGAGTTCCGTTTCGGAATCTGGGGCGAGAGTTTTATATAATAACTAGATGGCTGTCTGCGAAGCTGTTCCAGGCAATAAAATGTCTACCTTTGGAAATATGTTGGTTCTTTGTTCCAGGTTCCAGTTAAGCCAAGTTAAAGTAAGAGAATGTCCTCTTCCTGATGTTGAACTAGTTTAGCCAATGACCTTAGTTCTCCTCAGGCACTGAATCACAACAAGTAAACTGTTCCCAAAACTGCGTAGTTAATAATATTATTCTTAGAAGGTATTGGAATCACTGGTGTTAAAAAAAATAGACAGCTCACTGGAGTAATTAAATAAATTTATTCTGCACTTATCCATTTTATATTTGATTTGGAATTATTTGATATTGATATTAATTGATTTAAAAAAGTTTTTTATATAAGCACCCCTCTTCTTAACAACTGTAACATTATAATAAAAAAGATATGGCCAGAAGTGAATCTTCTTTACAACAGATGACTATTTAAAAGGATTTCCAGTGCTTTGATAACTAAGGGGTTTTGTAGGAAGTGGGATGAATCAGAATTGTTAAGGGTGAGAACAATTTCCGCCAAGCAGAGAAGAGTTAATATACTTGCTTGCCACTTATTACACATGGGATAATATTGATCCAATAATTGAAAAGTTATAAAATATGAAACATTCACTGTTATCAGTAAAATAATACCAGTGAAGAAAATTATGATTGAATTGTAGGACCAGATGATCCCCTTGAAGAGCAGATATTAAGACAAGAGAATATTTTACATTTTCTTCTTTTTATACATTTTCTAAAAAGTCTCTAAATACAGAACTAAATGGCTTCCAGTCCAATTTACCTACGCATAAAGGTTCAGTCCCACTCCAATGGCCATTCTGCAGGCACACTCTTATTCTATCTCCTTCCAGTTGGTATCCTTGTTCACATATGTACTCACACTGAGAATCCATGCGTGTCCCCTTTGAGCATGCATATGATCCATAGGGAAACACAGGAAGTAGATAACAACGTACCTCTGGAAAAGAAGAGAGTCATTAAGGAATAAACTTGAATTACCAAAACTTTTGTCATATAAGCTAATAATTTCCTCTGGTTATTGAACATATGTCACTCAGAGACATGCCAGTTTTATGATATTGAGGAGTTTATGATCAGGTTCATTGTGTTTACAGAGTCAGCACAAAAGAGAACTAGTTTATATGAATATATAATATCCATGAACAATCAAATTAATAACCAAAGCCGTATACAACAAGGAAGAGAAACAATATCATATTATTGATGTTTTAATCTAAAAGCAATGCTGACCATAAGGATTAAAAAAAATCTTGTGACATAAAACTGTCAGGTGCAGGTTAATTAATTCTGTGACTTTGCAAATGTTATCATGTGAATCCTGTTCCTGAGATTAATGCAATTCAGAATTCTCCAGTTGCATTGATCACACTGAGCACTCTGGATGTCTCTGATTCTTGGAGGGCCATCTAATTTCTTCAGTTATAGAAAACCTCACTGCACATTCAGTTCATTGTTTTTAGTATCAAATAAATGTGGTAGTCCAAAAGATATTGCCAGAGGAAAGATATATTTATATGCACTTTGCAGAAGCTCGATTGACTTAGTTAACATTTATAGCCCATTCACAATTGTGAACCTGAAAAATATTGCATTCTTTCCAGGAAAGGTATTTGATTAATGCTGAGTAAGAAGGTCCAATATTTAAGCCCAGGACAATGAAAGAGCAACAATACGTTGTCAAGTAAGAATATAGATGTTCTCATCACCTGCTGCTCTTGCCTCTTGTATTTTCTCTGGCCACGCAAGAAAAATGGCAAGGGCATTTATTTTATATAAGCTGGATACATGAAAGGAACAAAGCATGAGCATAATTCTATTGTTTAATTCCATGTTGGTGCCAGTGGATTCACCATTTTTGAGGAAACTGTTCTACAAGAATGGAATTGAGATTGAGTTAATAAATGTATTACACTGTTCCCAAACAGGTGTTAAATACATTTAGTTTCAAACAATGAATAGAAATAAATCTTCTAACGGAGCAGGTAACAAGGTGTGCTTTTTATTGGACTGCCTTTTACTGGCAGTGCAGAGGGGAAATCTCGATGACGGGCTCCCTGTTGGTCACCAATTTCCTGATGTTCACACTTGCACAATGCAACACAGATGTATACAATGTACAATGTACATCTGGTATCCTGAACTCAGCAGCAATGGTTCTGGACCCTATTGAATCACAAAAACATATTTTTTGTCATATCAAGCTTGACTAGACCTTCAGGACCTAATTGTTTGTGCAGCTGCAGAGATTCTGCAGGAGACGCAGCTGCAATCAAACAAACTCCAGCCCAAAATTCCATTTCATTATTTTCAACTTGTTGTCATACTTAACATTTCCCTTTCCCTACTTTGTCATTCTTATCTATGTATATTACTAAAACTCTAATTTTATGTGTGTGTTACTCATGATTGTCCTGTGGTGTGTTGTTATCAAGTTTCGTTCAGATTGATGTTATGTTTTACAAGTTATTCACATTTTAAACTTTACAAAATCCAGTTTGAGAAAAATTACTTGAACTTGCACTGGCAGTTCGCAGGTTATGACGTCACAATGGGATATCATTTACATAAACTGCCCGTCAACAGTGCTTCACCCCACAATGACATCACAATGGGATCTCATTTACATATAAAAAACAGCAGCTTCCGCCTCACAATGACGTCAAAAGGGGTATGGAGGGGACAGGGGTTATGGAGGGAGGGAGGGAGGGAGTGACAGAGTAGAGGAAAGGAGAGGGTGAGTTGAGGGAGGGAGTGGGGAAGGGAGGGGGAGAGGGGAAAGAAGAGAGAGGATGAAGAGGAGGGGAGGGAGTGTTAGGGATGAGGGGAAATGAGCCGCACCTGCGCAGTTGGGGGCTATGGGTGAGTGGTGGAATATTGTGTTGGGGGAACGGGTTGTGTTGGGGGAACGGGTTGCGTTGGGGGAATGGGTGAGTGGTGGAATATTGCGTTGGGGGGAATAGGGCCCAACGGGTCCCACTTGGTTTAGTTTAAATATAAAATGAAGAATGAGTGGGCGGGATGTTCTAATGATAAAGGTTGACCAGTGCATTAGTGAAAAAAGATCTTGGCTCGGGAGATCAGAAAATAGATTATATTTGGCTGGATATAAGGAAGTAGAAGACACCCTAGTAGGAACTAAGGGATCTTATAGAAACATATAAACTTATAAAAGGACTGGACAAGCTAGATGCAGGAAAAATGTTCCCAATGTTGAGCGAGTCCAGAACCAGGAGCCATAGTCTTAGAATAAAGGGGAGGCCATTTAAGACTGAGGTGAGAAAGAATATTTTCATCCAGAAAGTTGTGAATTTGTGGAATTCCCTGCCACAGAGGGCCGTGGAGGCCAAATCACTGGATGGATTTAAGGGAGATTTAGATAGAGCTCTAGGGGCTAGTGGAATCAAGGGATATGGGGAGAAGGGAGGCACAGGTTATTGATTGGGGACGATCAGCGATGATCACAATGAATGGCGGTGTTGGCTCGAAGGGCCAAATGGCCTCCTCCTGCACCTATTTTCTATGTTTCTATGAATTGTCTTAGGCCCCATAGTAATAGGTAGCCAGTTTAATCGATTAGAAATCCAAAAATAATAGGGGCTTTGCTATGAATAATCATGGGGGACTTATATCCATTAGAAGCTATGTAAACAGATAATCAATGGAAAAAATCTATATAACAAAAAGTCTGATCTTGACCACTTCCTGTTGTTCTATATATTGATTTTAGAAGAAATGCTGCCACTTGCGGCTGTGATTTTTGGCCAACATACTCAGAGTCCCCCTCCGCTGTGCAGGGCAAGAGGATTTTTCCCATTGATGAAAAATAAAAGAGTTATTAGTGTTTAAAAAATGTTAATATTCTCTCTCCTGAAGGCCACGTCCCTTCCAGAGGGACTATAAAACCCGGATGTGTTGAGTTACTCAGTCAGTCTCTGCAAGATAGGGGAGCGAGACGGTCACATCTCTCAGTCTGAGCTGTGAATAACACTGAACACATGTCTACTAAACTGTGAGTGTGGTTTTGCTGACCTTGAGTGCCCATAATGTGGTTTGAAAATGAAAATGTGATTGGTTTGAAATAAAGCACAGCAAATGGTTGGTGGTGGTTGGTTTGAAATAAAGCACAGCAAATGGTTGGTGGTGGTTGGTCTGAAATGGCAAATGATTAAAAGTCTAAACTTAACAACTTCCTGTTTGCACTGTATATTGATCTTAGATAAAACGCTACCACTTACGGCTGTGATTTTTGGCCATCTTACTCAGTCCCCCTCTGCTCATCAGGTGCAGAGGATTCTTCCCATCAAATAAAAGTGTTATTAGTGTTTAAAAAAATGTTGAGAATCTCTCTCCTGTCAATCACGCCATGAAGGCCACACGTTTTCCGGTAGGAGGGGTTATAAAACCCAGAAGTGTGGATGTGGCTCAGTCTCTGCAAGATGGGGGAGGGAGAGGTCACGACTCTGCCTGAGCTGTGAATCAACTGATCACACTGAATGTCTACTGAACTGTGAGTGTGGTGTTTATGTGGTGTTTTGTGTGGTTTTATGGTGGTTTCACCCTGCTTGAAATGGTATGAAACTGCATTTGAATGTGGTGGCCTTGCACCCTGCATGAAATGGTATTGTGGCAGGGAGTTCCAGAGATTCACCACTCTCTGTGTGAAAAAAGTTCTTCTCATCTCGGTTTTAACGGATTTCCCCCTTATCCTTAAGCTGTGACCCCTTGTCCTGGACTTCCCCAACATCGGGAGAAATCTTCCTGCATCTAGCCTGTCCAACCCCTTAAGAATTTTGTAAGTTTCTATAAGATCCCCTCTCAATCTCCTAAATTCTAGAGAGTATAAACCAAGTCTATCCAGTCTTTCTTCATAAGACAGTCCTGACATCCCAGGAATCAGTCTGGTGAACCTTCTCTGCACTCCCTCTATGGCAATAATGTCCTTCCTCAGATTTGGAGACCAAAACTGTACGCAATACTCCAGGTGTGGTCTCACCAAGACCCTGTACAACTGCAGTAGAACCTCCCTGCTCCTATACTCAAATCCTTTTGCTATGAAAGCTAACATACCATTCGCTTTCTTCACTGCCTGCTGCACCTGCATGCCCACTTTCAATGACTGGTGAAACTGCATTTGAATTTGGTGGTCTTGCAACCTGCATGAAATGGTATGAAACTGCATTTGAATTTGGTGGCCTTGAACCCTGCTTGAAATGGTATGAAACTGCACTTGAATTTGGTGGCCTTGCACCCTGCTTGTAATGGAATTTCAAGGAATAGCCGTGAGTCAACTGCCAGCCCACCAGCCGTGAGTTAGCTGCCAGCACATCAGGCTTGAGTGACTGAGCTGCCACCCCAAGAATCCATTTGGCCCATACTAGCTAGCCCTCTGGAAACCAGTCCCTTCAGCCCACAACACCAATACTAACGCTCCAGAAAGCCCCCCCCCCCCCCCCCCCCCCCACTGTCCACCCACTTTCTCATCCACTTACCACACAATACGGGAATTCCCTGAGGCCAATTGACCTACAAATTAATTACAATTAACCTGCAAACCCACACATTTTGGGGGTGTGGGTAGAAACCACAGCACACAGAGGAAACCCAGGCGGTCACAGGGAATACATGCAAATTCCGCACAGACAGCACCTGAAGTCAGAATTGAACTTGAGTGTTTGATGGTGTGAGGCAACTGGCTGCTTAAACAATATAATATGAAAACTGACGTGGCATGTGTGGCCATGAGACGTTCTCTTATTCATCAGTCAACTGTAAGACAATGGTGTGCATTCATTGGTCTTCGTCAAACATCTTCAGTTTAAGTTACTTTGCACCATTGTGATACAGATCTAGGCTTGCAGTCCACTTTTCTGTTACTTTTTTTGTCACTTGAACATTCAGAGCTGTCTTACAGTTACTGTGTGCTCCCATTGTAAATATGTAATTCAATAGAACCATTTGTCACATTCAAACTATTGCAGTAAATTATGTCATTGTTGCTGTGGAAATAGTATTGAATCACCGGCTGTTATCGTAGTTCTTAAAGAGTTTAAAAACTCGATATACTTTGAGTTTGGAGAAATTTTATTGAGAGGGTCTCCAATTGATTTTCTGCTTGTTGTGATGAGCAAATACCTTTTATATCCATCAGCTTTAGTCTCTGTGCCTCAGTTCACGTCACATATTTTTGTTTAGGGATGGATAACAGGAATCAGTCAATGTAATTTATTTGTATTTCTATAAGACATTTGCCATAATGCCACATGAAAATGTTTCAACACAACAAGGACTTGCAGAGTTGTGGGTAATAGATAATTATGAACAGATGGTTAACAGCTAGAATGTAACATTTCCAAGTTTGCAACAAAAGAAAGACAAATTGGAAAGTAATTTGTGATGAGGATGCTGAATCAACAGTAAATTGTCAGGGTGGATAACCTAACATATTCTATTCTACCTCAATAACAACATATTTATATGAGAAGACTTACAGCTCATACGTAGTGATTAAATATCACCATGTTTTAATTTTGAAAGTATGTTGATTGAAGGAAGAAAGACTGAAGGAAATAAGGAGTCCTACAGCATGCCATATAAACCATATAAAAAAAGAACATAACATGCTATTTGAATTACATTTCCTTTTATTGTTCTCATTTTCTTTCTTTTTTCCATCTCCTCTTTTTATCAATCTTGTTTTATCTACTATTTCCATCAAAGGACAAAAACCAGACTGATGATTCATGACATTTACCAGATACAACTCAAAGTGCTTAAGACTAAATGAAGCACTAGTGACCAAATGATAGAGGATACGTTCGCCAAGAAGTACAATCAGCACAAGTTATATTGTAAAGTCCTCACAATCCCACTGCCTGAAAATCTAAGACATTAAATTTCACTTTGAGTTTGGTTGAGACTGGGAATAAATCTGGAAAAGATTTCTTCTAAACTTCCTGTCCATTCTGCTCCCCAGACTCAACAGCTCATGCATAATTATGTTCTGAACAAAGGCCTCAGGGCAACAATTTCAAGTGAGGCTTGTTCTACTAATCAGTAATGCATTTCAATTTGATGTAATGCTTACTGAAGAGTAAGTACATATATTTTGTAAAAGGCTGTATTATCTGTCCTCTTTTGAAGGGTACACAGGTGAAAAGTTTGAAAACAATTTTCTCTATTTTCTCCAGTTTTTTCAGATGACACAGATTGTCTTTCATTGGGAATGGGAGTAGATTTGATTCAAGTATTAAATGGCTATTTAAACTGAAACTCTTAATGTGTGAACCAGGACAATCGGTTTTGGCTGAGATTTCACACAACAGCGGAACTTGGAAGTCCAACAGGAATCAGTTGAGAGCAAGCAGGAATAAGAAACCTAACAGATTCCTTCTCTCGCTGGTTCCTGTTTGGTGGGGCCATCGTATTCCCCAAGTAAATCGTCTTTCTGTTTCTAAATAAATTACTTTAACAAGAGTAAATATTTGATTTATTTTTGTTGCAACAAACCAATTCTGCAAAATAGGGTTTTAGTGTCCCAACAATGAAACCTAACAATAAATATCAATACATGTTTGAAACCAATAAAAATAAGGTAAAACATTTTGCCACTTGGATGTGTAGGAAGGAACTGCAGATACTGAGGAAAAACATTTTCACACAGAGGGTTGTGAATCTGTGGAATTCTCTGCCTCAGAAGGCAGTGGAGGCCAATTCTCTGGATGCTTTCAAGAGAGTGTTAGATAGAGCTCTTAAAGATAGTGGAGTCAGAGGATATGGGGAGAAAGCAAGAACGGGGTACTGATTGTGGATGATCACAGTGAATGGCGGTGCTGTCTCGAAGGGCTGAATGGCCTACTCCTGCATCTATTGTTTATTGTCTATTGAGTGCTACCCCAGTATTGCTCAGAACGCTGCCTCCGTGCTGCCCCGATATTGACCAGGGCACTCGCTCAACGGTGCCCTGATCTTGAACCTGGTGTTCCCTCTGATGTGTCATTTACTGGAGAACACCAATTAATAAAGGACTAGATTACCAAGCTTTTACTGCACACAATCCCATTTCTGCTGATTTGCTATCCACAGTTCCACACTCTCACAAGGTTAATCTGGGTCTCATCATTCATTTTTCCGAACAAATGTATCTATATATGTATGCTTTGTGGAACAAATCATTGCCTGTATAAATTGGTGATTGGTTTCCAGACTACTTAGGCCATGGAACTACTTGGTTCCATGCTGTTCACTGTTTGATAGGAAGCTAAAAACTCGACATGGCTGAAGGTTAACTTCTACATTTCTTCCTGCTTTTATCAACTGAGCCAAATAGTGTATGATTAATTACAAATATTTTTCACAAACTTACCTTTGCATCTGCTGATTCCTGACCAGCGCCTGGTCACGCGACATTCGACCTGCTTGCGACCCAAGAGCCTGTATCCTCTATCACAAGATATGTGACATCGGGTTCCAAGTGTACTCCTATAGTTTGGACCTCTCGGTGAATAACATTCTGCGATCCCATTTTCTATGCTCAATGGATGACACCATCTTGGTTCTGTAAAAACAAGTTTAGCTTTAGTAGGATGTTTAGATTTCCTTATCCCACCTGTCCAAAAGTTTGTAATTAGGGAATTGTTTTTGAGTGAGGGAACTACATTCAAATTTCAACTTGTTCTCACCTGCTCTCAAGGGATGTTAGATGGCAATCACATTGATTTGTCAGATGAGCATATATTTTCTCACCCAGAGAAATTAAAGGAAATTATAATTTATCTCTCTGTGCGGTGTAATACTCAGCATTACACACAGTGTATGATTTAGCCATGAAGATACCGAGTTGGCTAATAATGTCAAGAGACGTGTTTTATTGTCATATGCCCCAGATAGAAAAATGAAATTCTTACTTACTGCAGCGCAACAGAATATGTAAACACAGTATACTGTAAACAATATGATAAATGAGAGAAAAATAGTTCAGTGTGTATGTATACACACATACCCACAAGTACACACATAATAATAGACTATTGAAGTTCAGACCTTTTTTGAGGTTTAGTGTTTAATAGCCTGATAGCTGTAGCGAAGAAGCTGTTCCTGAACCTGGACGTTACAGTTTTCAGGATCCTATACCTTCTTCCCGATGGCAGTGGTGAAATTAGTGTGTGGCCAGGATGGTGTGGGTCTCTGATAATGCTGGCTGCCTTTTTGAGGCAGCGACTCCGATAAATCCTTCGATGGTGGGGAATTCAGCCGGTGAGGGACTGGGCAGTGTTCACAACATTTTGCAGTCTTTTCCACTCGTGGACATTCAAGTTGCCAAACCAGGCCATATGCAACCAGTCAATATGCTCTCTATAGTGCACCTGTAATAGTTCAAGTGAATCCTCCCTGACATACCAAATCTCCTTAATCTTGTCAGGGAGTAGAGGCATTAATGTGCTTTATTTATAATTGCATCAGTGTGCTGAGTCCAGGAAAGATCTTTGGAAATATGCAGACTCAGGAATTTGAAGTTTTTGGCTCTCTCCACCATCTATAAACAGGATAGTGGGTCCTCATTCTTCCTCTTCCAATGTCCACAATCAGCTCATTGGTTTTAGTGACCCACTCACCTACACACTGGGCATGCACCAGCGAGGCTGCCAGGCCCGTTCACCTAATTAGCTTTAAAAAAAAAATTAATCAAAAATATTTATTCATATATTTAAATAATATACAGTACAGTAAAAACAAATCAGTACCCACCACCATAATACATGACAAACGATAAACAACTTATCTATGTTATCTATAACAACAATAAATTATTATACAACTATCTTGTAAAGGAAGCATCCAATTCTGAAGATTTCCCGAAGTGAGGGCGAGGGATAGAGCGATAGTCATCCTTGATGGTCGTATAGCAGTGGTGAAGGGTGTTTAATCCTCTGGTGCTGTAGGCAACATGTTGGTGATAGTTTGGGAGTGATGTTTTCAGATTGGCTTTGTAGACGTCCCCGGCTATGGTGGTAAAGGCTTCAGGGTACGCTGTCTGGTGCTTGTTGACCACGGCGTCTAAGTCCTCCAATGCTAGATGGACATCGGCCTGGGGTGGGATGTGGACCGCGGTCAGGTTGATGGAGGTGAATTGCCTCGGGTGGTAGATGGTGCGGCACTTCACCGCTAGATGTTCCAGGTGCGGAGAGCAGGAGTGAGACAAAACTGCCATGTCTGAGCACCACGCAGAGTTGACCATGAGGAAGACACCTCCGCCTCCCTTTCCCATGTGCCTGTGTACAATCCTTACGATGGATGGAGAGACCTTCAGGTTGGACGGCTGAGTCTGGGGAGCTGGGGGTGAGTCATGTCTCTGTGAAACCTTAAATCCTCCACTTTATTTTCCAGTGATTGTACATTGGCTAATAGGATGGTAGGGAGAAGGGGCCTAGACCTCTGTGCTTCAGTCTAACGCAGTCCTGTCTGCCGGCCACATTTCCAGACATCATGGAGGTCACTCCGGTGTTTCCAGGTACAAAATTTACTTTTCCGGCGATCCTCCGCCAGGTCGGGGATTCCCCTGCGATCGGAAATTTGCTTACAGTCGGCAGCTCCGTTGCTGCTGGTAGATCGCAATAGCGTTAATGCGTTTAAAGCAGTTTGTCAGTTGCATCGCCAGTTTCTGCTATTTCTTTTATACAGGTAAGCTGAGATATTATATCTGATGATTTTCTGCTGTGTTGCTGGCAACATGTCGCCACAGACAGGCACCATCTTAATGTTATACTTCGCATTAAAACAAAGGATAAAGAAAAATATAATAAAACTTTAGAGCATAATCTGATTAGGACAATATTTGCAAACTGCAAATGATATCTCATTTCTTTTCTATCCTTTCATCATTCATCCTTTGGTTAAAACATTGCATACATAAATTAACAATTACTTCTTTGGCTTTAAACCCCTGTCCCACGATACGAGTTCATTCCAAGAGTTCTCCCAAGTTTGTCCTGATTCGAACTCAGAGATTTACGGTAATGGCCACTCGTCGCTACTCAGGGCTCTCGTGGACATTTTTCATCATGTTGAAAAATCTTCACGAGTCTTCCCGTGCTTACCTGCCGTTAGTGAGTATTCCCGAGTACCTGCTGTTAGCGCTGAGAAACGTTCCCGAGCTCCGATGTACCCACTACGTTCATTCTCCGTGCTTACCACGAGTTTGAATTATTTTTAACTCGGGAGAGCTCTTGGAATGAGCTCGTACCGTAGGACAGGGCTATTATATTTAATACATCTTGTTGATAAAACGTTGAATTGCCACATTGCTCAAGTACAGGCTGATAGAGCTCTATACTGTTTGACTGTGGATACCTTAAAATTAATTTTAGCTGTTTTAACATAACATTGCAATAGCCTGTTGAGGGCAAATTGATTGCTGCAACTGTTTGAATTCATGGATCTCTGTCCATTTCGTCCCTTGCTGTTTTTATTCCATTCATGTGACCTTTGTAATTTTGAACTTTTTTTTCAATGTGGCAATATCAATAAATTTGACAACTTGGCATTGAGTTAGCAAGAGGTTCTATACGTAAGTAGTTTCAACACCAGATCTTGCACCTCATTTAATTCCCCTTATCTTGAATTAATAGGACTAATACTCTGAAACTCGTTTTTATTCAGAATCCACACTGTTTTGACATTAGCTAATAAACTCATGAAGTTTTCACTAAATGCTTTTGAAAATCTGGGTATACAATTTCTTACGGTTTTCACAATCTGAATTAGTTACTGTGCCCGATCAAATTCCTGGCACCTGTTGCATTGCCATTGTAGCCAAGTTACTGCCATCCATTTATAACAGAGGTGAGACTTTTTATTCTCAATAGAAGATGGTGAACATTTGGAACTCTCTTTCTCAACAGGTTTAGAAGCAGAGTCTTTGAATATTTTTAAGGCCGAGGTGGTTGAATATTTGATAAGCAAATGGTGAAATAGGTGGGATTAAGGTAACAAATCAGCTATGAATTTATTAAATGGCAGAGCAATCTTCAGGAGCCATTTGGCCAGCTTCTGCTAGTTCATACATTTGTATGTTCAAATCTAGTCATATTTGTTGTTTCCATCTCATTCACTGAGATAATATTCATCATGCTGCCAGTGTTAACATCTTTTGCAAAGCTCAAAATTCAACTTAGAACTATAAAAGAGCAGAGCAGCTAGAGGTTTGTGTTTCTGATTTAAACTTTTTTACTGCAGAAGGAAAATATCCTAAAATCCAAACCCTCGCAACACTGGCTAAAAGTAAACATTTCCACTCCCCTCTTGGAGCAGAAGTCCTGCTGAATCCCTTCAAATACAGGCAATTGGTCTCCAACAATTAAAAATAATGACAATATTTTTGGAACATAATCAATGTTCTTAATTTTTAAAAGATCTTGAAAACTTTCATTAGGAACAGGTTTCATACCAATATGAAGTAAGCAGAAAACATCACGATTGAGGGTTTGAAATCTGCATTGGTACACCATTCTACATTATCTACTGTATATAGAACAGTGAAAGACTTGGATACAATGGATGTGGAGAGGATGTTTCCACTAGTGGGAGAGTCTAGGACTAGATGTCATAGCTTCAGAATTAAAGGATGGTCATTTAGGAAGGTGATGAGGAGAAATTTCTTCAGTCAGAGGGTGGTGAATCTGTGGAATTCTTTGCCACAGAAGGCTGTGGAGGGCAAGTCAGTGGATATTTTTAAGGCAGTGATAGATTCTCGATCAGTACAGGTGTCAGAGGTTATGGGGAGAAGGCAGGAGAATGTAGTTTGAAGGGAGAGATAGATCAGCCATGGTTGAATGGCAGAGTGGACTTGATGAGGCGAATGGCCTAATTCTGCTATTCCTTATGAACTTACATATCTACATTTGGTCATGGCACATTTACTCCAGATAGTTTACAAATCAGAACACAACAGTATTTAGTTTGGGGATGCTCATTTGTAAGTGATTGAGAAGGATCGCTCATGCTAAAGGAACCCCAAAATGAAATACCTGCTTCAGGAGAAGAGGAGAACATTGTAGAGATGTTATTGATTGTAGTTAAGTTTTCTTCACAAGTTCCAACATTCTCATAACAAAAATCATACATGGTTTTTGCTTTTTTTGCTATTTTGCTTTCATATTAACAGTATAAATGTGATTAGAATTAAATTAATTTGCCATAATTAAGCATTCAGAATAGCTATCACAGATTAATGTCCCTATAGAGAGCTTACCTTTATAATTCATGTCATAACTGCTTCCAGTATATTTTACTGTATAGTCAACATCATGGCTTTCAGCATACGAATATCCAGATCCTAGAGAAAGAAAATCAAGGTGATTGATACAACTATGTTATTCCGCATGTAGCTCCCATTCCCAAATCTTCAACATGACTTCAACATTCATTAATATTCTACTGTGGCAGGACTTGCCCAGTAACACTTTACAGTATGTTAGGACACAAATACTGGAATAACTAAGCGGAACTGTCAACATCTACAAAATCATGAGAGGAATAGATCCGGTAAACGCACAGATTCTGTTGCCCACAGTAGGGTAATCGCGAACCAGAGGATATACGTTTAAGGTGAGAGGGGAAAGATTTAATAGGAACCTGAAGGGTAACCTTTTCGCACAGAGGGTGGTGGGTGTGTGGAACGAGCTGCCGGAGGAGGTAGTTGAGGCAGGTAGTATCACAACGTTTAAGAAACATTTAGACAGGTACATGGATAGGACAGGTTTAGAGGGATATGGGCCAAATGCAGGCAGGTGGGACTAGTGTAGATGTAACATGCTGGTTGATGTGGGCAAGTTGGGCCAAAGGACCCGTTTCCACACTGTATGACTCAATCTTTGAAAGACATGGATAGGTGATATCATGAGTCTGAACCCTTCTTCTGATGCTAGTGTCTTGACTCGAAACACCACCCATCCATGTTACCCAGGTGAGGCAGAGATTAACTTTCACTTCCATCAATCTTGTTCATTGTGTTCATGCTCATAATTTAGCCTCCTTTAAATCGGTGAGACTAAATGCAGACTAGGCAATTACTTTGCTGAGAACCTGCTCTTCATCCACTATGGCCATCTGGATCTCTCGGTTGCCAGTTATTTTAACTCAGCCTCCCATTCCCACATCGCCCAGTCAGTTCTCAGCCTCTTCAACTACCAGGGTAAGGCCCATCACAGAGGAACAGCACCTCATATACCACTGGGATAGTCTGCAACTCAGTGCAATTCTCTAATTTCAGATAACCTCTGTCCCTTTCTCTCTCCCTCTATCTACTTATGCAGCCTTCTTCTCACAATGTTTCCCGAGCACACTATCACCGTTTCTTACCCTATCCCACTGCTTATTCTATCTGTCCATCTTCTTACACTCGCCCATGTATCTCCACTCCCCCCACCACACCCCTCACATGTCCCTTTCTACCACCATCTCTCCTTATTTTGTTCCATTCTTTATCTTCCTTTCTCATCAGATTCCAGAATCTGCAGCCTTTTGTTCTCTAACTACCACCTTCCAGTCTCAAACTCCACCCTTTCCTCCACCACCTGATTGTTGCTAATGAAACGCTCCTGGCACTTATAATTTTTAGGAGAGTACTCCTGGCAGATGTATACTCATTCCATCAGTTCTGTCTACAATAGTGTGGCCTTTATAAGCAGTTGGCATTACAGACAGTGAGAAATCTAAATCAATTAGTTGGCTCTGGATTAAGTGCCTTTTATTGGATAGGCTAAACATAGGCAGGTTTCATTCTTCTCTGTCCAAGCTTTCCATATAACACCATGGGACACAGAGACTGCACCTAGACACTTACCCAGTAAGGTGCATTGCCAGGTTCCCCCCTGAGAACTGATCAGTATTTTGTAGACACAACTTTTCAATCTTTATTCATTATATGAATTTTCCGGCACAGTTTCCAATGGAAAAACGTCTGCTCGATGAAATAGAATCAAGTAGTTACTAATATATTTAATATTTAACTGTGTAGCGAATAAAAATTCTCAGGCTTCCCAACCATCTAAAACCCAGTATAATAGTGCCCCCCTCTCCCTCGGATGCCGCCCTGATCCTTATCAATAGCAGACAGGCAAGGAGAGGCCAATCCTCAGCATCACTGGTAACAGCTAGGTCCAATTAGTTGAAATCAGATTGGTCCACCCGAACCTCATCAACCTACTCTTTTATAAAACCCAGGCATCCCTGCCAGAGAAGGTGAGTGAAGAATCAGGAAATAAAGAGGAAGGAACTCAGACGAGAGACACAAAGGGAGAGAAAGTGGTAGCTGTGTAACCCAGTCACAGGTTTGAGGAAGACTGAGCCACTGGAACAAACCAGAGACTATCATCACCATTGGGTGGTCAAGACTGGCTGTTGCAAAGCAGCCCTAGACAGCCAGCGCCTCTACTGAAGCTAAGAATGAGAGGTCCAAGATGTTAGTGTATCTTCCTGCCCATGGACAATGAGGGACTGTGCCCCACACACAGACGCAAATACTGAATCACCAGAGTAGCCCAGAGATCACCAGCACTGCCTCGCCAAGCCTGAAATTGTGCTGAGCTGTCAGGATAAGCCTGAGACCACTGAGGCAAAGGTGAACTGCATGGAGAAGACTGAAATTGCCACCCTCCTCCTTTGAGACCAGAACTGACCTGCCGGAACAAGCCTGAGATCACCAGGTTCACTGCACATGTGTTAATCCCTACTCTTTGTTTCCTGTCTGCCAACCAATTTTCTATCCATGTCAATACCTTGTGCTCCAATTTTGGTCACTAATCTCCTATGTGGGTCATATCTTATCCAGTGGGTCAGTGAGATGTTGAGTCTTGGAATGTCTCCTTTTGATTCACTGTCGATGTTGAGTTACTGCCCTCAGATGGAAATATGGGCTCCATAGCAATGGCTGCACAAAGGCCTGGATGGACTACACCTGGGATATTATGAGCAGTTTTGAACACTGCCCTTCAAAAAGATATATATTGTCCTTGAAGGTGTGCAGCAGAAATATACCAGAATTCTACCTGGAGCGAGAGGTTTAATTACAAATAATGACTACATTAAAATAAATCCATACTTTGAACGTAGAAAAGTACAGCACAGGAACAGGTCTCTTGGTCCACAATGTCCCTGCTGAAAATGATGCCAAGATAATACATTTATTTATTTATTTTATTTCTAACCTAATCTCATCTGCTTGCACATGATCCATGTTGCCCCATTACCTACATATCCATTTAAACACCATTATCATAACTGCCTCCCCAGCAGCATGGTCTAGGCACCCACCACTCTGTGTAAAATACTTGCCCCGCACATCTTCTTTAAACTTTGTTCCTTTCATCTTAACACTATATCCTTGATTCATCAACATGTCCCCCTGGAAAAAAGATTCTGTCTACCCTATCTATGCTTCTCATAATTTTATAAACTTCTATCACACCCCCCCCCCCCCCTCAACGTCCAGCATTCCAGAGAAACAATCCAAGTCTGTCCAAACTATCCATCCCAAAAGCTACTACCCCTAATCCATGCAGCGTTCTGTTAAACCTCTCATACACCCTCTCCAAAACCACCACATCTGTAATAGCGTGAACAGAACTTATGCAATACACCAAATGCAACCTAACCAGCGACTTGTAAAGAGGAATCATGACTTCCTGACTCTTGCACAAATGCCCTGACCAATGAAGGCAAGCGTATCATATGCCTTCTCTATACTCCCGGTATCCCAGCAGCCCTTCCAGGTGACAAGTTCACATGCACCTCCTCTAACCACCCCTTTCCACAGCCTTGGTTCACTCATACCCTCACCCCCACCCCTCAGGTACTTTCCCTTACACTAGAGTAGTGGGGACAAGTGTAACACCTGTCCCTACACCTTATCCCTCACCCCCATCCAGGCCACCAGCAGCCCTTCCAAGTGAGACAGAGGTTTTACAATGCAGTTCCTACCATTTGTTCCATCATCCTGTCCCCCCTTCGCCCCCCTCCTCCCCCCCCCACTTCCCTACCCCCTTCCACTATCGCCATATATCGCTTTACATTTAACTCCTGTTTTCTTCTTATCTGACACCCTTTTGTCTTGTTTACACCTCTAGACGTTGTCCACCCACCTGCCGATTAAACCCTGAAATCAAAACTGGAAAATCACAGCAGACTACTCCATATTGGTAGGAAAACTGTTTCCGAGACAACCCTTGACCAGAATTGACCTAATATAACAAAAATAATTCTGTGCATTAATTATAGCCCACCCTCTTTAATTCCAGGATCAGAGCTTTTATTGTGTCTTTGGGTCCACTTCAACCAGTGCACGTGTTGGAATTTTGCATGATATTCTCTCTCAGAGCGAAATACATCATTATAAGCAATAATGAAAGAATGATGTCTGAATTCTTATTTAATGACCTTGCTTTTAACAGTTCTTTACCAAGTATTTTTACAGTCACATAGTCAGCCACCCTTCTCCCTTAGGCAAAAATGTTGAAAAACTTTACCTCAAGTACTTTTCCAGCTGTAATGAGTGAAACCATGTTATGGAAGGTGCACTTTCATGGAAAACTATATAAAACAATACTTTTTGAGCACCGATTTAATTGACACATTCTGCATACATTTTAATTGTGCTATTTCCAATTGAAAGAACATCACAAAATCTAATATGTACAATAAATATCCTTATCTTCTAGTTAATAAATAAACTAGTCCACTTGGAACTATGGCTTTAACTGCATATTTCAGCTATTTATGACCTTTGTCAGTAGTCATTAATACCCCTTTATCTGGCTACTGATCATAGGCAACTGCATTCAATTGATAGATTCCTAATACAAATCCAACACAGACACAGTAGGTATGTCTACAGAACAATTGCGGATATAGGCAGAGAAATGACTAATTAAGTTTACTCTGGGCAAGTATGAGGAAGTTGCCCTTTGCAAAATCAAATGTAAAGGGAATATATATATAGTTGATAACAGGATCCTTAACAGCATTGATGTACAAAGGGGTCTTGGAGTCCAAGTCTATAGTTTCCTGAAAGTTGCAACACAAGTTGATAGAGTGGTAAATAAGTATAGTATGAAGATAGACACAAAAAGCTGGAATAACTCAGCTGGTCAGACAGCATCAATTGAGAAAAGGAATAGGTGATATTTTGGGTCGAGGCCCTCTTCATACTGTTCATAGTTCATACTTCATAGTATGCTTGCCTTCATCGGTCAAGACATTGAGTATAAGAATCAGAAAGTCATGTTGTACCTTATAAAACGTTGGTTGGACTGCATAGAGTATTGTCTTCTGCAACAATTAAAAAGAACACAAGAACTTGCTGAAAAATCTCTTTGAACATTGCAGATGTGCAAACAAAAGATGTTGAGGATTGAGAGACCCCGAGTACGGGGAGAGTGGGGGTGGAGTGGACAGGCGGGCGTGGTCCCGAGTGAGCCTGCGGGCCGCCAGCGAGGCACGGAGCGATCTGAGGACGGCAAAATGCAGCGGGGGGACCAGACGATTGTGGCTTCCGCCAGCATGACAGAGCCGGGCCCGGGGGGGGGGGGGGGGGAGTGGAGGAGAACCGGGCGGCAGCAGCCGTTATTATCGCGCGGGGCACGCTATGAGAAGGTGGCACTGGTGGCCATTACTCTGGATCTTTGGTCCGCGAAAAAATGACGGGGGGGGGGAAGGGTGGTGGAAAGTGCGCCTGCGCATTGAGAACATCTGCTTTAATCAAGTGCGGGGGAGGGGGGGTGCCGCGAGCAAGGGCATTGTGATGTTCACAGCTGCCGCAATGGTTTGATTTTTAAAAAACAGTCCGTTTTGTGAACAACTTTATTAAAAATCTGGGGAAATAATTGATCAAATTTAGGGAGGAGTCCATTTCCGAAATCGTAAGTTAAATCGCCACCGAAATATGTAAAAATCTCAGCGAATTTGTGTCTGGTTTTCAAGAAAATACGTTTCATAGGCAAAATGCCATACACCCACTCCCACACACGCACACACACACACACACATCCACATACACACACACACACAGAGTTTTAATAGATATATGAAATGATATATATGATATGATATGATGCTCACCTCTATGCAAATATTTATCTCATAATAAAGAAGTTTCATCAATTAATCCTCACTGATATACTCCCTCAGATTCTCTAATGATTATTTGTCATCTTTGGTAATTTCATGCTTCTCAGATCTGTATACGCAAGGAACTGCAACAGGGTCTGATTAGGAACAGTCAACATGGATTTGTGCCTGGAAGGTCATGTTTGACTAATCTTCTTGAATTTTTTGAAGAGGTTACTAGGGAAATTGACGAGGGTAAAGCAGTGGATGTTGTCTATATGGACTTTAGTAAGGCCTTTGACAAGGTTCCTCATGGAAGGTTGGTTAAGAAGGTTCAACTGTTGGGTATAAATGCAGGAGTAGCAAGATGGATTCAACAGTGGCTGAATGGGAGAAGCCAGAGGGTAATGGTGGATGGCTGTTTGTCGGGTTGGAGGCAGGTGACTAGTGGGGTGCCTCAGGGATCTGTGTTGGGTCCTTTGTTGTTTGTCATGTACATCAATGATCTGGATGAAGGGGTGGTAAATTGGATTAGTAAGTATGCAGATGATACCAAGATAGGGGTGTTGTGGATAATGAAGAGGATTTCCAAAGTCTACAGAGTGATTTAGGCCATTTGGAAGAATGGGCTGAAAGATGGCAGATGGAGTTTAATGCTGATAAATGTGAGGTGCTACACCTTGGCAGGACAAATCAAAATAGGACGTACATGGTAAATGGTAGGGAATTGAAGAATACAGTTGAACAGAGGGATCTGGGAATAACCGTGCATAGTTCCTTGAAGGTGGAATCTCATATAGATAGGGTGGTAAAGAAAGCTTTTGGTATGCTAGCCTTTATAAATCAGAGCATTGAGTATAGAAGCTGGGATGTAATGTTAAAATTGTACAAGGCATTGGTGAGACCAAATCTGGAGTATGGTGTACAATTTTGGTCGCCCAATTATAGGAAGGATGTCAACAAAATAGAGAGAGTACAGAGGAGATTTACTAGAATGTTGCCTGGGTTTCAACAACTAAGTTACAGAGATAGGTTGAATAAGTTAGGTCTTTATTCTCTGGAGCGCAGAAGGTTAAGGGGGGACTTGATAGAGGACTTTAAAATGATGAGAGGGATAGACAGAGTTGATGTGGACAAGCTTTTCCCTTTGAGAATAGGGAAGATTCAAACAAGAGGACATGACTTCAGAATTAATGGACAGAAGTTTAGGGGTAACATGAGGGGGAACTTCTTTACTCAGAGAGTGGTAGCGGTGTGGAATGAGCTTCCAGTGGAAGTGGTGGAGGCAGGTTTGTTGGTATCATTTAAAAATAAATTGGATAGGCATATGGATGAGAAGGGAATGGAGGGTTATGGTATGAGTGCAGGCAGGTGGGACTAAGGGAAAAAAGTTGTTCGGCACGGACTTGTAGGGCCGAGATGGCCTGTTTCCGTGCTGTAATTGTTATATGGTTATATGTTGGAATCTTGCATAGAACACAGAGTGCTGGGGTAATTTGGCGGGTGTTGTCTATAAGGTTTTGTATATTATGTAGGGTGATCCGAATAGTTGTGGTTTTGCATAATAGTCATTGTAAGATGACAAGAACATCCTAACAGATAAACAAGACCAATTCTTAACGAGTTGGTCTTCATTTATTGACTTCTTGGAAGCATATGGTGCAACAAAATCGTAAAAACCAACTGTTTCCGGACTGGGTGAAAGATGGTCAAGAATATAAATACTCATCACCTATCTCCTATTTTCTTTTTATTTTTTAATATATTTTTTTATTAAAGGTAATCAATTACAATGCTTCAAACAATTTTATATCAAATTAATTCAATTTGCATTAAGTAAAACACTAGTAATACTTATCTACTATTTTTTTAGAAATAATGATAGAGAAAGAATAGAACAGTTATAAATCATTAAGAGAGTGATTAAATAATAATTTGATTATATATAAGAAAGAAAAGAGAAACGAAAAAAAAAATAAAAAAATTTGAGTAACCACAATATGTATTATTAATAACACTACTACAAGTGATAGTATCAATAAAGACATATATGTTAATTCCAATATAAAAATGAATTATTCTCACCAAATCCCGCAGGGTGCACGCCGAGCTGTGTTGCCAAGAACAGCTACTTCTCTAAATACTGTATATATGGAGACCATATCTGTTCAAAAGAATTATACTTGTCCAATAGGACAAATCTAATTCTTTCCAGATGTAACGTCTCCATCATCTCTGTTGCCCACATTTTGGTTGTGGGGGATAGTGTTCCCTTCCAAAATTTCAATATGATTTTTTTCCCAATTATCAAACAGTAATCAAAGAAATTTCTTTGATTTACTGTAAGTAATAGATGTAAATCCGGAATTCCAAATATTATTAGCTTTGGGTTAGGGTCCAATTTAACTTTGATGACTTCAGAAATAACTTTAAAAATTTCTGTCCAGTAATAATTCAATTTAGGACATGTAACGAAACTATGTATTAAATTTGCCTCTGCTTTCTTGCACTTATCACAAATAGCGGAGAGATTCGGAAAAATACTATTTAATTTAGTTTTCGAATAATGTAACCTATATAATACTTTAAATTGTATCAGTATATGTCTGGCGTTTAATGAACACCGGTGTATTCGTTGTAGACTTTCTTCCCAGTTTTCTTTTGTTATAGCCAATCCCATTTCATTTTCCCATGCTTGACGATATATTTCCGTTATTGGATTCTCCTTATCCAAAATGATGTTATATATATAGGCTATTAATTTTTCTGTATTTGGATGTAAATTAAACAGTTCGTCTAACAATCCTGCTTCTTTATTTTTATAATCTTGTGTATTGGATTTAATATAATCTCTAATTTGTAAATACCTAAACAAATGTTGTGGAGACAATCCATAAATATCTTGTAACTCCTGGAATAAAAGAAATTTTCCTTTTCTATAAAGGTGTTCTATCCTTGTAATTCCTAAATCATCCCATTGTTTAAACCCCCCATCTAATATAGCAGGTTTAAACGCTGGATTATTCATAATTGGTAATCTAAATGAGAGATTATCCAAATGTAGAGTCTTAACTATTTGTTTCCAAATACGTCTATTATTATATGTTATTAGGTTGTCTTTATAATATTTTTTTTGTACTTCCGTTGGTGCAAAAATTATCGAACCTACATTGAAAGGTAGACAGTCTTCCTTTTCTATATTTAACCATGTCGGTTCATGATCCATATTTACCCACCAGAAATTCATATTCTTAATCTGAACAGCCCAGAAATAATATAAAAAGTTTGGAAGTGCTAATCCTCCATTTATCTTAGCTTTGCATAGATGTTTTTTATTTATTCTGTGATTTTTATAATCCCAAATAAAACTATTGACAATATTATCAATTTTTTTTAAAAAAGTTTTCGGAAGAAAAAAAGGAATAGCCTGAAACAAATATAACAACTGCGGTAGAAATACCATCTTTATGGCACTTATTCTACCAATCATGGATATAGGAAGTGTTTTCCAATATAAAATATTTTTTCTAAGTTTATCTAATAGTTGAGGATAGTTGGATTTTATTAATGAGTTATGAGTTTTAGTTACGTTAATCCCTAAATATTTAAGTTTGTCTGTAACTACTTTTAATGGGTATTGTTGTAATGTATTTAGATTTATTCCTGTTATTGGCATAATCTCGCTTTTATCCCAATTAATCCTATACCCAGAAAATGCACCAAACTTAGTTATAATGTTTAGCAGGTTGGGAATACTAATTTCCGGTTTTGTAATATAAATCAAAACATCATCTGCATATAAAGAAATTTTATTAATTGTTGTATCAGTATTATAGCCATATATTTCAGGTTCAGATCTAATTTTTTCCGCCAATGGTTCTATCACCAATGCGAACAATAAGGGTGATAACGGACATCCCTGTCTGCATCCCCTAGAGAGTTTGAATTTGGCTGATAAAATTTGGTTAGTCAAAATTCTTGCCATAGGATTCGAGTATAAAATTCTTACCCATTTACAAAATCTATCCCCCAATTGAAACTTTTCCATTATATTAAATAAATACATCCATTCCACCTGATCAAACGCTTTTTCTGCATCTAGTGATATAACCGCTAGTTCCGTATCTCGTATTCTTTTTGAATATATAATATTAAACAAACGTCTGAGATTATGGGATGAGTAACGTTTTGGGATAAAACCTGTTTGATCATAATGTATTAATTTAGAGATCACTAAACTTAATCTCCTAGATAAGACCTTAGTTAATATTTTTTGGTCTGTATTTAAAAGGGCAATCGCTCTATATGATCCAGGATCTTCCAAATCCTTATCTACTTTAGGGATGAGTGTAATTGTGGATTCATTTAAAGATTCTGGTAATTTTCCTTGGTCATATGCATATCTATACATTATTTGTAATCTTGGGGAAATCAGATCTTGAAATTTTTTATAAAATTCTGCACTCAGGCCATCTGGGCCCGCTGCTTTTCCGTTCTTTAGCAAACTAATTGATTCTATAATGTCTTTTACTGTTATTTCAGCATTTAACAATTCTCTACCTTCCTGATCTAAGCTATTGATTTGACATTCTTGTAAAAATATTTCCATACTATCTGTTTGTCCTGTTAGTTTTGACGAATAAAGATTTTTATAATATTGTAAAAATCTATCATTAATATCTTTTGGAGTAATTAATATATTTCCATACTCAGATCTAATTCCGTGTATCATCTTCTCATCTTCTAATTTTCTAAGCTGTCGTGCTAGTAATTTTTGTGGCTTATCTCCAAATTCAAAATACACTTGCTTAGTTTGTTGAAAAAGTTTAATCACTTGATTAGAATATATTTTATTTAATCTATATTTTACTGATGCAATTTTATTACTTAACTCTTTGGAAGGCTGTTTTATATTTTCATTATCTAGACGTTTTATCTCATTTTCTAAATTTTGTTCTATTTTTCGATTTTCTTTATTGAGATGTGCTTGTGCGGATATTATTGCGCCACGCATGAATGCCTTAAATGTGTCCCAAAATAGTGATGGAGAAGTTTCAGGATTATCATTAGTTTCAAAAAATAATTTAATCTGATCCATCACATATTTACAACAGTCATTGTCCTTTAATATCTGAGGGTTAAATCTCCAGGTAGTAGTTTTATTAGATATATCTTTTAATTTTATCTTAAATGTTAATGGCGCATGATCCGAGATGATAATATTATGATATTTTGCATCATACGTAAAAGGAAGTAATTTAGAATCTATTAAAAAATAATCTATCCTCGAATAGGTTCCATGTACGGGCGAGAAAAAAGAATATTCTCGTCCGGATGGATTATCTAACCTCCAGATGTCTTTAATATTAGATGTATTGATAAAAGCATTTATGAATTTACTTGATTTCGAGGCAGCTTTCCTTTTTGCAGATGATCTATCTAGATAGTTATCTAAAGTACAATTTAAATCACCTCCAATTATTAAATTGTGTTGAGTGGATATAGGAATATTATTAAATATTTTCTTAAAAAATAATGGATTATCAAAATTAGGGGCATATATATTCATTAAAATTACCTTTTTTGAATATAATTCCCCTGTAATTATTACATATCTGCCTTCTTTATCCTCTATAATAGAACTTTGTATGAAAGGTATACCTTTGCGAATAATTATTGCAACTCCTCTAGATTTATGAATAAATGTAGAATGATACACCTTAGAAATCCATTTAGCTGTTAATCTATGTTGAGCATCTTTTTTAAGATGAGTCTCTTGAAGGAAGATGACATCTGTCTTCAATCTGTTCAACTGAGCTAACACCTTTCCCCTTTTAATTGGTTCATTAATTCCTTTTACATTCCAACTGCAGAAGGTTACTCCATCACCCCCAGTCTTCACCTTTATACTATTAGGGCGGCTTTTTTTGGAGTAGCCTTCTTGACCCCCCCAGCTCCCCGTTGCACCCGGACATCAATCCAATGAGAATTTCTATCCACCTTAATCCGCATCTATGTCTTCTTAAACTAAATACACAATATCCTTCACATCTACATTCAAATAATATATAATATAAGATCAATAAAAAACAAAAACAATAAGAAATATCAATAATAAAAAAAAAGTAAAGGGTGTTAATAGGGTGCTCAGAAAAAAAAGAAACTACACTTGTATAGTGTGTAGTATGTGAAGGTGAAAGCCACACTAACGTGGCCATTAATCTAAAGACTTCCGTTTTTTTAATTAAAAAAAAAGATGTTGATTATACCAGCTCCTATCTCAAATGTTATATATATTGGGGTGGGGTACTAACTTTATATACTTAGTACTTAGTAATTATTTCTATTATTCATATTACTATTTGCTAATTACTAATATCAATTATATTTAATACTATAATATGTAATACTATTATCATGGAATAATTAAATATTTTCTAATAATTAATACAGAACTACTACTAAATGCCCATTATTCCACTTCCTTCTAAGTGAGTATTTCATAACCACAGGTCGATGATAAAAGTTCAGTCCTCTCCTTCTCCCTCGGATTCTTCCTCCGCATCTTCTCTCTCTTCATCTTCTGGCTTCTGCTGTATGCCTCGGGCGAATTTCAATGCTTCAGTATGCTTAACGAAACGATATTCCTTGTCATCATAAGTTACTCTCAGTATTGCTGGGTACATCAAGCCATATCTCAGATTCTTAGTATTCTGTAAATTCCTCAGGATACCTTTTGTTTCTTTAAATAGTGCTCTTTTCTTGGCCACTTCTGCTGGGAAGTCTCTAAAAATACTGATGTTGTCTCCCTCGTATTTCAGGTTTCTCTTTTTTATTATTATCTTCATCATTTCTTCGAAGACATGGTCAAAGGCCACTTTTACAATCATTTGTCTGGGCGATGAACCTATCCCAGGGGCCCGTCTTAGAGCCCTATGTGCACGGCTCAACAGGGGTTCATGATCCAAATTCAGAATATCCATTAAAAGTTTTGCAACAAATTTTCGAGGATCTTGACTCCCCTCACGACCTTCGCTCAGACCAACTATACGCAAATTTTTACGGCGTTGGCGTCCCTCCAGATCAATACATTTCTCGTTTGTTTTACGTAATAATTCTAAGAGGCGTTTGTTCTCGGCACGGAGTTTTTCGGTCTCCTTAGTATTCACTTCAGCAATTTTAGTTAGCTCTTTAATTGCTTCGCCTTGTTGGTCTAGCGAAATTATAGTAGGATCTATCTTGTCATCCAGCTTTCTTTCCATCCCAGCAGCTATATCCTTTACATCCTCAATTTGAGTTTGTAACTCGGCATTAGCCTTTTCCTTCCACTCATCCATCATACTTTTTACCGTCGTTATAACTTGTTTTATTAAGTCTTCTTTATCTTCTTTATTTTTCTCGTGAGACACCAGCATATCCGCTTTTAAACTTTTTATCTCCTCCATATACTCCTTCCTCTGCTTCTTTATCTCCTCCATATACCCCTTCCTCTGCTTCTTTATCTCACCTAGAATGGTAGTCTTAAGTTCCTCCATTTCAGCTTTCCTCTGTGAGACATCTTCTTGAGAAGCAGCAGCTGCACTCGAGCTGAGGCCAGTTTCCTTTCTCGTAGATTTTTTTCCAGTGGTGGGGGTGGGGGAGCGCTGGGTCATAATTTCTTCTTAAAATCGCGCGCCTGATGACGTCACGCACCTTTTAAACGCTGCCGGAGCCGTTCGCAATCGATCTCCTGTGGTAAGTGCGTTTGTTTGACCCTTTTACCCCCATTTTAAATTCAGTTTTTTTCGGAGCTGTAATGGCGCGATTCCACTCACATCGTGGCGCCAACCGGAAGTCACCTATCTCCTATTTTCTACTCTTTCTTTCTCTCTTTCTTCTTTTTTCTTTTCCTCACCTACTCTCTTTTCCATTTCTTTCTCACACACTATACATCACATGTTTTTCTATTCTCTATTACCTAGTCTCTCTTTCTCTCTCTCTCTTTAAAAAAAAATGTTTTTTTAATGAAGATGTGCATAGAATGTAACATGCTAACATATATTTGGCACCTGAAAAAGGGTACCACAGTATTGTACTTCCTTCTAATATAAAAAATAAATAATAATAAAATAATAAAAATAAAAAAAAGATGACAAGAACATAAATTGCTGGAGTAACTCAGCAGGGTCAGGCAGCATCTCTGGTGGACATTGATAGGCGACATTTGGGTTGGGACCCTTTGACAGTTCCCGACCAAAATGTTGCCTTAGCAAGTCCTCCAAAGATGTTACCTCATCTGCTAAGTTACTCTAGGATTTTGTGTACTTCTCAATTTTCAGACTTTTGATAAAATGTTATATTGCTATATGTTGAGATGCCCAAATCTAAAAAACTATCCAAATAGACATATCTCCAAACCTGGGAACGTACAAAAAGCTTGCCCTGCACATCTAATTTCTTCTTTCCACCTCTGCCCTAAAGCTATGCCCTCTATCTTCCACCCTGGGGGAAACTGTTCTTACTGTCTATCTTATCTATGCCTCATAATTTTATAAACTTTATCAGATTTTTCCTCAACCTCCGATGCTCCAGTGAAAACAATCCAAGTCTGTCCAACCTCTCCTTATAGCTAATACCTTCTTATTAAGGCAGCATTCTGGTAAACCACTTCTGCACTCTCTCCAAAGCCTTCACATCTTTCCTGCAATGGGGTGACAAGAACAGCACGCAACACTCCAATGTGGCCTAACCAAAGTTTTATAAAGCTGCAACATGAAGTTTTTTAAATTTGCAACATGAAACCAAAGTTTTAATATAGTGGCAACATGTAAAGTTTTATAAAGCATCCACAATCCACATTTTTCAGATGGGTTTTTATTTAACTTATTCCTCTTGAGTCATTCGAATTTAATATAGTTGAAATTATTCAGATTCTACTCTCCACAGGAAATGAGACAGGAACTCCTGACTCATTCCACAAAACAGTAAATATATTGATCGTCAGTGCACATGTAGAGCTTGTCACAAACAAAACAAAACCTTCATCACTCAGTTCAGGAACTTTACTGCAGGCGGGTACAGCCAATACGATAACAAAAATGTGATCTCTTGAAAATAATTTCTGGTCATTGAGCATCTGGAGTTAGGAAAGTAAATAAGGAAAGATAAAGTGAAAAGGCAACTTATGTTTCAGTAACATCTCAAATTAATTCAATGACATTGGTATACTCTGAAATGAGCATTTGTTATTGTGATTCAAGCAACTATAGCACATCTATTAGGTCCTACAAGTAGTAAAGCAATGTATGGATAAATTAGCAACTTCCCACCATTCACTTAACACAAAGAACTTTTGCAGATGTGTTAGTGGTTGACTGATGAAAGCCTTTTTTCAGCATGTTGCCCTCTGCGGGTCTTTGTAAACAAGGAAGTATGTTAATCAATAACACAGGGATAAATCCGTAGGAATAAACCTTCCTGGCTTATTACCAGAACCTGCAACTTCACATAATTCACTTTTTCTGTGTATCATCTCTGGTATGTTGCTCTCTCCCTTAGCGGGGCCTGGTCTATAGGGCATGCTATATATTTCTATTCCTTTATTTCTATTCATTTTTATATTTCTATTATATTCTATAATATATTTCTATTCCTTTATTTGTGTTCTCACTCTCTAACTCCCTTTTTTGTTAGCTTTTATATTCCTTAGTTCAGATTCTCTCCCTCTCTCTAACGGCCCTCAATATTTCAGTGACCAGCTGACTTCAATTACAGCTTACACCCACAGCAGTCTTAGTCTTACCTTATTTTTTTTGATATATCCATCCATCTCCCACCTTGCATATTTCCAGTTCTGGAAAAGAATCTTCGACTTGAAACGGTAACTCATTTTCACCATCCACATATGCTGTCTGACCTGCTGAGTGTTTCCAGCATTTTCCATTTTTATATTTCAGATTTCCAGCATCTGCTTTTTAAAAATGTTTTAGATCTTCAAATATTGGTTATACCATTTCAAGATTTTGAACACGTGACAAAGGAACAGCATCATAATTCCTAGTCAATATAGGATGAGCCTTGGAGAGAAACATACATTTTGTGGCATACTCATGTGTCCACTGTATTTGCTTCACTGTGGATTTGGGTTATCTTATTAAAAAGGGTTGGGTAAATTGCTGCAATGTATTTAGGATGTGTCTTTGTGAACTGGTTGTGAAGGAAATTAATGTTTAAGGTGCAAGAATGAGTGCTAATTAAGCAGCTACCTTGTCATGGATGGGTTCGGGTTTCTTGAGTGTTGTGGCTGCTGCAGTTTAGACAAATGAAAAGTATTCCAATACTCTTCTGACATATCTGTAGATCATAAGATAGTGGGAAGACTGAGAGGCAGGAAGGGAGACATTTTTCACAGGATATGAACAGATATCGTGAATACTAAAATCGAGCTGAGTGGTCCAGTAGAATTTCAGATCTACGGTGACCCCCTTCTCTTTTGGATTCTTCCCAAATCCAAACTGGCCCTCACAGAATAAGGGATGGTGTATTCTGTGGACCCATATTCACGCTGCATGAAGACAGCTCATACATCTTCGTCCAGCACCAAAGTAGAAGTCATTTTGACACCAGACCCTTCTGTTTCCTGGCCCTATTGTATACGCAGCTGAGTGCATTCAAAATTAACTAGCATGATAAAGTTGTAATTTTGCAGCGTAACTCTTCTGGTGCATACGCTGAGTGGAAGGAGAAAGTAGCAGCAGCGTGATATATATTTGTGTCATTTAACACTTGCTGTTAGGTGCTGAGAAGTGCAGAGAAGTAACAAACCAGTCGAGACAAATCACTGATTATAGGAAAAAAGATAAACAGGCACTGTAAATAGAGTTTTATTGCCAGATTTGTTATGTTTACGTTGTTACCTCAATACTGATTTTTTTTTACAATTTGTGGGATTTGTGTACCATTAGATATACACTTATAACTTTGCACATACAATATATAACCATCACTAAAATAATCTGGTTTAATAATTCAGTTGTTTGGTGCAGCTAGCTGGCCATTAATTGGTGGTAAGGTTTCTGATCTGACAACACTAAAAGCCCTGTCCCATGGTACGAGTTCATTCCAAGAGCTCTCCCGAGTTAAAAACACGGTAAGCACGGAGAATGAACGTAGCGGGTATGTCGGAGCTCGGGGATGTCTCTTAGCGGCTCGTAACGCTAACTGCAGGTACTCGAGAAGACTCGCTAACTGCAGGTAAGCACGGGAAGACTCGTGAAGATTTTTCAACATGTTGAAAAATGTCCACGAGATCCCCGAGTACCGACGAGTGGCCATTACCGTAAATCTCTGAGTTTGAATCAGGGCAAACTCGGGAGAGCTCTTGGAATGAACTCGTACCGTGGGACAGGGCTTTAAGTACAAATCATTGATATTTCACTAGTTGGAAAATGATTTAAGATGTCAAGGACAGGGGAGACTTTACTTGCATCTGTTTCTGGTTAAAATTCTGACTGTAACAAAGATTTAATATATGTTGTTTGTCTTCCGAAAATAGTTCAAGATGCAGAGGACTACACAAAATTGCAAGGCAGGATATGAAGTTTATGCTGACTTCAAGCTTCTACAAAACCAGTTGCTCCAAGTCCTGGCTGCATTCACAGGCATTCCTCTCATTTCAGTATAACTCGGTGAATGAAAAGAGTACATATGGTAGGAAAAGCTGTAAGATTGAGGATGGCTAGAGGGGAGAAGACCATTCATTGCAAAATCAAATCTATTAATGGTGTTGAGGGTGCAATTTACCTAATTAAATCTCATTAAGGAATAATTTGTGAGACATCTGTGTTTCCATGAGATGAATCTCACGGAAATCTGCCAGTGGTACTGCTCGAACTGCAAACTCAGATCAGGAGAAGGTCCACTTTACCAGCAGTTGGCAAGATAATCATGGCAATGTATTTTTATACCTCTGTTTTCGTTTTAGATGGAAATGGAAATGGAAATATTTCCAACATCCAACAGTAAGCTTTTGTTTTGTGGATAAAAACATTTACTATTGAAAGTGATCCAACCACATTTCATTCTCTCTTGGCAATAAATAGCAGTGGGAGTGCACATGATTTCCAGGTGTCTGCAAGGTACCAAAAACTAGATTGCTATGAGCCCACATTTCTGGTCCCATAATAGTTCAATGTTATCCAACATTTTTTTTCCGGCCCCAACCTCTGCAAGGCTAGACCCGTTATGTTACAATTATTGCTCTGCTTTGCAGCCAAATTAAAGGTAAATCAACTAATTCACTGTCCATCCTAATGCATGAAAGGCAGAAAATCATGCAGAATGACACCTGGTAATCTGACAATAACCATGTTGCTTTCAGTTTGTGATAGAACATTCTGAAAGCTGCACTTAGAAACTGCCACTGCAACCACAAACACTCCATTTACCAACAGTACCACAGGTTATTCATGCCCTCGCATTAAGCATCATAACAACTTTTTGGAAATATACCAAAATAAAGGACACCACACTAAAAACATTTCCAAAATAACTTTATAAAGACTGCCATGTTCCATATAAAACCCTCAAATTTAAATCCTTCAGTTTAACTAAAAATACACTGTGAGAAGATATTAAAGGGATAAGATGAGCTTCTGACATATGTAAAAGTTTAGAAGTGGCTAGTCGGAGACACAAGGAAGTGCAGATGCCGAAATCTTGAGTAAAACACAAAGTACTGGATGCACTCTGTGGGATAGGCAGCATCTGTAGAAGGAAGGAACTGACAAAGTTATGGGCCGGGACCTTACTTCAGGTTTGGACCCTACATCAGAGAGGTGGCTACTCTTTTCTACAATGGTGAGATGACTTGCCTAGACAGATGCTCTTCTTAGGTCCCCCAAGGACTTCTTAGGGTGAAAGACGTATGGTTTGAATTTTAAGACAAGATTGAAATTGATTACTATTGTGCAACCATATTCTGAAGCTTCCTTGGAATCCCCTGGTACTTTGACACAATGCAACAGGGACTTACAATCAAAGTTATATCCCAGTGTTTCGTCAACTGTACGAGGCTTATTAATTTTAAACTTCACCTTCATCATTCACAGTATGTCAAATGGTTTACATTGATATTCCTCTGCAATTTTATTGCCATTTTGTTTTCCTCTTCTTTTGAGACAGGTTAATTAAGCAAGTTACTTTGATGGTGGTTGAGCTTCGTGTACTTAGATTGAAGAAATTGAGCAACAATGACTTAACAACTCATCTATAAATATTAGCCCCCAAATACTTGGAAGCTATATCCAAGTATTTAATCAAAATGTTAATCACACATGCGCACAAAACAACAACACTTTAATTTGAAAGCAAAAAATTGATCCTGGAAATCTGAAATAAAAGCAGAAAATGTCAAGGATATTCAGCAGGTCAGATAACAATTGTGCTCAGGTCACAACATTTTATCAGAACTGGATAAGGGGAAATCAACTTGCATTCACGTTCAAAGATGGAATGAGATGGAGAAACAAAATGGATGTCTGTGTTATCCAAGTGCCCCATTTGTTTCAGGGGTGTCAAGTTTTAGTTTAATTTTGGCATACAGCATTGGAAAAGGACCTTTGACCCACCGAGTCCACATTGGTTATCCCACTTCATGCTAGAGACAATTTTTACAAAGGCCAATTAACCTATAAACCTGCATGTGTTTGGGATGTGGGAGGAAACCGGAGCACCCGGAGAAAACCGCCGCAGTCACACGGAGAATGTGCAAACTCCACACAGACAGCACCCGAGGTCAGGATCGAACCCGGGTATCTGGCATTGTGGGGCAGCAGCTCGATAACTGAAACAACTGTGCTGCCCAGGACATTCAGCATGTTCTACCATCCAATTGGATCACAATTGATCTCTAATTCAATTTCATCAGCTCAAAAGGTCTTTCACTCAGTCTTGAAGGTTCAAGCTGCAGCAGTGTCCACAATTTTGGGATAGAACTTCTGATTTCTAGTAGAGTGTGAATCAATTTAATTTTGAAATGTTAGGAAATTAATTCCATGTGTTAACTATCAATGGCACAATGGCATTTGCTATTAGGAACTTAAGAATTCCTCACTCATTACTTTTTTGGCAGGAATGCTGAGGTGACACAGTGAACAGGAATGCTGTGACACAGTAGATGCTTGCTAACCAGTGCATTTCAGCAAAAGGAACAGTTTTCCTCAAGAGACAGTTTGATAAATTGAATAATGACTTCCACAGACTTAAAGATGGCCATCTGATATTTTCATCATGACAACATCACAAACTTGAAAATGATTGCTTTTATATTTTTCAGTATTCTATAATGTGTTCACATAAAAAAGGTAAATTACAATGGTTCTCAGATGTCTGCTTTCCCTGAAGAAAGTATAGTTGATAAACCTATACCAGAATTGTTGGAGATAAATCCCCAGTGATATTTGTGACTGAATTAGTGAAAAAAATCCATTCGCGACAACAGTAAATAGTTTTGAATAATAGATTATCTTTGGATAGTGTGTATTTGGCAGAGAACAACTAAGTATTACCCAACAACAACGATACATAAATTGTGATTGGTTGTAAGGAAAAGTTAAAATATTGAGAAATGACTAATAGTTACCAGATGTTTTACTAATGTTTCCTGAATATTACAATCTCTGAATGTGAACTTTGGTGAAAAGGGGATGATTGGATTCAATTTTATTGTCATTGCACTTTTCAGTGCAACGAAATGGTTTAGCCTGCAGTCATAACATAGAATAATAACAAAACAAACACTCAACACAGTTTAAAGTCCCAAAGTCATTGTCTCTTCCCTCCTTGCTCTCCCTCTGCGCCGAGGCAATCCAAGCCTCCGATATTGCGACCCCGCCAGGTGATGGTGTGCAAGTCCCGCGGCTGAATCCGAGCTCCGCAAACGGGCCGGTTCAAACTCCGCGGCCCGGGGCGATCGAAGCTGCCGCCCTCCAGTCCAGCGGACGCAGCTGTAGTTGTGGGAGCTCTGGAAAAACAGGTCACCAACCTGTGAGCTCCCGACGATGTCGTCCACTGGCCTGCGGCCGAGCCTCCGAGGCTCCAAAGTCGGGTCGGAAGTTTGGTCGCCCCGCAACCACAGCCCCGAAGTCGGCCAGCCTCGCGTTGGTAAGTCCTGGCTCTGCCTCCGGAGCCTCGAGGTCAGTCGCAGTTGGAGTCCGCCAGCTCCGCGATAGGTCTCAGCGCAGACGGAGACGGGGATACGGCATGAAAGGTCGCATCCCCCCCGAAGGAAGTGTCAAAAAACATGTTACACCCACCCCCCCACACATACACAACTAAATAAACCGAAATAAACTGTAAAAACAGGACAAAAGAAAACAAAAAAAGAAAAGACAAACGGACTGCAGGCGAGCCGCAGCTGCAAGGCAGCGCCGCCACTTCCGGCATGTTACTTTCATTTAAAAAAATGTGTTTTAAATTTACAGTTTAATTTTCTTCATCTGATTTAACAAATTGCAATGATAAATTAGTGGTATGTGACATAAAACATTTAGGTCTTTCACATGCATGGGTAATTGAGGTTCAGTAACACAAACAAAGTGTAACATGGCTCTTCAGTCAACTAGTCCATGCTGATCCCTCCAAACCTTTCCTGTCTGTGAACTGGCCCACGTGCCTTTTGAATGCCGTAATTGAATCAGCTTTTAGCACTTCCACTGGCAGCTCATTCCATCTATGCACAACTCAGTGTGAAAAAGTTGTCCCTCAAGCACCTTTAAAACATGCCCCTCACACCTTACGCCATGCCCTCAGGTTTTGGGCTCCTTATCCTGGGGAAAAGATTGTGACTATTTACCTAATCTGTGCCCCTCATGATTTTATAAAACTCATAACCTCTTAAACTTCTCCACCGGGTGGCCAGCATCTCGTGTGTTTTTTCTACTTTTTTGTTATTTTTAGTGTGTCTAAATGTATGTTTTAATGTTTCTTGGTATGCCTGATGTGGGGGGTGAATAGGGGGAAACCGGTTCCAGTCACTTACCTCGACGGAGATTTTTCCGTGTCGCGTCTTCGCCCTCCTTGCGGCCTAACGACTGGATTGGTGCGGCTTCTCCAGAGAGGAGACTGATCCAGGGCTTCAAGCAGCAGGCGCGGTACGGATTTACCATCGCGGAGCAGGCGATGGCATTCTTTGCCGAGGATCGCCAGTGTTGGAGCTCCGACCGCGGGTGCCTGTTGACTTTAACATCATGGAGCAGCGGTCTGTGGATCTTCTAGCCGCGGGGCCTGTGAACTTTATCATCGTGAAGCCACATTCTCCGGTAAGAAGCGGCGGAACTTCGCCGCGGAATGTGTTCCGATCCGTCCCGACGTCAGAGTTTCGATCATCCCGATGAAAGGGCATGAACATTTGTAGCGGCAATTGCGAGGGTTCAAGCCCCGACCATGGGTGAACAAAGGAGGAAGATGACTGAACTTTATTGCCTTCCATCACCGTGAAGGATGCTGATTCCACTGTGGTGGATGTTTATGTAAATTCTATTGTGTATTGTGTTCTTTTTACTTGTATGGCTGTATGCTTAACTCAGATATCACTGTATCTTCATTGGTTATTGTGACAATAAATGTGAGCTTGAACTAGAACTTTTTTTTACAAGAGGTGCAGGAGTAGGCCATTCGGCCCTTCAAGTCATTCAATGTGATCATAGCTGATCATCCACAATCAGTAACCCGTTCCTGCCTTCTCCCCATATCCACTGACTCTGCTATCTTCAAGAGCCCTATCTAGCTCTCTCTTGAAAGTATCCAGAGAACTGGCCTCCACCACCCTCTGAGGCAGAAAATTCCACAGACTCACAACTCTCTGTGTGAAAACGTGTTTCCTCATCTCCTTCTAAATGGCTTACCCCTTATTCTTAAATGGTGGCCCCTGGTTCTGGACTCCCCCAACATTAGTGGGAGAGTGTCCAAACCCTTAATAATCTTATATGTTTCAATAAGATCCCCTCCCATCCTTCTAAATTCCAGGGCATACAAGCCCAGCCGCTCCATTCTATCAGCATATGAGAGTCCCGCCATCCCGGGAATTAGCCTTGTGAACCTACGCTGCATTTCCTCAATAGCAAGAATGTCCTTCCTCAAATTTGGAGACCAAAACTGCACACAATACTCCAGGTATGGTCTAACTAGGACCCTGTACAACTGCAGAAGGTCCTCTTTGCTCCTATACTCAACTCCTCTTGTTATGAAGGCCAACATGTCATTCTCTTCCTTCACTGCCTGATGTACCAGCATGCTTACTTTCATTGACTGATGAACAACGACCCCCAGATCCTGTTGTACTTCCCCTTTTCCCAACTTGACACCATTTAGATAATAATCTTCCTTCCTGTTTATGCTACCAAAGTGGATAACCTCACATTTATCCACATTAATCCGCATCTGCCATGCATCTGCCCATTCACCCAACCTGTCCAAGTCACCCTGCATTCTCAAAGCATCCTCCTCAAAGTTCACACTGCCACCCAGCTTTGTGTCATCTGCAAATTTGCTAATGTTACTTGTAATCCCTTCATATAAATCATTAATATATATTGTAAATAGCTGCGGTCCCAGCACCGAGCCTTGCGGTACCACACTAGTCACTGCCTGCCATTCTGAAATGGACCCGTTAATCCCTACTCTTTGTATCCTGTCTGCCAACCAATTTTCTATCCATGTCAGTACTCTACCCACAATACCATGTGCCCTTTTTTGCCCACTAATCTCCTGTGTGGGACCTTATCAAATACTTTCTGAAAATCCAGGTACACTACATCCACTGGCTCTCCCGTGTCCATTTTCCTGGTTACATCCTCAAAAAATTCCAGAAGATTAGTCAAGCATGATTTCCCCTTCGTAAATCCATGCTGACTCGGACCGATCCTGTTACTGTGATCCAAATGTGCCACTATTTCATCTTTTATTATTGACTCCAGCATCTTCCCCACCACTGATGTCAGGCTTACTGGTCTATAATTCCGTTTTCTCTCTCCCGCCTTTCTTAAAAAATGGGATAACATTAGCTACCCTCCAATCCACAGGAACTGATCCTGAATCTATAGAACATTGGAAAATGATCACCAATGCATCCACAATTTCTAGGGCCACTTCCTTAAGTACCCTGGGACGCAGACCATCAGGCCCTGGGGATTTATTAGTCTTCAGTCCCATCAGTTTACCCAACATCATTTCCTGCCTAATGTGGATTTCCTTCAGTTCCTCCGTCACCCCAGATCCTCTGGCTAGTACATCAGGAAGATTGTTTGTGTCCTCCTTAGTGAAAACAGATCCAAAGTACCTGTTCAACTCATCTGCCATTTCCTTGTTCCTTAAAGCCCATCTAGCCTCTCCTAACAACTGACAGCCTCCAATTTAGGTAACATCTTTGTAAATCCTCTTTGCACCCTTTCCAGTTTAATGACAGTCTTCCTTTTCCAGGGTAGCAGAAATATATTTATGACGGAGAGCGAGGAAGGAGGGTTTCTTTAAACTGCGTCTATCTGCATTTTAATGCAAGGGGCCTGACGGGTAAGGCAGAGGAGCTTAGGGCATGGATAGGTACGAGCGACTGGAATGTTGTAGCCATGACTGAAACCTGGTTAAGGGAGGGGCAGGACTGGCGGCTCAATGTTCCGGGGTACAGGAGCTTCAGGAGAGACAGGGGTGTGGGAAAAAGAGGAGAGGGGGTTGCATTGCTGGTTAAGGAGGGGTTTGCATTGAAACGGGGTTTGCAGTCTCTCCCTGCGGGGGAATGCGACTTTTTTGTCGTATTCCCCTTCTCTGTCTCCGTCTGCGCTGAGGCCTAATGGAGCTGATGACCTCGAGGCTCTGGAGGTAGAGCCCGTCAGGACTTGCCCTGAGCTCGCTCCCGTGAGGGTGGTCCGGCTCAGGGCTGGAACAGTGCTCCCGTGAGAGGCTGTGGCGCTATCGTGAGGGCGGCCAGCCCAAGGGTGGAACGAGGCTCCCGTCGGAGCGGCAGAGCTCGGGGAGGTGCGGCGCTCGCAGCCCGAGGGAGGTTCGGCGCCCATGTCGGGGCGGCCCGGCCCGAGGGAGAAGCGACGCCCAAGTCGGGGCGGCCCGGCCGGAGGGAGAAGCGACGCCCAAGTCGGGGCAGCCCGGCCAGAGGGAGAAGCGACGCCCAAGTCGGGGCAGCCCGGCCCGGGGAAGAAGCGACGCCCATGTCGGGGCGGCCAGGCCCGGGGGAGGTTCGGCGCCCATGTCGGGGCGGCCCAGCCCGAGGCTGAAGACGGCACGGTACTCACGTGAGGGTGGCTGGGACGGTGTTCTGGCGGTGGTGGCCTGAGTCCGGGGTTCGGCCGCGGGCCAGCGGCTGCGTCTGCAGGACTGGTGGGCGGCAGCTTCGACCACCCCGGGCCGCGGTGTTTGAGCCGCGGGACTGATTTATAACATCGCCCGGGGGGTATCGCCTCAGCGCAGAGGGAGAAGAGGAGGGAAGAGACTGCAGACCTAAGACTTTTGCCTCCATCACAGTGAGAAGATGCTGGGTGGACTCACTGTGGTGGATGTTAATATGTGTTTATTGTTGTTTTTATCATATTATATGTATGACTGCTGCAATTTTGTTCAGACTTCGGTCTGAATGACAATAAAGGCATATCTATATCTATCTATATCACGGCAGTGATCAGAGGTGACATTACGGACAGTTCACCTAGTGAGGCTATATCGGCGCAGCTGAGGAACAAGAAAGGGATTGTCACCTTGTTGGGGGTGTACTACAGATCCCCAAATAGTCAACGGGAATTAGAAGAACAAATGTGCCAGGAGATTGCAGGCAGCTGCAGGCCAAATAAGGTTGTTGTAGTAGGGGATTTTAACTTTCTTAATATAGACTGGGAAAATCATAGTGTGAAGGGTTTAAATGGGGTGCAATTCCTCAAAGGTGTTGGGGAGGCTGGGACTTTCCCATCATTTCAGAGACAGTTGGACAGGTACATGGATAGGACAGGTTTGGAGGGATATGGACCAAGCGCAGGCAAGTGGGACTAGTGTAGCTGGGACATTGTTGGCCGGTGTGAGCAAGGTTGGGCTGAGGGGCCTGTTTCCACACTGTATCACTCTATGACTCTGTGACTATGATCTTCACAGTAAGATCGTCAAGAGGGATTTCCGGACTAAGCTGGAGTCTTGAGGCATTGGCATAGATTACCCGCAGATTGTGGTATGGCCAGCACGCGATAAGGGGCTGTAGAGCAATGGTGGGTGGTATTGCTGACAATGATTGGACTCTCCCTGATGAACTTAGTGCATTCTACACCCACTTTGAACAGATGGTCAGTGGTGGAAGGCCACCCATCTAGCTCATCGTGGGTGTGCCTGTACCAACGGTTACTGAGGCAGACACAATGTGAACTTTCGTGAGAGAGAATCTGCGAAAAGCAACTGATCCGTATATGGTGCCCCTGGCCGCATCCTCAGGAACTGTGCAGATCAGCTGGCATATTTAACCTCTCACTACTTCACAGACATATTTAACCTCTCACTACTCCTGAGATCCCCACCTGCTTCAAAAAGACCACCACCACCACCGTGCCAAAGTAAGGTAAGGTAGCATGCCTCATTGACTACTGTCCAGTGGCTCCGACATTCACAATCATGAGGTGACTGGTGATGGTGCACATTAACTCCAGCCTTCCAGCCAGTCTTGATCCACTGCAGTTTGCTGACTGTTGTAACTGGTCCAAAACAGATGCCCTCAACCCTGGCCCTAAACTCATCTCTGGAACACCAAGACAACAAGGTCTCCTATGCTCCTATTTATCAACCCTACCTCAACACCATAATGTCATCTAAACACATCTCCAAACACCAAGACCCAGGTATCAACTCCCTCCCACTGTCACCGGATCCTCGACTTTGAGCCACAGACCTCAGTGAGGATGGGTGACGTGTCCTCCACAATAACACTCTACACTGGTGTCCCACAAGGATGCATTTTCAGTCTTCTACTACCTTTAAACTTAAGACTGTATGATCAAATTCAGCTCTAATTTTGTCTATTGCTGTGATGGGCCACATCTTGAACAATGACGGGAATACAGTAAGGAGACTGAGAACATAGTGACATGGTATCTGGACAATAATCTCTCCCTCAATGTCAGCAAGACGAAGGAGCTAGTTATTGACTTCAGGAAGTATGGTGAAGTATATGCCCCAATTAGTATCAGTGATGCAGATGTGGAAATAGTTGAAAAGCTTTAAGTTCTTTGGCATTAATATCACTAATGATCTGTCATCTACCAACCACAACAATGCAAAACCACTAAGGTACACCAATGCCGTTACTTTCTAGGGAGACTGCGGAAATTCTGCATGGGTACAGTGGCTTTTACAAACTTCTAGAGTTGCACCATTGGAAGCATATTGTTGGGTTGCATTGCAGCCTGGTTTGTGAATGGTTCTGCCCAAGATTATAAGAAATTGCAGAGAGTTGTAGATGTAGCCCAGTCCATCACACAAACCAGACTTAGCACCATTAACTCCAACTACACTTCACACTATATTGGAAAGGCAGCCAATGTAATCAAAGACTTGTCCTATCTCAGTTATTCCTTCTCCTTGCTTCCGAGTGGTAATAAGTACAAAAGCTTGAAAGCAAGCAACACCCTTCTGTTATTAGGCTTCTGAAAAGCCCTTTCACAAGCTAGGGTACTGTTTGATTACCCAATTGTGGACATTGAATTTTGTCTAAGGAACTGATGTGCTACAAAGCCAAGAACTATACTCTGCACTCTGTATCTTCCCTTTGCTACAGTATTTCTATTATACTTGAGTTTGAACAGATTGTATATGTGTATGGTATATCTGATCTGTCCAGATAATAATAATAATAATAATAATAATGGATGGGATTTATATAGGGCCTTTCTAATACTCAAGGCGCTTTACATCGCATTATTCATTCACTCCTCAGTCACATTCGGTGGTGGTAAGCTACTTCTGTAGCCACAGCTGCCCTGGGGCAGACTGACGGAAGCGTGGCTGCCAATCTGCGCCTACGGCACCTCCGACCACCACCAATCACTCACACACATTCACACACAGGCAAAGGTGGGTGAAGTGTCTTGCCCAAGGACACAACGACAGTATGCACTCCAAGCGGGATTCGAACCGGCTACCTTCCGGTTGCCAGCCGAACACTTAGCCCATTGTGCCATCTGTTGTCCCCGATAGCATGCAAAACAAAGCTTTTCACTATACCGCTGTACACACGACAATAATAAACCTACACCAGTACAGTATACAGTACCCCAAATGGGACCACACTTTTTGCACAGCTGCAATACGATATTCCAATTCCATTACTCCATACCCTGACCGATGATGGTTAATGTGCCAAATGCCTTCTTCGCAACCTTGTATACCTCTTCACCACTTTCAAGGAATTATGCACCTGCACCCTTCGATCTCTATATTACAACACCCCTGAGGACCCTACCCCTTCCTGCGTGGTTCGGCTTGCCAAAATGCACCACTCCCATTTTCCTGAATTCAATTTAATTTGGTATTCCTTGTCTCATTGGTCTAGTTAATCAAGATCCTTTTGTAACCTGGTAAATCAGTCAACCAGCAATGTAGATAAGGCTAGGTAAAGACACTAAGTGAATGCATAAGAACATGCTAGATAATTGAATATAATGTATACAAATGTGAGGTTTGGTAGAAAAAATAGAAAGGCAGAAGTTTTTTAATGGCAAGAGATTGATGTTTCGGGGATCTTGGGTGTTCTTGCACATGGCAATGGAGCTGAACAAGTATGCCACGGTTTTTACTTATCACAGAAAGAAATGCATGTGTTTCTAGCAAAACCATTTGAGTAAGCCCAAAGTGCTGGAGCAACTCAATGAGTCAGGCAGCATCTGTGGAGGGAAATGGACAGGCAACATTTCACTTCAGAACACTTCTCTAGACTGCAGAGGGGTTCTAACGCAAAACACTGTCTGTCCATTTCCCTCTACAGATATTATCTGACCCACTGAGTTCCTCCAATACTTTCTTGTTTGCTCAAGATTCCAGTAGCTGCAGTCTCCTATGTCTCAAACGCAATCGAGTGTTCCCAAAGCTGAAGACTTGCATGAACTAGGAGATCTACAATCTACTGAGGACCAGAAGTGTGGCGCTCAAATCAGGCAATCGAGAGCCATTCAAGATGTCCAGGTATGATCTCCAGCAGGATATGAATACAGAGGTACTGCCAGACTAAATTGGAGGCTCAGATGGACAATCAGCAACTGTGCATGCCATCACTTCCTACAGATGAAAACAAGTAGTGCAAGTGACAGCGACACATCATTCCCAGACAAGCTCAATGCTTTCTATGCTCGCATTGAAAGGGTGTACCATGATGTATCTTCATGGGCCTCAAAGTTTGTAGACAACTCTGTGATCTCTCTCCAAGGTCAACATCAGAATATCCTTCATGAGCGTGAACCTTTGGAAAGATCTGGCCCTGACAGTATACCTGGCTGCCATCTCAAACCCCATAATTCACTGATTTCGTCCTTAAATCTTGAGTTGAATTGTCATTGTCTTTTTTTGAAAAAAAAGTTGTAGGTTAATTAATTGGTTTCTCTAAATTGCCCCTAATGAAATAACCTAGTGTGAATGGGTGACTGATGGACTCGCTGGACCCTAGGGGCCCTTTCTTTGTTGTATCTCTAAACTAAAGTAAACCCTTGTTAAAGACACCCTATACACATTGATTTACAATTCTTCCAAACTGTTATCTGTCAATCAATGGTGGCGCAGCGGTAGAGTTGCTGCCTTACAGCGAATGCAGCGCCAGAGACCCGGGTTCGATCCTGACTACGGGTGCTGTCTGTACGGAGTTTGTACGTTCTCCCCGTCATCTGTGTGAGTTTTCTCCAAGATCTTCGGTTTCCTCCCACACTCCAAAGACGTACAGGTTTGTAGGTTAATTGGCTTGGTAAATGTAAAAATTGTCCCTAGTGTGTGAAGGATAGTGCTAATGTGTGGGGATCGCTGGTCGGGGCGGACCCGGTGCACCGAACAGCCTGTTTCCGCTCTGAATCTCTAAACTAAACTAAACTAAAAACAGATAAATATTCTGAAATCAAATGCTGTTCATCTTTTAGACCAAAAACATATTTTTGTCTTTCATTTTCCTATATGGTGCAATCTCCTTTTTGGCAATTGGTGCCTTTTTTTTAAATTCATTAGTTCTTTCCAGTTTTATAACCTCAATAAATTTTAGCTGTGTTAAATCAAAAATATTTTACAGCTAACTTTTTAATTAATTACCCTGTGGCAACTGGAGATGAATGGAAAAGTATAAAATCATAAGGAACCATACAAGAAAGAAAAATACTGGCAATTCTATCAATCAAATTAAAATTTTATATATAATTATTCTAATAAGCACATGTTTTTATTTAGCAATAATTCCATATCATTCGTGTTAGTGTCAGTTGGGAGTGAGGAAAAGAGGGAAATAAAAGGAGTGAGTGAAAAAGAAAACTTCTCAAAGTACCAAGGCTATGATTTGTCAAAGAAATGTTCACACATCTGCAGTGGAATTCAACACTTCAATAAGATCCAAGTCTCATCAACATTTCACCCTATCTCCCCCATTCCAAGCAGGCTTGCTGTCCCAGACTCCACAAGGAAACCTCAGGCCTTTACTCAAGATCCCGTCCACACCAGCTAGAAGACCACTGGTACATTTTGCTCTTTCCTCATCAGACTTCTCTTGTAGTAAGCTGCATTCCTCAGATCCCAGCAAATGTGCAGGGTGTGCCTGATTTCCAACATAAATATACAAATAGCTAATTGTTGGAACAAAATGAGGCCCAGCATGTATCATTTGCTGGGGCTCTACCTCCAAATTTGCTGGGCCTCTGCGTTTACATCCACTGGGAGTTAAATTCAAGCCTTTTATCTCATTCCATGTCCCACGGAGAAGTCAGCTAATTGAAGGTGAAGGAAAATATTATTTCTACCATGAGGGCAATTCTAGGATAGGAATAAATTGTTAAAAAAAACACTTCCACAGTAAAGAGTACTCACAGATAAAATTATTTGCTTTATATTGAGTTTTATAAATGACCTGTAATATTATTCCTCAAGAAAGCAGTTTTATTTTTTTTCCTATAAACGTCTGCAAAATGTATTCTATGAGAATGCATGTTTAATTCCCACTCCGTAGTTAGTTAAGCTCAATAAGTGTGGAGTGTGATGGTGAGAAGTTGCGGTTGGATAGGGGAGAAATTGTTGTTGCTGCACCCAAATATTAGGACCCCAAAAATGGCTTATTATATGTGACATGATAGAACTATTGTCAACTCTGGAACTTCAGAGGAATCAGTGGATTCATCAAAAATGAAAGAAAATTAGACCTGTGGTGACAATAGTCTGATGTGCATTGTCTCAATGTAGGGTAAAATGGCAAAGTATATTTTCTTACCTTCATATCCAAATTTATATCCAGCAGCTGCTCTCACAGTTAGAGTGAACAAAAACAATAGCCTCCTCATGTCTAGCTGTGAAGCAAATGTGTCGCTTCAAATTTGTCTATAGCTTCTGGAAAAGCTGCTGGTGTTTTATATCTAGGAATGAGATCAAGAAAATAATTCAGCTGCGCCATATGATTCATATTACTTTGATCATAAATAATATGTAGAGCAGTCAAAAAGGATAATACACAAATTGTCAACAGAATTTTCTTTAAACTTTAGTCACCACGACTGAAATTATTCATAAGCTTAATTTTACACTGCAAATGAAAATATGTAAAACCTTAAAGAAGCTTCTCTTAACAGTTTTAGTTAATTCAAGGTCAGAAAAAGTATTAATTACCTTTAGCATATGTTTCCATGTTACCGTACCATAAAAATTCCAACTCTGAAGTTTATAGTATGTGGAAAAGCAAGGAAGCTTGCGAGAGGAACTTATGACATCATTCTGTTGCGCTCAGTAAATGACTTGTAGCAGCCCCTTAAAGCTACACTGTCCATTCACAAAAAAAAATGTCTGGCAGTAACTTACATTACACTGAAGAGTTCCTATACCAGTTTGCAAAATTAAAATTACATTGGATGTGAATCATATACTTCTCCCAAAATATTGCTCCATGAATTTAAATGAGAGCAGCTTTACTGAAAAAAAAATGCAAGGTCCGGTAAAGTTAAATAAAATGTTCAAAGTCTTCTGTCTTGAGGAAAATCTAAGTTAATTTACATGTTGTATACTTCACGTCAACTGATAGGATATATCTATTTAAAATTTGTATTTTTTTCTTGAACAGTAAAATTATGAGGTAGTTAATAAATGCAATAATCTCCACAATGATAATTAATTCTGAAAGCTTTTGTCTACTAGCTGTAATATGATTGTGCATTATGAAGTAGTTGGTATGGTTACAGACTGTCTGCCACCACAAAAACTGAACCTAAATAGGTTCATTGTTTGACACGGTGGCATGTATGTCCCAGAGTCAGGAAATCGTTGAGTCCAGACTATTTGTGAAGACATTAACACAATCTGTTGAGACCGTCCTTTGGAAAAAGACATTAAACCATTTTGATGGTTTGCATGGATTTTAGAGGGTTACTGATCTATTTGGAAAAGTTGGATATAATTCCCTGACAAAAATCTTCTTTGGCCAAAGCCACTAAAGAAAACATAGCCAAACACTTATTTGTACTAAGATATTAGTGAGATTATGCAAAATGGAGCAGAATTTGCTAACAACACATTTTGTTATATTTAGCACAATCTCACAAGTGTCTATGACAGAACTATGATTTTCTCATGAAATACAATGCAGTGCTTCATAATGGCAACCTTTTTCTTCCCTACTATGACATTGTAGAGAACAACTTTTAACATGTAATAGTTAAACATTATTTTTTTCACTAACAAGCTATGGGTTTGTGGAGATTTTCGAGTTACTTTTCTCCCTTTAACACTGCATTATCAACAATAAGTTACTGGTATTTTTTGCCACCGTGCTATTTAACCTCTTCTGAAAGCAATTTGCAAAACTTTTTCTCAGGCTGTTCAGTCTTCGTCTTCAGTTTGTTGCACTATTATCAGTTTTTTTTCATGGAGTACAACTGCTTTCAGTTCAGCTGCATAACTACAAGTAAACCATGGGCTTAATTTCATGACAAGTCTTGCTGTGATGTGCTTCCGTTTAACTTTGAGTATGCAGATAAGCAATACACCTGACCCACTTTAACATTTGGTTGCCAGAAATCATTTCATTGCATTTAATTGCTCACAAACGTTCAGTTCCACAACAGATCTCCTGTCGGGTATTGGACAAGAAACAAATATTTAAGTTTGACCTGAAGCTTTCTCCTACTGAAAGTAGTTAGTTCCTTCTTTCAAGTTGAAAATGCTTTTTGATTTTTGAGATCATTTATAATATTCCCCCAAATCCTAACTTTTGACTACTGAAATTATGCTTTACCTTTAATTTGTCATTTACATGGCAGAAGTAAATGGTTCCTTCAAATTTGCTTTTCTCATTGGCAGCACTCTGACAATTTTCACTCCTAAACTGAGTTAATTTCAGCAGTTGATGAAATATTTTGCCTCTAGGTAAGCTGCAATTCCCTGGATATTATAAAACAAGTCAGCAAAAACAGCAACATTTTTTAAAGAAAAAAATTGACACAGCTGGTCTCCGTCAAGATTAAAAACACATCAAGAATAGAAATATTTTTAAACATTTCAAAATTAATCCCATTAGACATTCCTCCCCATTCACTATTATCTATCCAACAGTAGTTGTTGGCTTCTGTTCACTAACAGTAGTCCGTTATGTCTGCCGGAGAAAAAGCGACAAAATAATACAACTAAAAATTAATTTTACAGCCCTAGCTTTTTCAGAAGTTGATTGACATATCATTGTACCATTCCACCTTAAATTAGTTTAAATATTTTCTTCCTGATCTTCTGCTTCATTTCTTTTTAAAATATTTGAGGTCCTTTGTTCCCACTCTTGATTATAGTGGGGGAGGATTAAACTCTCTTGCTGGATTTTCATGGAGCAATCCTGCACTTTCTCGTTCAATAAAGAATGTTTAAAAATATTACTTTTTTGGGCCTCCTGGCACTAGTCCACTCCGTTGAGAGTACTCCGTTGGCCTGGCAGGAAACTTAATGCTGCAGCTTCTTGAGTCTGCCTAATAAAAATTGTATTTCAATTCTCGTGACAATAAGCAGTTAGCTAATCTGCATTGATAGATGAATAGATGTTGGTGAAATTACAATACAAGTTCAACTTTTCTCCATATATTGCAAATGTTGGTCTTATAACTCCAGCTGATCATACAGGGCATCTGATCTACAAACACACCTCCTTTAATATTGAAGCTATTCCTCAAAACTAGGCTGAAGTGCATCAAAATAGACAATAGGTGCATGAGTAGGCCATTCAGCCCTTCGAGCCAGCACCGCCATTCAATGTGATCATCGTCAATCAGTACCCTGTTCCTGTCTTCTCCCCATATCCCCAGACTCTGCTATCTTTAAGAGCCCTATCTAGCTCTCTCTTGAAAGTATCCAGAGAACCGGCCTCCATCTGAGGCAGAGAATTCCACATTCACAACTCTCTGTGTGAAAAAATGTTTCCTCGTCACCGTTCTAAGTCTATAATCAATATAAGAAACAGCAGCCTCGAGAGGCCATTTGGACCTCGACTCCACCATCATTCATGAAGACTACAGTTATTCCATTACTTCAGTGCCACCCTCCTAGAATATCCTCATTTCCACAGATTCTCTTAACATCTGATAATATATCAATCTCTGTTTCGATGATGCTCAGTGACTGAATCTCCATAGCCCTGTTTGGTAATGAATTCCAAAGATGTGGCACCCACTGGATGAAAATAAATTCTCCTCATCGCCAACCTTGAGTTTGCTACCCCAACCATCCCACAGTTGCGACACAACAATGAAAGCAAATAGCAAATCCACATATATCCTGTCGAGCCATATTAGAATCTCATACATTTCAATGAGATAACTTCAGACATAGAACATAGAAAAGAACAGCACATGAACTGGCCCTACACCCCACCATGTCTGCACTGACTAAAATATCAATCTAAACTAAGCCCGTCTGCCTTCACATAGTCTGTATCCTGAAGCTCTTGAACCTGTTCAAATGCATCTTAAATGGTGTTTTATATCAGCTTCTATTACCTATTTTGGCAGCACTCTCTAGGTAAAAAAAAAAGCCTCGCAAATTTAAACTTTCACTTCTTACCTAAGACCAATATTTGACATTTCCACCCTTGGAAAATGACTCTGACTACCCTGTTGAAGGTAGACAAAGATGCTGGAGAAACTCAGCGGGTGAGGCAGCATCTATGGAGTGTAGGACCCTTCTTCAGACTGATATGGGGATGGGGGGGAGAAGAAAGGAGGAGGCGGAGATAGTGGGCTGTGGGAGAGCTGGGAAGGGGAGAGGAAAGAGGGAGAAAGCAAGGACTACCTGAAATTGGAGAAGTCAATGTTCATACCACTGGGGTGTAAACTGCCCAATCGAAATATGAGGTGCTGCTCCTCCAATTTACAGTGGGACAAGTGTAGCATTTCCTGCGGTTGCAAGGGAAAGTACCAGGGGAGGGGGTGGTTTGGGTGGGAACGGAAGAATTGACCAGAGAGTTACGGAGGGAGCGGTCTCTGTGGAAAGCCGACAGGGGAGGAGATGGGAAGATGTCGGAGGATTATCTTTGTATGTGATGGCTGCTAGGGTGGAAGGTAGCAGAGACTCTACCCTTGTTACGAGTGGGGGGATGGGGAGTGCGAGCAGAGTTACGGGGTATGGAAGAGACCCTGGTGAGAGCCTCATCTATAGAAGAGACCCTGGACTACCCTGTTTAGGCCTCTCATAATTTTATATACTTCTCTCACGTCACCTCAGCCTCCAATGCTCCAGACAAATGATTCAAATTTGCCCAATATCTTCTTATAGTTAACACATTCCAACCTTGGCAACAAACTGGTGAATCTCATCTGCACTCTCATCAAAACCTCCATAACTTTCTTATGTTGTGGTGACCAGAATGCACACAATACTCCCAATGTGGCAATACTCCAACTAAAGTTTTAACCCGGTGTAACATGACTTCCCAACATTTACATTCAGTAGAAAGACACAAAATGTTGGAGTAACTCAGCACGTCAGGCAGCATCTCTGGAGAAAAGGAAAAGGTGACGTTTCGGGTCGAGACCCTCCTTCAGATTGAGCACAGAGGGGGAGCAGCGAGAGAGGGTGTACTCAGTACTCTGACTAAATGGGATTTGAAAATTGATAGCAGATGTTTGTCTCTTTGGTGAAGACTGTAATATGGATTTTTTCATGACCTGGTTATTTAATCCTGGCCTGTAGTCCTCCACGATTTCCAGGAGGTATTTTCAAAGAAAGCTACTGTAGTGACAGTCTTTACGACATCGCAAGGCTTTAGTCCTCGATAGTCACTAATAAACCGACTATGGTTCAGAAGGTAATCTTACGCATTCCACGAGCTCTCCACGAGACATTCAAAGCCGTTGAAAGATGAGTATTCCAGAAACAGTCACTTGATTAATAGTTTCTTTAATGTAGTAGTATAAAACAGTAAAACCACTCTGAAAACTTCTTCTTGTATAAGTACATCGTCTTCCAGCATATATACGTTTCAATCATACTCCTGATCATGTCCTGTTCATGCTGATGATCATGGTCGAAAACTATATCTTCCCATAGTCTTCGCCTAACTAAACTAAAAACTATCTTGGAGTCTGCGCCAGAAACCTAGCCACGAACACGCCCCAGACTACGTATAAATCCCACCCACATAATTACAGGCAGATAAAATTAAAGGTAACTGGATAAAATTATAATATACCGAGTTAAGCTAAATGGCTACTGCAGCTACAAATTATTTGTTTACTTTCTTGGCTGTTTCATTGTTCTACAATAACAGTCAGGAATGCAAATTGTATGTACACAAAAAAGCTGGAGAAACTCAGCGGATGCAGCAGCATCTATGGAGCGAAGGAAATAGGCAACATTTTTGTATGTTGGCCATCATATCTAAAGGATTTGAGTCCAACTGCAATGATGGCATGTTACAATTGCACAGACCCTTATTGGCTTGCCCCACTTAGGCCACATGTTCGCGGGTGGTTGCCGGGTAGTTGCATTCATTGTCGTGAGGAACTAGTCGCGGCCTCATTATGGTCGCCGTAAATTTTTCAACATGTTGAAAAATTAGCGGCGAACCAGAATGAATCCGCCATGGAGAGTAACGAGAATTCTAGTGCTGTAGGTGGGTCATCAGGAGCTCCTAGTGGGTTTCCAGGAGGTTGAAGGTTCGAGTAGGTTGTAGCCAGTGCTACAGTGCTACAGACGGTGAATTTCATTGGCTCATTGGGGGAAAAAAAAACGTTAGCAGTATCGCCTAAGTGGGACCAGGCCCATTAGTGAACCCATATTTGCAGTTCAGGGTGCAGTTCCGATTACCTTATTTAAGAAAGGATGTCCCTGCCATTGAGGGAATGCAGCAAACCATTGTTATGTTGGGACCAACCAATGTCTAATTTGATCTGGATCAATGTGACTTACTTTCTCCGAGCAACACTCCAAATCCATATTACAGTCTTCACCTAAGAGACAAACATCTGCTATCAATTTTCAAATCCCATTTAGTGATCCACAACATCAGGTTATGTTACAGTATTTTGCATGGTATTGGAAAAGGGGGAGAATGCCCTAAATGTACTCAGCTGATCCTTTAACTCCACAGTTAAAAATGCAGTTTCTTTATACACAAATAGAGAAAAGATTGCAAAGAACTTTGATGTCAGTAATATTGTGCCATTAACGAATACAGAAATCAATCAAATACAGGCGGTAAGGCAACATAATAGGCCTGCTAATGATTTCAGCATTCAGCCACCTCTAATCACACTATTCACTGATCGGCAGCTTTAGTAATGGGCCACTATCGTCTATGCCGGGTTCCAATTAATTCTTGATCTTGTCTGGTTCTTGAAGTAAATCCATTCCTCCTAAATGGAGATACTTTCTGACAAGAAGGTATTCTACTAGTGAAGCTAGCCAGGAAAGAACTAAAGGATGACACAACCTAGGAGAAAGTGGACTTGCTGCAAGCCTCAAGCCCATGTTACAGACCGACATTTCGGGTCGGGCCCTTCTTCAGATTTCTCCATTCTCCAGTCTAAATAAGGTCCTGACCCAACATGTCATCTATCCATTTTCTCCAGAAATGTTGCTTGACCCGGTGAGTTCATCCAGCACTTTGTGTCTTTTTTTGTAAACCAGCATCTGCAGTTCTTTGGATCTCCTTTTTACAGACTGCACACCTTGTCAGCCACTCAACCAAGATAGCTACATCAATCAAAAGTCTAGCACAATGACCTACATCCCTTCCTCTTACAAAACAGGCATATAGGTGCATTCATATGTAATAATCCCTATGGAGACTACATTGGAGATACATTTATTATAAAATTGTACCTTTTAACTTACCCTCTCCTCACACTGTAATCCTATCCTGTTACGTTTTCATTCGAAATGCCCAAGTACTAGCATTGATGATAGAGACATATTGTAATCAGATTGTGCAATATCATTAAAGTGAATCTACACATTATGAGAAAACAGACGTAAGTAACTCAAGGCGGACTCTGGAACTAAAGGCATCAGATTATCAAAATGCAAATTCTTGTATTGCTGTAGCAATTTTGTTGTTGCAGAATAAAATGGGGCTTCACTAGAATAGTCTACAGAAGAGGGCGAATGGGTGAGCATAATGAATTATCCATAATAAAGCTTTAAAGAAAGCTTATATTCGGGCTATAAAGAATGGAGGACTCCATTTACAACTTGACACTGGACTTTGTACAGAGCTTGGAGACTATGCTGATAGCATTGTTATATACTGTAATCTGGAAAACATTGAAATGGTGGCAAACTCTTTTTGCATACTTATTGATCCATACAGGTATGACTTCCAAAGGCTGGTATCACAAATTCCATTTCAGCACAAACTTCAGTTTGTGCTGAAATGTACATATGCCAAGTCCATATGATTGATTTCAGGAAGCAAAGCAGTTCGCATGCTCCAGTTTGCATTGACGGTGCCTAGGAGTCAATATCACCAACAACTAGTTTCTCCTGCACCTCCCATATTGAAGCAACGATCAAGAAAGCACACCACGCCTCTACTTCCTTAGAAGGCATATGAAGTTTGGCATGTCCCCAACAACTCTCACTAACTTCAACAGATGCATCATAGAAAGCAATTTATCAGCATGCATCACAGCTTCGTTAAAGAAACGCTCTATCCAAGACCGCAAGAAATTGCAGCAAATTGTGGACACAGCTCAGACCATCAAACAAACCAACCTCCATTCTATTCACACTATTTATACTACATGCTGCCTCGGCATGGCCAGCAGCATAATCAAGGACGAGTTGCACCCTGGCCACTCCCTCTTCTCCCCGTTCCCATCAGGCAAAGATATAGAAGTGTGAAAACGCACACCGCCAGACTCAGGGATAGTTTCTTCCCAGCTGTTATCAGGCAATTGAATCATTTTACTACAACCATTGAGCAGTGCTAAACTACTATCTACCTCTTTGGTGAACCTCGGAAAGAGCCTCGGACTATCCTTGATCGGACTTTGCTGGCTTTACCTTGTACTAAAACATTATTCCCTTATCAAATATTTATACACTGTAAATTGTTCGATTGTAATGATGTATTGTCTTTCTGCTGACTGGATAGCACGCAACAAAAGCTTTTCACTGTACCTCGGTACACGTGACAATAATAAACTAAACTAAATCTTTGCAATATAACTTTAGTGAAATGCCGTGTAATATTATAAAAATAGAATTTTTTCTTTACTTAACCCATATGCTTCAATGCCATTAATATGATCTTGAATATAGAAACATAGAAAATAGGTGCAGGAGTAGGCCATTCGACCCTTCGAGCCTACACCGCCATTCAATATGATCATGGCTGATCATCCAACAGTATCCTGTACCTGCTTTCTCTCCATACCCTCTGATCCCTTTAGCCACAAGTTGCTGAGATGTAGTACAACAGCTAAGCCGTCTAGTTCTAGTGCTGCTCGAGGTCATCATCCACTGAAATTTAACAGCCTTCCAGGAGACACCTGCAGCTTCATGGATAGCACTGAGTAGGTACACAGCAACAGGGAATGGTATATAGAAGACAGACAAGAGAGTTGACTGTTGTATGGAAAGTATCATCACTTAATTTGTTCATTTGATTTTGAATATTTATTTTATTTTAACAGCGTGACAAATGAGAATGACACTGTTCTGTAATGTGGAAAGCAATTTTGTTTCTTCCATACAATTAGGGAAAGCCATTATGTCCATTGAATCCATAGAGAATTTTAGAGCAATCTCATCAATTCCATTCCCTAACTTATTTTCCTGTAACCTATACCCTCACACATACCCATTAACACCCCCATTTTCCTACCAAGAATAATTTGCAGCAGCCAATTAACCTACCAACCACCACCTCTTTGACATGTGAGGAAAATGGTGCAAGTGGGAGAAACCCATGCAATCAGAGGAAGATCGTGCAAACTCGACACAGACAGCAGGAGAAATCAAACCTGAGCCTCCTTCCCCAGCCCCATCTGTTTACAATAATGGGACATGAGAGCAGGGCAGTTCATTAGGTGAGAAATCCCAAGGGGGTCCAAAATCTACCATCATTTATATGTGGTAGGTAGGGAAAGGGTGGTCAGTGACAAGATTGGGTAAGAGAATTGCTCTTCTGAAAGCCGGGGTAAAGGACAAAGGACAAAGGACAAAGGACAAAGGACAAAGGACAAAGGACATTTATTGTCACATACACCAATTGGTGCAGTGAAGTTTGAGTTACCACACAAATAAGATAAACACAACACTATAGAATTTAACATAAAACATAAAAACATCCCCCCATAGCGGGTTCAACGTTGCCCACTGTGAGGGAAGGCAACAAAGTTCAGTCCTCTTCCTCTTGTTCACCCGCGGTCGGGGCCTATTGAGGCCTCCGCAGTCGCCGCAACGGTGGCCCAATGTTTCAGGCCCTCTCGCTGGGATGATGGCACTCCGGCGTAGGAACGGAGAACACTCTCAGCAGCCTTGAGTTCCGAATCAGCCGCTTCCGACCGGAAAGCGGCTCCTGAAGTCCACAGGCCGAGCTGGGCGGAGATTCAACACTGGCGACCCCGGCAAGGATCCCAGGCCTCCGTGACGTGAAAGTGAGCGCTGTAAGCTCCGCAGACCACAGCTCCATTGTGTTAAACTCGGCAGGCCCCCGGAGCTCCAACACGGCGACCCCGGTAAGGCATCGCCCGCTCCGCGATGGTAGTTCAGTGCTGCGCCGCTGCTGAAGCTGATGCTCTGGCCGGTCTCCGGCAGGAAAGGCCGCACCAATCCAGATGGTAGGCCGCGAGGAGGGGGCGAAGATGCAGCTTGGAGGAAAGGCGGATCCTCGACCAGGTAGTGACTGAGAAATACAGTTTCTCCCCTCCCCCCCCCCCCCCCCCCACACACATAAAAAAGACTAAAAGATCTCCAAATACAAACTTTTAGACAGACTAAAAAATAATAATCAGGATGTAAGGACAGACAGCTGCTGGCGAGGCTGCCACACTCGATGGCGCCACCACTCGGTAGTGATAAATCTTAATGCCAAATTTTCCTGCACCACATTGCTTTTACAGCAAAAGCTTGAGACTGCTGCCTCCTGGTGCTGAACTAGGAAAATATCAAAGATGTTTAAGAAAGAACTGCAGATGCTGGAAAAATCGATGGTAGACAAAAATGCTGGAGAAACTCAGCGGGTGAGACAGCATCTATGGAGCGAAGGAATAGGTGATCCTTCAGACTGAAGAAGGATCTCAACCTGAAACTTTGCCTATTCCTTCGCTCCATAGATGCTGCCTCACCCGCTGAGTTTCTCCAGCATTTTTGTCCACCTAGGAAAATATCAACATACTGTACATTGGTTAGTCCCAAAAATGCTTGCAGCCATGAAAGCTGGTTCCACAACACCAATAATTTTTGATGTTATGAAAGATGATTTACGACATGGTATGCAGGCCTACATATAAAGCTGGGTGTGTGTTGTTCCTTATTTTGGTATGGCAGTAGCCCATGCAACAGTTAAATATGTCAAACATATGCAGAGCAGTCTGATTGTCATGTCAATCCTTATATCTCTGATGTTATGCGGCACCATCAAATTGAACTTCAAATTGGCCAACACCAGTTTTTATCAGTTGGAATAACATTCCACCAATCCTTGTAATCTGTTAGAGGACAGATGACTGCAATGCCAAGGCACGTTCAAAGGCTATCTAAACTGTGTGTCTGAGAAACATGATAGTAGCACAGTGCTCCACCCATCATGTAATCTCAACCTTTTCTGGATCTCAGCACATGGGAACATTTTGCAAGTTCTCCAATCAAAGCTTGACCTCAGCTAGGAGGAAAGGCACCATGATTAAGACTATAACTGCTAATTTACAGCGTCACCACTTCCATGCTGGATATGATAGATCAAAGACCTATCATGGCCTGAGGCAAACATTCTGCTTCACATTCATCAATGCTTTTTGCAGCCTCCCAGTGTAATCATATCAACGTTCTCTTCCGAGAACAGCAAAGAAGGACACGTATGCAACTTTATCCTCTATGGATCTGTCACCATGGGTACCTTTCAATCCTTTCTTTGCTACAGGGCAGTCATGTGCAGAGAATCACACATATAGATTCCATCCCTATGCTAACCTCCACATGTATATCTAACATCAGTAACTGACATGGTAGTTTGCGAATATTAGATGAGTATTAACGATTTATACATTTTTTTTATTGCTGCGCCATGATCAACTAATCAGACAGGAGTTCTTGACCATCAGAAAAAAAGTGCTTAGATTGAGTGAAGAAGAACATGTGACAATTAAGAGAGAATTGGGAAAGATTACACAGCCATCTCCAATGATTTATTTGCTGTCATTGGCCACGAACTATGTGATATTCCCTCCAATAGTGGTCAGCATTCGTTACCTTGGGTATGAGGGATTGGGTGTGGGTGGAGGAGGTTGACAAGTTGAAGAATCATAGATACCTTCTCCAATAATTTGTTGCTGCCATCTCCGATTATGAGCCAGCTACTCCTGGAAGAGAGAGGTAAATGTGTTGTTGAATGCCTTTCCAGTTTATTTCTGTTTTGTGTCTTCCTTTTGTGCAAGCTGCAGTGTGGGTAAGAGACTTAGTCTTGTGATATATTCGAGGGCAGGGTGGACAAAAGATACAGATATTATGATTTATATATTGCCCGCTGAATGATAAGCGAGTGTGTGGTGCATAGACTAGTACACTAGTAAAATAGGTGGGAGATGGGGTTTGAAGAAATATCCATTGATTTTTGACCATAAATGTGAACTCATTAAGCTCTCTCCTGCATTTAATTTATTTTCATGGGCTGATTTCACCACAATGACCTCAATTGATGTCTCTTCCCTCTGTTGCTTTTGTTAAAGAGGGAACTTATAGGCCAATGATCCTAACATCAATGGTAGGGACATTTCTGGAGAAGATTCTAACAGAACAGATTTACGTGCAACTGGCAAACGTGGACTTATTGGAGATAGTCAGCATGGTTTAGTGCTGGGGAAGTTCTATCTCACAAATTTCATTACGTATTTTGAGGAAGTCATGAATCTGATTGATATCTGGATGAAAGACTGGATAGACTCGGCTTGTACTCGCTAGAATTTAGAAGATTGAGGGGGGATCTTATAGAAACGTACAACATTTTTAAGGGGTTGGACAGGCTAGATGCAGGAAGATTGTTCCCAATGTTGGGGAAGTCCAGAACAAGGGTTCACAGTTTAAGGATAAGGGGGAAGTCTTTTAGGACCGAGATGAGAAAAACATTTTTCACACAGAGAGTAGTGAATCTCTGGAATTCTCTGCCACAGAAGGTAGTTGAGGCCAGTTAATTAGCTATATTTAAGAGGGAGATAGATGTGGCCCTTGTGGCTAAGGGGATCAGGGGGTATGGAGAGAAGGCAGGTACGAGATACTGAGTTGGATGATCAGCCGTGATCATATTGAATGGCGGTGCAGGCTCAAAGGGCCGAATGGCCTACTCCTGCACCTATTTTCTATGTTTCTATGATATGGGCAATGGATGTTGTCTACAAGGCAATGGACAAGTTCCCTCGTGGTTGGCTGGTGCCAAAGATTAAAACATAGCGAGTTGATACATTCAATCCAAAATTAGCTTGGCCATAGAAAACAGAAAGTAGTGGCAGAAGGGTTGGAGGTTTGTGACCAACGATGTTCTGCAAATATCAGTGCTGAGACCTCTGTTTAATAATAGAGGGCATAAATTTATTGCAAGGGGGGATTGTTTAAAGGAGATATATGAACACATTTTTATTTACAGAGAAAATGGTAGGTGCCTGTAACACGCTGCCCAAGCAGGTAGCGGAAGCAGTTACAAAGCAATAGGGTTGTTGGACCATGTGCAGCAGATAGGATAAGTTTAATTGAGCATCATGATCAACACAAATATGGTGGGGCGAAAGGCTGTTCTTGTGCTGTACATTTCTATAATCGTCACCTGTGTCAGCTTATAGAATAATAGGTCTCACATGTTTCTCTCACCCGTGATAAAGCCATGGATTTACTTCCACCACTAGTTAGAAAGTGTACAGTGGGTTTCAGAAGCAGTAGCTAGTTTGAACTGCTGCTAGCCTCTCAGTAAACTGGGCCCTGTGATGTTATGTTAAAACAATAACCAGTATTGTTATCTCTGGATTGTTGCTGAAATCATTCTAAAGGGTTTATATGAATTCTTCATTCAAAAATCTGCTGAATCAAATGAGCACAAGATACTTGGGCATGTTTTCCAAGATTCCCCAAACTAAGATCAAATGATCTTACCCAATTACTGTAAGCTTGTGGCTGCTGGGCACCTGTTGGAGATTATTCTGCGTTCGATAAAATTTTGATGAGTATAAGTATTCACTAGATGGCAGACTGACACGTAAACAATCATACACAGATCTGAATAAGATGTACCTATACTGAAAATCAGTTACGTAGTATAGGACTAGAAACTTTTAAAACCACAAAAAAAAATTTTTTTTTAATTTTCCAGCATAATAGATTATTTTAAAATATTGGATTGTTTTCTTACATATAACAGCTTGCTTCCAGCTATACAACTTGTGAAGTAGTTAGTAAGATAACTATCATTTTCTGCTGATTCTACTCATGGGATTTGGAATGGACTACGTCTGGACTCATTGTTTTAACATTTCTAGTGTACTGACACTCCATCTTGCCTTCAATATTAATACAAACCTGAATTGAATCTCGTTTCCACCAAAATTTACAAAGTGGGATATGTCATTTCATTCACTTATTACTAATAGCAACCTTAACCATAGGAATTGAATTTTAGATACTTATCATTGATACTTGCATGATGGTGGAGCTTCTTTACCAGACACAAAGTGCAATCACTTCCTTGTAAAAGAGACTGCATTAAAAAAAGTCTATATGGTGTCAAAATTAATAAGGAACAAATAACTAAGCAAAGCCAAGTTCCTGCTTACTTTCACCAACAATCCAATGTTACATTCACAAAGGGTCTTAAACCTGAACTGCGAATGTGAAGCATTCTTAAAGATCATGTAAGATAAAAAATATATTGCATGTGTAGGAAGGAACTGGAGATGCTGGTTTAAACCGAAGATAGACACAAAAAGCTGGAGTAACTCAGCGAGACGGGCAGCTCCTCTGGAGAGAAGGAAGAATGTTGCAGAGTCTATATGATATTAAGAAATATGAATAAACAGAGGGATTTGGGGATGATGTTCAAGTTCCTGATAACAACAAGGCTGGTATACAAGGTGGTTAAGAAAGCATATGGGATATCTTCACTTTTTACAAGAGCCATAGAATACAAAAACTGGGAGATTTTTCAAAAACTATATAAAACACACAACTGTAGATAGTTTATGATATATGGTTCTGATCACATTCCAGGAATCTTCTGATTGTACAGATGCACAAAAAATGTTACCATGAATAAAGAATTTTTGATAGCAACAAAGGTTCATGGGCTAAAAGGGGAAACCTAAGGAAAGTTTAATTGAGGTATATAACACTATGAAGCTTTTAGTAACGATACAAAGGAGTCACATTTCTGATCTGAATGATCGACAACCAAGTGGCATAGATTTAATGTAATTAGCGATCAGATAAGAGTGGAGAAAGAAGTGGGTTCAGATGCGCACGGTGTAAATGGAAGGTCAGGGCAAAGAGCCTTAAAAAAAACACTTTGTTTTATTCTTTAAATTCTATAATCATCAAGATTTTGTTTAGGACCTGGCAAAGGATTTGGCTGAATTGCCGTTTTCTGGCCAAAATAAATCTTAAGATCAATATGCATTCTGTAAATGTCTATGATTCCATGATATTGCTTTCAATTACTGAACTAGTTCTGATGTTAATCATCATTGTTAGTATGATCTCTGATCTACAATGCTAGTTTAAAAAATATATTATTAGTCTTAGTTTTCTCAGCCAGTTCCTGCTATTCATTTCAACGCAATAGCTTTATTTGGCTTGTGAACCAATGAAATATCATTTTCTGAATATAATCCTATTTACCTTCAATGCTGGTTTCTACTGGATCAACTGAGTGATATGAAACCTAAACTCTTTTGACCACAGTAACTGTAAATAAGAATTTGAACTATGTCGCAAATATTTGCTGAGTGATGAAACTATTTGTATACACGATGTCATAGCGGATTTAATCAATGTCTCCTTAAGAGGCAAGTGAAGTAATGTCTTGCAAAACCTTGAACAATCACACAGAAAAATCACGCAAACATTTTAGTTAGAAATAGCCAATTTTTAAAATAATGGTGAGGGAGAAATTTAGGTAGAATCTTATAAAACAAACTCACACTTTAATTTTATTTGTTACTAGACCAAGTGCAGACCCGTTGGGTCTGTTCCCCCAACGTGCGGTTGTGAGGGGGGAGGCGGCATGCAGCGCCTCACACTAACTACCCCCCCCCCCCCCAAGGGAGGAGGGAGGGTGGAGGAAGGGGTAGAGAGGATGTAGGAAGAGGGGGAGGGGGGTAAGGGATGCGACGGGGGGGAGGAGGGGGAGAGAGAGGGTGTGCTGAGAGGAGAGGAGATGAGGGGCGGGGGAGAGGGGGAGCAGGGAGGAGGGAGGGTGGAGGGAAGGGGGTAGAGGGGTGGAGGAGGAGGGGGGAGGGAGGGGGGGGGAGGGGATGGAGGGGAGGAGGGAGGGGGAGAGGAAGAGGGAGAGAGAGAGGGGAGAGGAGAGGAGAGGGGGGAGAGGGAGAGGGGGGAGAGGAGAGGGGGAGGAGGGGGGAGGAGGTGGGGGAGGAGGGAGGAGAGGGGGTGGGGGAGGGAGGAGAGGAGGGGGGGGAGAGGGGGGGAGAGGGGGGGGAGAGGGGGGAGCAGGGAGGGGGAGAGGAGAGGGGAGGAGGGAAGGGGGAGGGGGGAGGAGGGGAGGGGGGGGGTGGGGGAGAGGAGGGGGGGGGGAGGGGGGGGGGAGAGGAGAGGAGAGGGGGGGGAGGGAGAGGGAGAGCGAGGAGAGGGAGGGGAAGAGAGGGGGGAGGAGAGGAGGAGGGAAAGGAGAGGGTGGGGGAAAGGATAGGGGGGGAAGGAGAGGGGGGAGGTGGAAGAGTAGAGGGGGGGAAGAGGAGAGGGGGGAGAGGAGAGGAGAGGGGGCGAAGGGGTAGGGTGTGTGGAGGGGAGGGGGGTTTAGGGGAGAGGAGGGGGGGAGAGGAGAGGGGGGAGAGGAGAGAGGGGGAGAGGAGAGGGGGGAGAAGAGAGGGGGGGAGGAGAGGAGGAGGGAAAGGAGAGGGTGGGGGACAGGATAGGGGGGGGAGGAGAGGGGGGAGGGTGGAAGAGTAGAGGGGGGGAGAGGAGAGGGGGGGAGAGAGGAGACGGGGAGAGAGGGGGGAGAGAGGACGGGGGGCGGAGAGGGGGGAGAGGGGAGGGAGGAGAGGGGGGGAGAGGGGGGGAGATGAGAGGAGAGGGGGAGAGGAGAAGGGGGGGGAGAGGAGAAGGGGGGGAGAGGAGAAGGGGGGGGAGAGGGGAGGGGGGGAGAGGAGAAGGGGGGGAGAGGAGAAGGGGGGAGAGGAGAGGGGGAGGAGAGGAGAGGGGGGAGAGGAGAGGGGGGGGGAGGAGAGGGAGGAGAGGGGGGAGAGAGGACAGGGGAGGGAGAGAGGACAGGGGAGAAGAGGAGAGAGGGGGGAGAGAGGAGGGGAGAGGAGAGGGGGAGAGGAGAGGCGGGGTGGGGAGAGGGGGGGAGGGGAGAGGAGAGGGGGGGAGAGGAGAAGGGGGGGAGAGGAGAAGGGGGGGAGAGGAGAAGGGGGGGGAGAGGAGAAGGGGGGGGGAGAGAGGAGAGGGGGAGAGAGAGAGAAAGAGAGAGGGATAGGGAGAGAGAGAGAAGTGGGGAGAGAGAGGAGGGGAGAGAGAGAGAGAGCGCGCCTTTTTACTTCAACCCAAACCCAAACAACCATTTGCAGGCAGTGCTTTTTTTACCTCTAACCATATTTTCATTTTCAGACCAAATTAAGGGTACTCACAGTGCTGTAGACATTTGTTCCGTGTCATTCAGAGCTCTGATTGAGGCACACCACTTGCAGAGACTGATTGAGGCACACCACTTGCAGGGACTGATTGAGGCACACCACTTCCTGGTTTTATAATCCCTCCCCCTCCCTCCAGCAGGGGCAGCAGAGAGAATGGGGAATTCTGTAAAAACATTCATATCTCTGTCAATTTTCATCGACGGGAAAAATCCTCGGCACACATGCGGCGGAGGGGGGCTCTGAGCGAGGTGGCCAAAAATGACGGTCGTAGGTGGCGGCGTTCTCTCGGAAATCGCAGCACAGATGGCCAAAACCGGTCAAGAACAGACTTTTAGTAATATAGATAGATAGCTTTAATTCCCTTCCCTTAAATGTTGGGAATTACCATCTACCCATCTTATTTATTACGAGTATTAAAAAAATTGGCTGTGCAGTGAAGATCTCTATCAACTATGGTTGAGGGGAATACACGGAAACTTATTAGCCTACTAATTCTTTGCCTTTTCCTAGCTACGCTTTGTGTGATTAATAATACATATCCTTTTTCTTTTCCTATCTGCAGAAACTAAGACCAGATTATGGTCTGGATAAATGGATAGAGTGCATAGCTTTAAGGTAAGAGGGGCAAAGTTTAAAGGATATGTGGGTCCAGCTTATACACAGAGCGTGGTGAGTGCCTGATGCGCTGCCATGGGTGGTGATTGAAATAGGTATGAGGTAAGTGTGGTGATGGCATTTAAGTGACTTTTGGATAGCATATGGATATGCAGGGAATGGACGGATATGGATTACATGCAGAGTTGGCCTTGGCATCATGTTCGGTACAGACATTGTGGGCCGAAGAGTCTGTTCTTGTGGTGTACTGTTCAAAGTTGTGTTGTACTGTTCAAATTTGCTGTACAATTTTATCATAATCTGGGAACACAGCATGAGATCTTTTGTTTGCTTGCTTGGCTTAATGCCATCTCTTGAGCTTGAATTTATCAAGGAAAGTCTTGATGTGGTAACATTTGAGTAAATGCAAATGCACCGTGGATTTGAATCACAAATTATTTTAAGTTTATATTTCTTTTCATTTCCATTTCCTCCTCATTATCCCAAACCACCATCATATAAACAACCATCATAAACCATAGTGGTGATTCAGCATTCCAGCTGTTGCTGCTCCATATTGCATTGGGATATATAATTGACATGGTGGTTCTAGGTCGTGCGTCCACCGGACCAACAATCAATGATTTCATATGAGACATTTTTCTGTGTCAGTGGTTTAAAAGTACATAACATTTCAGTGTTAAATGTATTTCCAATGTATCTTAAACTTTAATTGTAAATTTCTTTCATGACCTTTCTCCAGACCTATAAGCTCTGATACTCCAACGTGACAGCTAACCATATGACTCAATAAGAGCCATAAATCTCATTACAAAAAGCCTAGTGATAAATTTGGTATATATATTAAATTATTCCTATGCTGCAAGAACACTAAACCATTTCTGTTCATCATCTCCATATGCCACATCTGATTATCTTGATGCTCACGGTTCATTCACAAAGGCCAGCAAATCAAATTTTAATTTATTGACTCATACAAAGTTACCAAATAATATTTAGTGCCTGAAGTGAATATAAATTATTGTATTATATGCACTCCCTCAGTACACTACTAATGATTTGTAATAAAGGTTAAATTCATGTCATTTTGATCCAAATGCAAGTTCTCATACCCTCTTGGGCAGACATGAGCTTTATTTCCTTCTTTCTCCGATATGCACACAGTTTTGTTTTCTGCAAAATAAATTCAAACCATTAATTCAGAAATTACTGTGTCTTTAACCTAATGAAGTTACATTTTGACAGTTTATCTCATGTACACAATTTGTTGTCACATTTATTTGGTGTATTGCCATCAATAAAGAATATCTGTTAATTTTGTTCAATCTAACTGATGCAATAATTGAATCATCTACACTGTAATCATTCTATAGGTATCCCTCCACAATACTTTATCTGGATGAACTTTAGAGTTTGAAATGCGCTCATAAGCCATGTGTTCAAGGCTAATCTTACTGTTGACGAAAATAGGAAATTATAGTGATTCATACAATAAATGTTACTTTACTCAATCGCCTGAGGTTACGTTACTGCCAATTCTGGATGCATCCTTTGGGAAATGGTTGATGAGTGAAGAATTAATTACACTATTTTTGTGTAACAGTTTATTGCAGTAGGTTACAAATCTCATTATATGTGAAAGAGTAGTTGAGGCTCTGTTGTGAAATGCTCATGCTGCAGATGGGCAATTTAAACATATAGCGAGCTGGCACAAAATCTCCACATAAACATGAAAATTAAAACACTAACAAAAAAGTAAATTTTAAATAAATTGAAACCCTTGGTAGAGTTGCATGAGGTAACATTTGTACTAAATCTGTCTTATACGAGGATTTTGGCAGGTCACAGAAATTTCAGTCTTTTCTGGTCACTTTGAACTTTAAACACAAGTCTAGCAATACAATTATAGACTTTGACTTTGACATTCATCTCTACCCAATGTATCCTCCAATCCTCTGCAGCCTTCCCTACTAGTACTCAAATTAAAGGGTGTCTCCCTTAGGTTAAAGAAATGTCATCTCATTACTGTTCAGAATGACTCGCCCGTTATTTTGAGATAGTGACTCCTGGTTTTTGACATTCGATCCTGGTGAATCATCATCCTTACATCTATCTATGTCAAGACCTGTAAGAATTTGCGTTTTTCAATGCAACCACTTTGCTGAAACCCAGTTTGCTGAATCTCTCCTCGGACTGCAGTTAGTTACCTTGCCTGTCTCAGGAAACTATCTGGTCATCTTCATCACACAACCTCTAGCTTTAGTATATCTTCCTTGGATAGACATTAAGGTCCTATGTAACATTACTAAGATACTTTTACTCTTGATACTGACATTTGCTTGCAATAAAACATGTTTTGTTTGGTGTACGTGCATGTTAACTTTTAGTGATTTATGTAGAAGGGCTAAAGTCCTTCTGAGCTCCAACAGTTTCAATTTGTACCAGTAAAAATCTTTCTACCAAAGTAGATAACCATATTTTTCCACATTATGTTCTATCTGCCATGTACTTGTCCTTTCATTTAGCCTGCCTGCATCCCATTCAAGCTTCTTTACAATCAACTCACAATTCACACTGCCGTCCTGGTCTGAATCATCAGGAAATTTGACATCAGTGAGTTAGCTGTGCTGCTCCTTTGGATCAACTAATTCCACTGGGTGGTGCTTCGATGGCAGCCTCGCCTACAGTCTGCTGTCCTTACAACTTTTTTTGTTATTTTTAGTGTGTTTTAAAAGTATGTGTTAATGTTCTCTCGTTTGTTTTATGTGGGGGATGAGCAGGGGAAACTTTTTTCCAATCTCTTACCTTGCCGGAGTTGCGATTGTTTTCCCGATCGTATCTCCCGGCGCTCTGCGGCCCAACTTTGTGGAGTTGGAGGCCTTGCTCGGGACTGACTTTTAGACTTTTTGGGCGTGGACTTACCATCGGAACCGATCCCTTGCCTGGGATCGACACTCCAACTCCTGCGTATTTCACCATCGAAGAGATCGCAGTCTCGGGTCGAGACAGTCGTCGGAAAGCTTCAAAATCCACACGACATTCAACTAGCCCCAACCCAATGTAGATCGGCCGGCGCGGGGGAGCTGAGTTTCCCCCCCCCCGATGCAGGAGCTTGATCGTCCCGATGAGGAAGGCCCGCCACCGACTACGGGAATAGGATCGTCCCGTCAACGGAAGGTTAGAGGCCCCCGACCGCTGGAGGACAAGGATGGGAGAGATTTAACATTTTTTCGCCTTCCATCACAGTGAGGAATGCGGAGGAGTCACTGTGGTGGATGTTCATGTTAAAATGTATTTTGTGTGTTCTGTTGCTTTTTATTGGTATGACTGTCTGGAAAATGAAATTCCTTGTATGTTGCAAAACATACGTGGCTAATAAAATATGATTATGATAATCAGAACAATATTTTGATTCAGAAAAATGAATTACTGCAGATCATCAGTTGTGGGAAACAACCAATTTCTGGAGGGGTAGGTGGATTGTTAGAATCTCTCAAACTCTGATATGCTTATTTATTCTATGGATTTTGATAAATGATCCACAGCCTAAAGTATTAATTGTCTTCACACGGCTCGATGAGGACTTTCAACATTTCTGTTACATTTCAAATTATCTGTACTTTATCTGCAGTGTTTTGCTTCTGATTGGCGCTAGGCCAGTTTTTTTCATCACGTAGCCTTCCATTACCACAATATTATGTTCCTAAAAAATAGATGTAGTTGCAAGTTATTCATAGAATGAATACATGTTAACTATCCTTTCCCTTCTATCTTATCCAAACAATGCATGCAAGCCAAGTCCTGTGAAGGTCAGGAACCTAGGCCTAATAAAAATTTCATAATCTATTGGGCAGCAATTAATCTTCCTATATGTTTCTAAGATGTAGATTACCCGCAATGGGCATCTCAAGGCACTGGACAAATATCACCAGGGCTCTCTTTTGCAAAATTCACCAGATTCACTGAAATAGAGAGCTAAATATCACCATCGGGTGGCGCCCGTAATGGCCGCCTCGCCAACAGTCTGACTCGTCCCTTCTCTGTTTTTATTATTTTAAGTATGTCTTAAATGTATGTTTCAATGTTTCTTGGTATGTTTTATGTGGAGGGTGGGGAATGTGGATTCCGCTGTGGTGGATATTTATGTTCAATTTTATTTTATGTGGCTGTGTGTATTGTTGTTTTTTTTCACTTCGTATGGCTGTATGGTAACTCAAATTTCACTGTATCTTAATTGGTTAAGTGTCAATAAACGCGAACTTGAACTTGAAATAAAGTTATCGTCCTCTTCCAGCTGAACATCCCCGATACTGAGAACCTACTTACATTCAACTGGCTACAATGACTTGGCTGGCCATATTATTCCCACGCAAACCCTCTGAAGAAGGGTCAGTCTGAATAAATGTTCTTCCCTGAAACGGCACTCATCCGATTTCTCCAGAGAAGCTGGCTGAGTTACTCCTGTACTTAATGTCTTTTTTCTATAAAACCAGCATCTGCAGTTCCTTGTTTCTCTGTTCTGGGCTCCGTCTTGGGTGATTCCCAAGCGGACCATGAAAGAAGATTGACAGGTGGGATCAAAACTTCCTCGAAGAAATGCAACACCACCACTGACTTGCATGACTCCTTAAAGTGGAGGGACACTCACGGGTGGTATTGAGAATCAGCTGCACACAGTCCTGGATGAGCAGTGGAAGGAACACAGCACCTGATGACAAACTGCCCACCTGCCCCAGCGGTGGATGTGGTCAGCATGTTGGTCACATCAGCCCATGGATATCTGAGGGGAAACACATCACCGTCGATCCCAACAGCTTGTCTGTGAGTTAGTTGAAAAACATAATTTTCTCAAGATCAGGGGTGTTATAAAAGTCTGCCAGGTAGCGAGTAAAACTCCCTGATCCATTGCCAGCTCCTTGTTCAGTTCAGTTGGTGTCCCCCCGTCGGCTCGAGCGTTCAAATCCCATTCATCGTTCCAATGGGGGATGATTGACACCACCGATACTAGAGGAGTATCCTCTATAGTCTTTGATTGACACCTACACCGTGCAATGAGGAGGGCGGACGCGTGGTGGAGAGCGTCACTTCCGGGGCGGGGGTTAGACAGAGGGCCTCGTCTCGGCCCCTCCCCCTCCTTCCCCGGCAACTGTGAGCAGCAGCGTCGACCGCAACATGGCAGCGTCTTCAGCGCGGCGGCTACAGACCAAGCCTGTCATCACCTGCTTCAAAACCTTCCTTATTGTCTTCAGCTTTATTTTCTGGGTGAGTGCGTTGCGCGGGAGCAGGAGCACCTTCGGGACACAGAGGGGGCAAGCCCGGGGTAAAGGACAGCCTCCCCGGGGCTTCGAAGCGGAGCAGTCGCCACACAAAGGGATGCTCGAAATCCGGGCTCAGAGACCACTCACTCTCCCAGCAAGGATTTATTTACTCCCGAAAAAAACTCTCACCACAAGTTTGTAACTCCATTTAATCACCCATTCCTCTGGTTAAAAGATTTATAGAAACCCTGTATAGCGCATACAGGTATGTTTGGTATGTATTATATTAAAACAGTGAACCTAAACATTTTCTATTGACTCGTCCCAAGAGAAACGAATGCAATACGAGGAATTTTACTCTGAGCTCCTTTCGTAGCTGCTGGATTTTTATCTCCTTAGTTCTTCTGCGCTCAGAGCCGCTCTAATTCCTAACTCGGGAAGTTCCTATCGTTCAGTCAACTTTAGTTTAGTTTAGAGATCGTATAGCGCGGAAACAGGTCCTTCGGCCCACTGGGTCCGCGCCGACCAGCGATCCCCGCACACTAACACTATCCTACATTTACACCAAGCCAATTAACCTACAGACCTTTACGTCTTTGGAGTGTGGGAGGAAACCGAACATCTCGGAGCAACTCTACTGCTGCGCCACCGTGCAATTTGTTCCGAATGTGTTTTTTTTAATCAGTCTAAAAAAGGGACTTCTTTCGAAACGTCACCTATCCCTGTTCTCCAGAGATGCTGCCTGATCCGCTGAGTTAATCCAACATTGTCTTTTTTTGGTATGCCAGCACATGCAGTTCCTAATATTTCTGCTTTCGTACGTCGCTACCGGGTGTTATTTACTCGGTGAGACGAGGAAGTACCTCGCTCAACGAGGCACTGATTTATCCATTGTTGTCCACCCCCAAGGTAATTAACTACTGTATTAATATTTAACCCTTACTACGGTGCAGCCAAACAAAATCGTGAGTGTTCAGCGGCCAGGTAGAGGACTTTCGACTTTCACGATATCGTATTTGGATTTTCTCCATTATCCTATATTGTACATGTCTGTCCAACATTGCTCTTTTTGCTTAGATGTGTTCTACGAATTTTAAAACGCCTGGTAGGTATCCATCAAAGGGACCGATGTGAAGGCGCATAACCGAAGTAGTCTGCCCCTTTTCGCGTGAAGAAAATAGGTTTACTTTTGGCGGCCTCTAATTTGAATCTAATGCACAGCTTTGTTGGAATCTTTGCTTTCATTTGCATACAGAATAGTTCTAAACGCTTTTATGCTGAGTGTTCTTGAGTACATTGGTGTTGTTTAAACTTGTATGATCCAGATTGTTTTGCTCCGCAATCACTAAAATAATTGCATAACAGGATATTTGTAATAGAGCAAAGGTTTCATATACGGGCCGTTACACTAACACCTGACCCCCTGTTCTTGCATAAGTTAGACTGATTTATGGAGGTACATTCCAGATCACAAGCTAATCTCTTGTTTTATGTTTTGACATTTGGAATTGTAGAATGGTTACAGCACAGGAGAAGCCATTTGAGCCATCTTGTCAGTGCTATCCTGGCAGCAAAGCAACATGCTAGCTTCCTGGCCTTTTCTCTAGAAATCTTTGGCAAATGTTTCTACTTTGACTATTGTTGCAGTTCTCTCCTGGAGACTGCAATGGATTCTACCTCCACAGCATTTGCAAGAAATGATTTCCAGATTTGTGTGTATAAAAAGTTTTTCTCTTATCCATTATATTGAACCTGTAACCTGAAGTTCTCAAGACCCTTCATCAAAGGGAGCAAGCTCATGACAGCCACTCTATCATCCCATTTTGTATCCTGTCAATTATATAGTCCTCTCCAATATCTCATTGTAACCTTTAAATTTCCCTTTTAAACAATGTTTTGACTAAAGTTTTATTATGGCTAAACAGCTTTAATGTAAATTACAGCAAAAGTAAATTAAGTAACTACTTGTTATTGAAACGAGAGATAGATGGTGATGTGGAGAGATAAAGAACAATGAATGAAAGATATGCAAAAAACTAACAATGATAAAGGAAACTAGCTGTTTGTAGCGTGAAAATGAGAAGCTAGTGTGACTTGGATGGGGGGGATAGAAAGAGAGGGAATGCCTGGGCTTCCTGAAGTGAGAGAAATCAATATTTGTACCACTGGGCTGTAAGATGCCCAAGCGACATATAAGATGCTGTTCCTCCAATTTGAGTTTAGCCTCACTCTGACAATGGAGGAGACGTAGGACAGAAAGGTCTTTGTAGGAATGGGAAGGAGAATTAAAGTGTCCGGCAACCGGGAGATCGGGTTGGATCAGGTGGGCTGAATGAAGGTGTTCCGCGAAATGATCACTTATCTCGCTGATGTATAAGAATCCACATTTTGTACAACGGATACAGCAGCTGAGGTTGGAGGAGGTGCAAATGAACCACTGCCTAACCTGAAAGGATTGTCGGAATCCCTGGACAGAGGGAGGAGATATAATGACAGGTGTTGCATCTTCTGCGATTGCTGGGGAAGGGGTGGTTTGGGTGGGAAGAGATGAGTTAACCAGGGAGTTGCGGAGGGAACGGTCTCTGTGGAATGCGGAAAGGGGTGGAGATGGGAAAATGGCTAGTGGTGGGATCCCGGTGGAGGTGGCCGAATTTTCGGAGGATTATGTGTTGTTTGCTTATTTATTGCTATTAGTAATTGTTTTCTAGACTGAGGCTATAGTAAAATATTTAATTTTCAATGTCATTGTAACATTCTAAATCAGCAAGGTAGTTTGAGAAGCATTTAAAAGGGCATTTATGATCATGCATGATGTGTGGGTCCTTGTTGTTCATGTCGGGAACGTGTAAAGCAGCTCATTCTTCTGGACTTGCTTAATGCAGGAGTGTCGTTTTTTGCAGTTGAATGACCTGCAAGTTCAAATGTGGCATCAAGGAACTGCAGATGCTGGTTTACACAAAAGGACACAAAATGCTGGAGTAACTCAGCAGGTTGGACAGCATCTCTGGAGATAAGGTTCACTGGATCCTCCAGTTGCTAACCATTTTAATTCCCTTTCCCATTCCCATACTGACCTTTTTATGGTGGGCTACCTCCATTGCTAGAGTGAAGCCGCACACAAACTGGAGGAATAGCACCTCGTATTTCGCTTGGGTAGCTTACAATCCAACAGTATGCACCTCAAATTCTCCAATTTTAGGTAACCTTTAACAGCACACCCTTCCTTTTCTCTGCCACACCCAGCTTTCCTTTTCCAGTGCCCCACTTGGTTTTGCAGTTCCTTCCTAAACATCACCTATTCATTTTCTCCAGAGGTGCTGGCTGACTTGGTAACTTACTCCAGTACTTTGCGTCCTTTTGACCCGCAAGTTCAGGCAGTTTGTCATCAGAAGCTTTGGGCCAGTTGCGTGAAAATAAAATTGGCTCAAAAATATAGTTGCAATGAATTGTGATGCAATGTTTGCAATGTTGGGTTATTCCTCCCCAGTGGCAGAGTTGAAACAGTTTTGTAGAGAAATGCCTGGGACTTCCTTTTTGTATAAAGTAACTTCAAAAGTTAGATAATGTAATATGTGGAAATGTAGTAACAATGAAGAAGATAGTAATGGACAATACGATGACAAGGAATTTAATGACAATTAATGCATTTTGGTAGGATGAAAGGTGAACTAAACTAACAGTTTTGAGAATGTGTATACACTTTAGAAGATAGCAGGACAAGTTGATTATTAAACAATAGGGCTAATTAGTTTTTGGGAATAGAGGCATAGATGAAATATTTGTTAAAATAAATTTGCGTTGTATTTGGCTTTTTAGCCTTGGCTGCATTCTTGTCTTCAACCTTGGCACTTGCATTTTGACAAAATTATCATGTTTTGGGAGCAATTACTGGGGATTAACAATTTAAAAAGGAGACAATGGTGAAGCAGGAGTCCTTCCTAGAACACAGAAGGTTGCAAATATATCTTTATTATACCGTAGTGTTCAGTGTTGCATGGTTTTTATGCTAGGAAGTTGGAAACTGAGGTTAGTTTAGTTTAGTGGCACAGTGAAAAGTGCTTTTGTTGTTTGAAATAAGACAACTAGAAATCAGTTGACAAAGTTGGCTTGAGCAGACCAATTGATCTGCATAGGGTAGCCTCGACCAATGCAATAATGTGAATTGGTTAATACAAAAAAAATACAAAAAGGATTTTTTTGGGGGGGGTGAGGTTCTGGTGAAACGATAGATCACTTAAGATAAAATGTGTCTATAATACGCAAAAGTGTATTTGGTTATTATTACTGTTAAGTTTTGGCTACAATCAAGTAATTGTGGTTATTTGACCTTTTTCTTTTTATTGAACAAAGCTGTAAAATTGGCAGCCAACCTGTTGTCAGTACAAAGATTTTTGAAAAGATTGTGATCAGCATTCCTATGCATTTTAGGGGAAATGTCACCAAAGCCTGTTATCCTCTGCTTTGGAATGTTTCCAGCTCTTATCTATGACTTAATCATACTGTGTCCTTTTGGTCCCATTGCAAATCTTTTTGTTTTTGTTTAACACTTATTGAGCTGATCTTTTTTTTTTTAATTAATAAAATCTTTACCCAGTCCAGTATTATTGTCCAGTATTCAGGTTACTTCACTCAACCTTTTTTCCCCCCTAAAGATCTCTGGCACTCAATAGTTATCTAAACTCAGTATGATACTTTCCTTGACTCTATATAATAATAATAATAATAAATTTTATTTAATGGGCGCCTTTCATACATCTCAAGGACACCTTACATAGTAATCGGAATAAAAACATATAATCGGAGTAAAACAAGTAATTAAAGACATCACAATGACACAAATTAAAAACAGAATTCAATCCAAAAACAGAAAATCAAAAACACAGTGTGAAGAGAGAGCAGCGGCAACCAAATCGTGCCAGCGTCCACTCTCTCTTCACGGCAGCCATATATAACTCTTGATATGCCCTTGCTTAACAAATGTCTCCATCCCAATATTTCAAATTGTACCAACAAAACATTCTTCTTGTTTTTGCCATTTTCAAAGCCAAAAACATTGCATCAAAAGAAAGCCAATGAAAGTCAAAATAATTGCATTTAGGATGGCATAGTGGCGCAGCTGGTAGAGCTGCTGCATCACCGGGTGCTCTGGTTTCCTGCCACATCCCAAAGATGCGGCTTTGTAGGGGTAATTGGCCTACAATTGACTATTTTAAGTTTGATTTTTAATTCCAATTCTCCTTTTGCTTCCCTTTGAGTTGAGCTATCCAACATTTATTAACTATCTCTTATTTATCCCATTTCTCATCCAGCCTAAATAATATTTGGGTAAATTATCTTTTTAAGTATACATGTATTTTTAATTATAATTTAACATTGACTACATTGTTTATAACTGTTTAAATTGAAGGAACTTTGGTTGCTTTCCTGAATAATTCACTATTCTAGTATTACTTGAACACTGAGTTTTGTCTAAACTTGTTTTGTATGTATGTGTTTATGCCTTAACAGTTAAGTGCCTCTGACTAACCTTTTATGCGATTCATGTACCTTTGAATGTCCATCAAAAATAGATTTTTGGTTTTGTTTTTTCTTTCCAACCATTTTTCACCCAATTTGTTCCTCTCCTTATACTTAATAGTTACTCATTTTATTTCGAGTAAAATCTTCTTCAGATGAAAACTAAAAGCCATTGAGACAAGCCCAGCCGCTCCATTCTATCAGCATATGACAGTCCCGCCATCCCGGGAATTAACCTTGTGAACCTACGCTGAACTCCCTCAATAGCAAGAATGTCCTTCCTCAAATTTGGAGACCAAAACTGCACACAATGCTCCAGGTGTGGTCTCACTAGTGCCCTGTACAACTGCAGAAGGACTTCTTTGCTCTAATACTCAACTCCTCTTGTTATGATGGCCAACAAGCCATTAGCTTTCTTCACTGCCTGCTGTACCTGCATGCTTACTTTCAGTGACTGATGAACAACTTGACACCATTCAAATAAAAATCCGCCTTCCTGTTTTTGCCACCAAAGTGAATAACCTCATATTTATCCACATTAAACTGCATCTGCCCACTCACCCAACCTGTCCTCAAGTCACCCTGCATCCTCATAGCATCCTGCTCACATTTCACACTGCCACCCAGCATTGTGTCATCTGGAAATTTGCTAATGTTACTTTTAATCCCTTCATCTAAACCATTAATGTATATTGTAAATAGCTGCGACCCGTTAATCCCTACTCTTTGTTTCATGCCTGCCAACCAATTTTCTATCCATGACAGTACCCTACCACCAATACCATGTGCTCTAATTTTGCCCACTAATCTCCTATGTGGGACCTTATCAAATGCTTTCTGAAAGTCCAGGTACACTACATCCACTGGCTCTCTCTAGGCCATTTTCAAAAAATTCCAGAAGATTAGTCAAGCATGATTTCCCCTTCGTAAATCCATGCTGACTCGGACCGATCCTGTTACTGCTATCCAAATGTGCCGCTATTTCATCTTTTATAATTGACTCCAGCATCTTCACCACCACCGATGTCAGGCTAACTAGTCTATAATTCCCTGTTTTCTCTCTTCTGCCTTTTAAAAAAATGGGATAACATTAGCTACCCTCCAATCCACAGGAACTGATCCTGAAACTATAGAACATTGGAAAATGATCACCAATGCATCAATGATTTCTAGAGCCACTTCCTTAAGTACCCTGGTATGCAGACCATCAGGCCCTGGGGACTTATCAGCCTTCAGTCCCATCAGTCTACCCAACACCATTTCATGCTTAATGTGGATTTCCTTCAGTTCCTCTGATTTGAATTGAATTGATTTTATTAGGGACAGTGCATATTAATAAACATTTGCATGTAATATGCAAGATTGTAGCCAGTAACTAATTTCCATCTTTAGTCCCACACAAGGTAAACACATCCCAAACAAGGTAAAAACAAAAGACAAAAACAAAACAAACAATATGGTTTAGCCTGCAGTCATAACATAGAATAAATAACAAACAGTTTAAAGTCCCAAAGTCATTGTCTCTTCCCTCCTTGCTTTCCCTCTGCGCTGAGGCAATCCAAGCCTCCGATGTTATGACCCCGCTGGGTGATGGTAGGTAAGTCCCGCAGGCTGAATCCGAGCTCCGCAAACGGGCCGGTTCAAACTCCGTGGCTCGGGGCAGTCGAAGCTGCCGATGCTGCCGTCCTCCAGTCCAGCGGACGCAGCTGTAGTTGCGGGAGCTCCGGAAAACAGAACTCGAGCTCCCGATGATGTCGTCCACCGGCCCGCGGCCGAGCCTCCGAGGCTCCAAAGTCGGGTCGGAAGTTGTTCCGCACCGCAACCACAGCCCCGAAGTCGGCCAGGCTCGCGTTGGTAAGTCCTGGCTCTGCTCCACAGCCTCGAGGTCGGTCGCAGTTGGAGGCCGCCAGCTCCGCGATAGTCCTCAGCGCAGACGGACACGGAGACGGGGATACGGCAGGAAAAGTCGCATCCCCCCGAAGGAAGAGCCAAAAAACACACCACAACCACCCCCCCACAAACACACAGCCAAACAAACCGAAACAAACCGCAAAAACAGGACAAAAGAAAACAAAAAAACAGAAAAGACAAACGGACTGCAGGCGAGCCGCAGCTGCAAGGCAGCGCAGCCACTCCCATGATAAGTTTCACTTCTTAAAACAGACAAAATACAATGAGTTAAGGTAGACCATACAAGCTTTACTTTTACGTCAGACGGGAGTGGCTGGAGATACTACAGTCCAGAAGTATCCAGTGATACTTCTGGTTCTCCCAAAATACCACTCAAATTAACACTGAATCCTGGGGTCTTTTATTCAACAAGAGTCACGTACAGAGAATATCAGGGGCATTAGGTATTGTCCCAAGAAGCACCAGCCAAGTCCAAATATGGAGTTTTTCACCTTTTGCTTAAAACCAAGCATTCCAAAGACATTAGCCATAGTCCCAAGATGCAATAGTTCAGTCCTAACAATTAGCTGTTTTTCTGTGCTAGCTGGTGTCTTGTCCTGTTATCAGTTTGTTCCCCTAGCTGGGACTCTCTTATCTGATTAGACTCTTCAACCAGAAAACTTGTCTTAAAAAAAACAAAAGCAAAGCCACAAAAATTCGGTCAAGCATCCCAGCAAGCAATGCAATAGCAATTAGCTCTTTCATTACAGAAAGGGTTAAATATGGCAGCAAACGATATAATAGCGATTAACTCTTTCACCTCTGTCACCCTAGGTCCTCTGGCCACTAGTACATCTGGGAGATTGTTTGTGTCTTCCTTAGTGAAGACGCATCCAAAGTATCTGTTCAAGTCATCTGCCATTTCCTTGTTCCCCCATAATAACTTCACCTGTTTCTGTCTTCAAGGGTCCAACTTTGGTCTTAACTAATTTTTTCCTCTTCACATACGTAAAGAAGCTTTTATATCCTCCCTTATTTTCTTGGCTGGCTTACTTTCATACCTCATATTTTCTCCCCGTATTGCCTTTTTTGGTATTTTCTGTTGCTCTTTAAAAGTTTCCCAATCCAACGCCATCTGAAAACACTTGAAAAGTTCCATCAACGATGTCTTCATAGCAGCTTAAATATCAGTTGGGAAGTCAGAAGGACCAACGTCAGCATGCTGAATGAAGCGAAAACATCTAGCATCGAAGCCTTCGTCATCAAGAACCAACTAAGATGGGTCGGTCATGTTGTTCGGACGGAAGACGAGCGTCTACCAAAGCAAACCTACTCCCAGCTTAAAGAAGGCAAACGGAAAAGAGGCGGACAAAAGAAGAGATTCAAGACGCCTTAAGCTAGCATGATGAAATGTGAAATCGACATCGACAATTGGGAAACCAATGCCAAGGACAGGAAACTCTGGCGAACCATCATCCAAGAAGGAACAGCGACTTTTGAAGCCAAGAGATGCACAGAATTAGAAGAAAAGAGAAGAAAACGGAAAGAGAGGCAGCAACAACCAAAGCCCGATCTGCCATCTGGAATTACCTGTCCTGAATGTTGAAGAACTTTCAAAGCCAGGATTGGACTCATAAGCCACCCGAGAGTCCATAATAACAACAGAACGTAGACCATCATCCTCGACCTCGAGTGATAGCCACGACGATTGATTTTAAATGGCCAGATGGCTCCATTTTCAAAATGCTGTGGTTCCAGGAAAATTGGGAAGAGTTCCAATTTCAACAGGTGCCTAAAATTCCCTTTAAGGGTGCAATTTTTACTACAAAAATAAAATAAGGGTCAATGTTGAAATTATTTGTGATGTTTTGGCTATTTGGTGCACTGTTTGCATCAGACTGGTGCTGATTAGGATTAGGTCTGCTGATTTAATTAGGTGTCAGATGGGCTGACTAGGTTAATTAATTTAGTTAAATATCTAATTTCCACTACAGCCTCACCTGTCCATCATATTTCTCCCTAAAAATGCTTTGCCTGTTTTACATTGGAATTTATAAACTCTACTTTCAATTGTAAGATGGGTCAGAAGCTATTTGCAAACTTTCTGTATGATCATTAAAGCATGTAATAACCCTGGTGCATGTTGTCGCAGTTCTCCATTGGTGGGGGGAAAGAACTTGAGACCACATTAATCTATTTCTGGATCCATAAATTCAAGTTTCCAGGCATTACTATTTTTTCACTCTCCTGAATACTTCTTGCAAAGGTATTATATTCAGTGGTATGGTAGAACTTTTAAATACCAGTACAATATAATTATTTCCTTCACTACTGACTACTTTGGATTGTTCATAGGTGATAGGAGCAGAATTAGGCCATTCGGCCCATCAAGTCTACCCCGGCATTCAATCACGGCTGATCTATTTCTCCCTCAACCCCATTCTACTGCCTTCTCCCCGTAACCCCTGACACCCATACTAATCAAGAATCTATCTATCTCTGCCATAAAATATATCATTTGACTTTGCCTCCCCAGCCCTCTGTGGCACAGATTCACCACCCCCTGACTGAATAAATTCCTCGTCTCCTTCCAAAATAAATGTATGCCCTTTTACTCTGAGGCTATGACCTCTGGTCTTAGACTCTCCCACCAGTGGAAACATCCTCTCCACATCTGCTCTATCCAAGCCGTTCACTATTGTCTGATTGTATAGCTGAAAACTGGTTTGTCTATTTAGTTATGGAAATATCTAATTGTTGTATGGGAATCTACAGAATTGGAAGTTTTTTTCTGTGCTTCAATGATGATCTCTGACAATGTAGTCAACGTACAGTGTAATTTAACTTAAAACGATATTAGTGATTCGACAGTTCTAAGAAATACTTTTTAAAATTGTTTAGTTAAACAGAAGTGTTGCAACAAACTTGAGTGCATTTCTGACCAATATGTATTTTATCCCACCTTTTATCTCTTTTCGCAGTTTGCAGGTACTGTGCTTTTGGCAGTGGGTGTATGGGGCAAAGTGAACTTGGAACACTATCTGCCTTCAGTAGCTGAAAAAAGTACAAATGTTCCCTATGTGCTCATTGGAACAGGTGCAGCCATCATCATATTTGGCTTCTTTGGATGTTTTGCAACATGTCGAGGTAGCACTTGGATGTTAAAACTAGTAAGTCTCTTTTAAATCTGTTAATATATGTCAAGGCTAATTGTCTTTGGGTGTGGTATAATTATGCATGTTTTCAAGTAAAAGATTATGTAAAACACCTCAAAGTTCATAATTATGGTTGCAAGAATTAGCTATGTATGTCTTCATGTCTCCTTTACTGTTAAATTAAAGATCATGGCTTATTTATCATATTCCACACCTTTGGGGGGGACGGGTGAATGGTGGAATATGGCTCCCATTTAGTCTAGGCTCATTCTAAACCCATTGGCCCGTATTCTACTAATTGCAAAGTTAGACTTTCCTTAAACTCACCTTAAACCTGCCGCTCGGTCTAACTAAACCCGATGCTCGGTTTAAGAAAAATTTGGTATTCTGGTAGCGAGGTTTAGTTAGACTAAAGTCTAAGGCGAGTCTAACTTTAGACTGTGGTTTTAGCTGAGTCTAAAGTTAGACTGAGTTTTAGTTGCCATGGTGACGATGTCTGCTTGTACTGCACATGTGCAATTCAATAGCAGAAGCTCGAGCAGACGACAACTTCAACATGGCTGACAAAAAGAAACAGCGGAAAGGAAACTGGGACGCCAGCGAGAAATAATTTCTCCTGACCTTACTAGCAGATAAAATTACAATTATCGAGAAAAAAAGGTGCAATTTCCGGGTAACAATTGAAAAGAACAAGGCATGGGATGCTATTTATTCGCAATTTCAGTCGCGGTTTGGCAGCCGCAGAGATCTTCATGACCTTCGTGAGCAATGGAAGAGAATGACGTTGCAAGCGAAGGTAGAGTGGTCTTCTCACAAGAAGAGCGTGAAACAAACGAGTGGAGGCCCAGTCCCGATGGTAGGCCGCATGGAGAGGGCGAAGATGCGAAGCGTCAGAGTGATCGCGATGACTGTCGACTTCGAGTTAATTTTATTAAATTAATTAACTCTTCTGATAATCACTTTTTCAAAAGAACGAATATTTAATACATTCTAAGTTCAATCACCCCATTAAATTACACGTTTAACAAAACAACACTACTTACCAACAGCATAGAATCTGAGCGCGTCAGCACTTGCACATTCACTGGTATACCATCTGATCTTCGCCTAGAGAATACAGGTCAGCTCATTGATGATGAATGTTGCTGTTTCTTTTGTGAAACTATACCTTTTCAAGAATGCGTCATTGTCGTACTTAAAAAAAAGGATTAGCGTATTCAGCGACATGATTCTCCAGTCTCCCAGCTTATAGGGCAATCCTTTCGATCTCATCAAATCGTTCTGCTCTCTGCAGTGCTTCCAGCTCGTCGGCCATTTTTTCTCTCCGTAGCGAGCTTAAACCTTCGCAAGTTAGACTCTAGTCTAAGGTCAGTCTAAGCTTTGGCGATTAGTAGAAAGACAACTTAGTCTAAATATCAGGGATTTAACAGGGACCCGCCATCGAGTCTATATTGCAGTTAAACCTGCGTTGGGTTTAAAAAAATTAGTAGAATACGGGCCTTGAATCTAGTTTATCTCTCCTTGTACAATTTCCATTGATGTTATAGCAGAAAAGCACCAAACTATGGAGCTCATACTACCTTCCAAGGCCAAACCATCTTCTCCCTTTATTGTGAATCCAGAAATACTTAAATCTTTTCTCTAAAGCAAGTGCATTCTTGAATAGAAATCAAAAGGTCCATGTACTTCTCCAAGATTGGTTTCTGACCACTGTGTAATCGCAATAAGGTGCAAACTTTTTTGTCATAAAGAATATAAGGAACAGAAGTGGCCACTTGAACCTGTTCCACCATCATGACTAAACTGATCTTGCCTTGATACCACTTCCTGTTTGTTCCCGGTAATTTTCAGGATGTCCCATTCTTCAAAAAATATTCTTGCCTTGACGTTATTGCCTTCTGTTGCACTGGATTTCTGTGGTTGAGAAATCCACCTGCTGGGCGGGAGCAGGGAGGACGAATGACCGGGGTTGGAGAAGTCTTTGATTATGTTGGCTGGTTCTCCAAGGCAACGTGATGTGTAGATGGAGTCGATGGCGGGAAGTCTGGTCTGTGGTGGACTGAGCTGCATCTACAACTCTCTGCAATTTCTTATGGTGTTTGGCAGAGCTGTTACCAAACCAAGCGGTGATGCAACCCAACAGTATGCTTTCTGTGGTGCATCTGTGGGAGTGTCAGTCACTGGAGTCATGCCAAATTTTCTTGGTCTCTTCAGGAAGAAGCAGCGTTGGCTGGCACATCAATGTGGTTGGTCGACAACGTATCATTGGTTATATTAGCACCAAGGAATTTGAAGCTCAACCATTTCCATGCTTTTTTTAAAGTCAATAATTAGCTGCTTTGTCTTGTTGACACTGAAGGAGAGGTTATTGTCTTGACGTCATCTCCTTCCTGTACTGTCTCGTCATTGTTTGTAATCTGAACCACCACATTGTTGTCGTCCGCAAACCTGTCGATGGAATTAGAACTGAATTTGGCCATACAGTCGTGAGTTTAAAGGGAGTATAGCGGGGACAGAGAATGCAACAATGTCCAGTTATGGTGGAGGAGATCTTGCCATCCATCCTCACTGAGTGTGTGTCAAAGTCGAGAAGCCAGTGCCAGAGATGGGAGCTGCTTCCTAGATCCTGGAGTTTGGTGATAAGTTTGAATGGATTATGGTGTTGAAGGCAGAGCTATAGTCAATAAATAGTAGTCCTTGTATTCTAGATGTTCCAGAGATGAGTTTAGAGCCAGGGATATGGTGTCTGCTGTGGACCTGTTGCAATGGTAAGCTACCTGCAGTAGATCAAAGCTGACTGGAAGGCTGGAGTTAATCAGCTATCACCAGTCTCTTAAAGTACTTCATGATGGAGGATGTCGGAGGCACTGTATGGTAGTCATAAAGACATGCCACCTTTTCAGTCGCACCCAAAGCACTGCAGGGCTGATGGCACGCCAGCGGAAAATGCGTTGAGTTCATCTGGGAGGGGCCATTGTTGCCAGCAATACTGCCCATCTTGGTTTTGTAGCTGTTTATAGCATGCAAGCTATAATTTCACACAGAAAATTCCCTCTTGGCATTCTTAATGAATCTGCAAAGGTTGTGGTTTTGTGGTAAGACTTCACGACTCTTAAGTTACTTTCCCTTCATTGCAAAGGCCAGGATTCGATATGTCATCTTAATTACTTGCCATTCACGCATGCTAACTTGGTTCTGTATGTGGGGATACTAAAATCTCCCATAGCAGTATTTTAATGGTGTCTATTAAGCTAAACATTCAGCTTTTCTACTTTGGTCGGAAGTCTTCCTTCCCTTACCCTCAGCCCCCTTATATTCTACTAAATTTTTGGAAATGTTACCTTCCTACATCCTTTGCTTTGTGTTCTTGCAGCTTGCTTTTTAACCTGTCTGAGCACAATTGGTATAAATAAAAATCAGTGCACATCAGGAAGATATGTTAGCAATATTTCATACTCTTCTCTGCATTCTTGCATTTCCAGTAAGAATAAGGATAGTGATCTGTTTGATCTTGATTGAACCACAATGAGTCTCCGCATTCAGCGGTCATCCTGTGTCATTTCACCAGTTTCAATGAAATTTAATTACCTGATACGTTCCCTTTGGCAATCTGAAGGGAATACATCCTTAAATGTTCCCTCCAGCTATAACCCCCACCCCCCTTCTAACACTTCCATGCAACCACCTGAGATTCTAAAACCCATCTAGTTACTTTTTTCATTCTGAAATGATTCCATTCAGTTTTTGAGATGCATGTTCTTTAGTTTTATCTTTCAATCCTCGTGTCAGGCTCCTGGACAGACACCCTTATGGGCCATTAAAAAAACAAAAAACTTTCTAAATGACATGTCTTCTTCCACTGTAAAGTGAAATATGCTAATTTGTATTCTTTTCCTAGTATGCAATGATCCTGTCGCTACTGTTCTTGGCACAACTAGTAGCTGGAATTTCTGGATTTGTCTTTCGGCATGAGGTAAGGACATATTTGCCTTTTATCAAATAATATATCCTTTGTTTCATTTTCAAATGCATTGAGCGGGCATTGTGGTTTTGTTGTCAGAAGACCATCCTCAATTCCTTTGGAATTGCACATAATACTGAGAGCTAATAGGATTTACCTGAAAAGTAACAATGCAAAATAAAACTCCATAATGGAATGCAAAGCAAAAATATAATATCAGAAGTGCTCTCTCGATCAAGGTCTTTTTCTTCATGGATGTTGCTGGACCACCTGAATGTTTCTGGTATTTTCTGTTTTTAGTGAAAGGTTGTGTATAGGATAAAGAACAAATAAATTCAAAAGATCAGAGACTTTTCAGCAGCTGAATTTGGAAATACCAGGAAGATTTTTTGTTGTGGCTATCATCGTACCTAAACACAATTAAAATTGACAATATAGTGGGAGAAGGGGTACATTTGTATTTTTTTGCAGATCTTCGAAGGAGTGGCTAGTTAGACCAGTTTGATTGCTACAGTTTTGATCGTTGTAGATCCAAACTGTCTTGGCTAGCCCAATACGAAAAATTGTCAAGCAAATTATTGTAAATGCAACTGCAGTTCTTAATTCCTTGCATTTTTAAATAAGGAAACTACAATTGTTGTGTGTTGAAGTTTCCCAAGTTCTTGTTTGTTAAATTTTAGCAAAGCTTTTATTTGCAATTTAGTTGTTTGTGCATTTGTATTTTAGATTAAAACCATTTTTAGGGAAACCTTTCAAGATGCTGTAGAGAAATACAATACAACAGAGTCCACAGTGGATTACATCCAGCAAAATGTAAGTAACATGGAAATACATTTTACTAACTAATCAGTTCATTTTGACACAAAGGAGGTTTGGTGTCCATATCGAGTCAGTGCTAGTCTAATGAACTATAAGTTAATTATCTCTATTTCTTACATCCCTGCTCTTTTTCTACAAATATTTATCAAGTTTCCATCTTTGAATCCAAGATAACTATTGAATTTGTACCCGGCACAATATTATTATTCCATCCTAGCCGTATTTGGTTACAGATTTGCAATGTGGCTTATAGTTTTTAGTTTAGAGATACAGTGCGGAAACAGGCCCTTCTGCACACCGAGTCCGCTCCAACCAGCGATCCACGTACATTAACACCAACCTACACACACTAGGGACAATTTTACACATGCACCAAGGCAATTAACCTACATACCTGTACGTCTTTGGAGTGTGGGAAGAAACCGAAGATCTCGGAGAAAACCCACACTGGTCACGGGGAGAACGTACAAACTCCATATAGACAGCACCCGTAATCGGGATCAGACCAGTGTCTCCAACGCTGCAAGCGCTGTAAGGCAGCAACTCTACCACTGCGCCACCGTGACGTCCTTTTTTAGATTTCAGTCACATACTAATCTGTCATTCCTGGGACTTTTCTTTTAAATATTTTTGATCAGATGGGATGAGTGAACCAAGGAGTTGCGGAGGGAGTGGTCCCTGCAGAAGGCGGAAAGGGGTGGAGATGGGAAGATGTGATTAGTGGTGTGTTCCTGTAGGAGGATAATATGTTTGATGCGAAGGCTGGTGGGGTGAGAGGTGAGGACCAGGGGAACTCTGTCCTTGTTCCATCTGGGGGGGGGTGGAGAGCAAGAGCAGAACTACAGGACACACAGGAGACACATGTGAGGGCCCCATCTATGCCAGAAGGGTGGAACCCATGTTCCTTGACTATGCGAACATCTAAGATGGCCTAGTATGGAACATCTTATCTTTGGAGTGGGGACTGAGGAATTAAGTAGGGAATAACAACTGTGCAAGAGGCAGGGTGGGAAGAAATGTAGTGCAGATAACTGGGAGTCGGTAGGTTCGTAATTGATGTCCGTCGATATTCTGTCTCCTGTGATGGAGAGATCAAGAAAGGGGAGAGAAGTGTCTGAGATAGTCCACGTGAATTTGAGGGCAGGGTGGAAGTTAGTGTTGAAGTTAATAAAGTCCTTAATATCTGCACATGTACAGGAGGCAGCCCAGATGCAATCAGATATATAGTGGAGAAAAGGATGGGGGATAGGGCCAGTGTATGCCTAAAATAAGGGCTGTTCGACATGCCCGATAAAAAGACACGAGTGCCCATGGCTTTAACACATGGACTATTTGTTTTCCAGTTGCATTGTTGTGGTGATCAAAACTACACTAGTTGGATTGACACTGTGTACTTCAAAAGAAATGGAATTCCAATTAGCTGCTGTAAAAATGTCAGTGACTGTAAAGTTGAAGATCTGAAAAACATGACAATTGCCATAGACAAAGTCTATAAAAAGGTATGACTATATGCTCCATTTTCTAAGTTAATGCAACAGCCGTTTTTTTCAGTTTGAAATGTAATTCACAGTCCACGTGGTATATCTTCAATGTTTTGAGATAAATATGCTTGTGCTATAATCTGATTAATTTTTGGTGAGGGGTTGGTTATCGGCAGGTGTGCGAGTGCTCAAAATGTAAACTTGTGGTCGTGTTTTATTTAGAAATGGTTTGGTTAATTTGTATTTTCTGTCTAGATTCAAGGACAGCATTTAAAGGGCCTGTCCCACTTGGGCGACCTAATCTGCGAGTTCTGGCGAGTTTGCCCTCGACTCGTACTCGCAGCATGGTCTTCATCTTCTTTCGTGTGGCGTGCACAGCGTAAAGTTGTAGGACAACTTGTTCTATTTGATCTTCTGTTTGTGCACGGCGAGTTGATTGCATTAGTCGAATCAGGGCGGACCACGTGAAGGTTGCAATCCTCCACCCCGCAGCATGGTCGACACGACGTCGCAGGAGGTCTTCGTAACTCTCCTTCATGCTTGAGAGTGGTCTCCGCATACGCGAGCCCTCAGCTAGGTCGCGGCGTTCAATATGTTAAAAAAAAATGCCCGCGAGTAAAAAAAGGTCGCCATGGAAAAAATCGATACTTTTTTTTACTCGTAGGATTAGTCGTAGTAGGTCGGCATGTTAGTCGTAGGTAATCGAAGGTAGTCGTAGATAGTCTTCATCATAGTCGAAGGAGGTCGTCTTCACTCCACTATTCGATGTCCAATTTTCCCGAAGTTAGTTGAAGCTGGTCTTCAACGTGTCATTTTTTCAAACTCTTTTAAACTCGCCAATTAGGTCGCCCAAGTGGGACAGCCCCTTAATCATGCCTTTTCCATCCTTCTCTGTCTGAACACCCACCACCATAAACTGCTTAAATTCTCCTTCCACATGAGGTGATTCATATGAGTATGTAAAATTTGTTTTATTAGACACTTATTTTTATCACTAGTAAGGAATTGGAAGCGCTTATCTTGCTCATTCCTTTGAAATATAATAAAATAGGATGTAGTATTTACATGCTTGAAGCTGGCATTTTACCTTTTATGAACTGATTTTCTATTAAAAATAGCTTCTGATGGGCCACTACCTGATTTGCCACTCTTTACTACAATTTCTTTTTTTTTAAATTCATGCCAGGGATGCATCCAATTGTTTGTTAACCTCATGGAAACTAATGTTGGAATAATCGCTGGTATTGCTTTTGGAATTGGTTTTTTCCAGGTACGTTTTTCTTTGCTTAACAACTATTTCAATGTCATGGACTTGGTATGAACGTGCTTTTAATGTTTTGTGCCTTTAGAAGTAAAACTTGGTAAAGGAGTTTGATCAGAGCAATTTCATCAATGCATGTCCACTTCTTTCCCAAGGTTAATTCCCGGGATGGCGGGACTGTCATATGCTGAGAGAATGGAGCGGCTGGGCTTGTATACTAGGGCTGCAGGTGAACTTCTGCCGCACCTGGAAAGATTGCTTGGGTCCTTGGAGTCAAGGGGGAGGTAAAGCGACAAGTGTAGCATTTCCTGCAGTTGCAAGGGAAAGTGCCAGGTGAGGGGGTGGTTTGCGTGGGAAGGGATGAATTGGCCAGGGAGTTACGGAGGGAGCAGTCTCTGCGGAAAGCCGACAAGGGAGGAGATGGGAAGATGAGGTCAGTGGTGGGATCCCACTGGTACACAAAGCTGGAGAAAATTAGCGTGTGAGGCAGCATCTATGGAGCGAAGGACTAGGCGACATTTTGGGTCGAGACCCTTCTTCAGACTGATGTCCGGAGGGGGGGGGGGGGGGGGTGGAAGAAAGGAAGAGGCGGAGACAGAAGGCTGTGGGAGAGCTGAGAATGGGATGGGAAGGAGGGAGAAAGCAAGGGCTGCCTGAAATTAGAGAAGCCATTGTTCATACCGCTGGGGTATAAACTACCGAAGCGAAATATCAGGTGTTCCTCCAATTTGCGGTGGGCCTCACTCTGGCCATGGAGGAGGCCCAGGACAGAAAGGTCGGATTCGGAATGGGAGGGGGAGTTGAACTGCTGAGCCACCGGGAGATCAAGTTGGTTATTGTGAACTGAATGGAGGTGTTGTGCGAAGTGATCGCCAAGCCTGCGCTTGGTCTCACCGAGGTTGATCATACGCTGAATAATCCAACCACATTTTTGTTTGGAAGTGGAAAGAAATAATAGAAATTGCATTCATTGCAACGTGTAAAAAGAGATGAGATACTGTATTATAATTTTGCTGCATGTCATTGTGGTATATATCATGTCTTGATTGGTGAATAAGTTTAGTTTGTGACTTTATTTGAAGCAGAAATAATATGTGAATGCTTCATTGACCATAATTCCGACTGGTAACTACGCACTTCGTCCGAGCACATTATCGCACATGTCATGCAAGCCGTCTTGAATGACCACCTAAACTGTTATTTGGCAACCTAAAAAGCTGGGTGGGCTTGCATCAGGGGAAAAAAAAGTTAAGTGAGAGCCCTGTATACTCTGGAATTTAGTAGGATGAGAGGCGTTCTTATTGAAACATAAGATTATTAAGGGTTTGGACACCCTAGAGGCAGGAAACATGTTCCCGATGTTGGGGAAGTCCAGAACCAGGGGCTACAGTTTAAGAATAAGGGGTAAGCCAATTAGAACTGAGATGATGAAACACTTTTTAACACAGCGAGTTGTGAGTCTGTGGAATTCTCTGCATCAGAGGGAGGTGGAGGCCGGTTCTCTGGATACTTTCAAGAGAGCTAGATAGGGCTCTTGAAGATAGTGGAGTCGGGGGATTTGGGGAGAAGGCAGGAACGGGGTAGTGATTGTGGATGATCAGCCATGATCACATTGAATGGCGGTGCTGGCTTGAAGGGCCGAATGGCCTACTCCTGCACCTATTGTCTATTGTCAATGGTTTAAGTATTTGTCCCCAATTCATGTTTGAGACCCCTGACTAAATCAAAATCTCTCCATTTAGAGATGATGATTTCTCTAATATATATGAGAGGCATGTCAGAGTTTTGCACACTTGTAATGGAAATTTATTTTTATGGGTAGGTAAAAATTGGTTGTGAACCCACTGAAGGGAAAGGATATACAAGTAGCGCAAAGTGACATTAATTAAAATGATTAAGAAGGAACTGCAGATGCTGGAAAAATCGAAGGTAGATAAAAATGCTGGAGAAACTCAGCGGGTGAGGCAGCATCTGTGGAGCGAAGGAATAGGTGACGTTTTGGGTCGAGGCCCTTCTTCAGATAGCATCCTTCGATACCTTAGCAACAATCTGGAAAGATAGATGATTGAATTGTTATACTTGCTCACACTGATCATGTGTGCTGAAGAGTTGCACCACAAGATAATTTGTGGTCATTGTGCCACACATTAAGGGGCCTAGGATGAAAGTCATGGACTGAATTAATAGAGCCAGTATGGTGCCAAGTGGCGGTTAGTCTACATTGTTTACAAATGACTTTCCTTCCATTTGAACAATTTTTACTTTGTTCTTCTTACTCTTTGCAGTTGATTGGAATCATGCTGGCCTGTTGTCTATCCAGATACATCACAAACAACCAATATGAAATGGTTTAAAGGATTTAACCAGGTAATGTGAATTAAGTAACTATACAATTCCAGGTGAGTTCCCCCCCCCCATCTCCCCGAAAACAAAACCTAAACTGCACCATAATAATCCCGCATAGTAATAGGTGCTCTTAGCTGCTGATGCATTTAATGAAATGGTCATACTATAAATGTATTTGCAATCTCTGGCCAGCATCTTGAATGTCCAAACCTTTAGAAATTGGAGCGATGAAATTTTCAGACATGTTTCTGTGATCATTTGGAACAAAATATGGACAGTGCTGTTGGGAATATACAGTATCTATTCCTCACGTCAAATTTGGCTCCATGTTCATGGGACTTTTCAAAAATACATTCCCTTTTGGTTATCAAATCAATAAGCAACTAATAGCTTGAAGTATGGCCTGAACACCGTCACTCTCTTGAAGAAGTCTCATCAGCGGCTGTATTTCCTGAGGTCTCTACGGAGAGCTAACGTCTCACAGCCGCTGCTGCTGTCCTTCTATCGATGCGCCGTGGAAAGTATCCTCACCTATGGAATCCTGGTGTGGTTTGCCAGCTGTACTGTGGCTGAGAGGAGGGCGCTGCAGAGAATTATAAAAACTGCGCAGCGCATTACAAACGCTAATCTGCCCTCCTTGGATGACATATACAAGGCCCGATGCTTGCGCAGGGCCATAAATATCAAGAAGGACACATCCCACCCTGCCAACCACCTTTTTACTCTGCTACCCTCGGGGAGGCGACTCAGGTCTCTGCAGGCTCGCACCGGTAGACTAAAAAATAGTTTCTACCCATGTGCAGTAAAAGAGCTTAACTCCAACAGTGAACACTGGGAAGCAAGAAGTAACTTCGAGGAATACCGCTAAATTCTTTTAAACTATTTAAAAAATGTATCTATTATTTTACTATTAACTGTACATATGTGTATTGGTTGTCGTGTTGTATTTCTTTTAACGGAGGAGAAGCAAATGGAATTTCGTTGCTCAGTTTTGTGCAATGACAATAAACATATTCTATTCTATTCTATCTCTTGAAGTGCTTTAATTATGGTTACTACCTTTTTGATACTACTGGTTACTGATTTATTTATTTTTTCTGTTGATTTAATAGACCAAAACCTCTACAGTTAAAGGAACCAAGCCAACAGACATGTTCTCTCCATGCAAAACTGATTGTGTACATGGTTTTGCATGCTTATGGTGTAACGTGCCGCAGTAATAGTGTTTAAACTTTATACATATATCTCTTGAAGTTTAGATGTATATGAGGCTGTACTGGTTAGTAAGAAATGTAGGAATCTGTTCAATCAGAAAAGCCTCATAGTTTAATTGTCACTTACTACCTTGAGCTTTCTGTGCATTGGAAATTTTCTTGGCTTTTGATTAATGTATGATTATTGTCTTATCAAAAACAAAATCTTTTGTCACACAGACTGAAGGTTTTACATATTTTTACAAAATTAAAGTTCATCCTTTTGGAATGAATGGAATACTAATAGTATTTTTCTACACTACTCGATAGCAGCTGATTTACAGAGACTATGGCCTTTGAAAGATGAAGCAAATATTTTGTTCTAAAATTGTGAATAATTATTTCTGATTCTTCCTGTTTTGTTCACTTCCCACCCCTCCCCCACCCTAGTCACATGCAGAAACTTAGGCATGCATAAGACTGCTTAATTAGGACTGTCATACAAATTGGAATCTAGCAAAAGTATCTAATTCACAGGCGTTTTTATTAATCACCCACAAAAGAACATACAAGTGGTAAATGTACTATCCGTTTGTTCTTGATTACATCTTATTCCATTGATACGGTTTTTTTTTAAATTCTGAAATGCACTTTGAGAATAGTCTGGGCTGATCACAAACAAAATCTGAATGCTTCAGCTGCCTTGTCACTTCATCGGTGGAAATGGCAGCAAATTTGCATCACCTTTAGTTAAAAGACTGTCGAAAGTAAGTATGTGTTTCTAGAGTATGATTTTAAAGGTAAAGTGCTACAATTTTCCTGCCCATCTCTTCCCGATTCATGCATCTTAACAGTTTAGTAAAGATTTCCTACTTTGTTCACTAATTCTTTCTCATCTTGAGCACTGGACTAAGCCGTATATACAGAGAAGAGCTCCAGTATAATCGAAAATGTAATACTTTTCAGTGTATGTAGTAAGCCATCTGATTTTAAAAATAAACTAATTGTTGGAGCTAAGTATTGTTTTGTGATCATTTCTGTATCCCATACCATTTTTGTGTATTGTATTTGTGCACCACATACTCCTATAGCTATTCTATGTTTGTTATTTTTGAGCTTGGGACCAGCATTTGGTGCTAAGACAGGTTTTGCTTTGAGTTTGTGTACAATCCAGTGAGCTAGAAAGGGAATAGGATGGACTTTGCATTTTTGACTGCATTATTGTATAGCTGATATTTGCTGACTTGTTCTGTGCACTAACTACCCAGATTCATGTTGGCATTCAATATATGGACATTGAGCACGTTGGTGTATGTCAGATTCGATTTTCAGATATTTTTTCAGATTAGATTTTTGGCCTTTGATTCCTGGGTCCGCCGAAACCACACGCTGAAACTCCGTGTTTTTTTCCATTTCGCTAGCGATTTCACTTTTACATTCGCTAATCCACCCATTAAATTTAGACATTTTTATGTGCATATTTTTTAATAAAATCATCCTCTTCCCCTCTCCCCTCCCCTTCCCCTCTCTGCCTCCCTCCCCACTCTCTCCCCATCTCCCTTCCTCCCCCACCCTCCACCGCTCACCCACCCATCCTCCCCTCCACCCCCTCTCCCTCTGTCTCTTGCCCCTCTCTCTGTATCTCCCCATTCTCTCTCTGCCCTCACTCTCTTACCCACCCCCCCCCCCCCTCTAGACGCGCCTGCGAGTTGGGGGCTATGCATCAGTGGATATGGCGGTTATGGGGTAAAAGGAGCAAATTAATAATATTAATATAATATCAAGGGGGGTAGTGAGCGTGTGTGCGGGATGGTAGTGTGTGTGACGCCACATGCTGGCCCCTTCCCCCCCTGCAACCGCACATTGGGGGAACAGACCCAACGGGTCTGCACTTCGTCTAGTATCTATTAAAACTGTGTGTGTGTGTACATCATTTTGCAATGAAACGTATCTCCTCGAAAACCAGATGCAAAAACGCAGAGATTTTTACAATTTCGGTAGGGATTTAACTTACGATTGCATAAATGCATGCCTCTCTAAATTCAGTCAATTATTTCCCCAGATTTTGAATAAAATTGTTCACAAAACATCAAAAAAAAATTAAATCAAACTGCTGCATAAGTCAGTACCACCTCACAGATATCCAATCACAATGGATCTCATTTACATATATGACATCACAATGGGACAGGTGTGGGAGATCGGAACCTTCACGTGGTTCATAAAACCAAACTGCTGCATGAGTCACAGCGCCATCTCACAGATGTGATTAGAGGGAGGGGGGGGGTTAGTGTGTGTGACACGGCTGGCTGCTCCCCTGAATTCCACAGAGCTGCCGACAGCTTTCGTGCATGATACGCGCACGCTTCATTTCCAGAACATTCTGAATGTGTGACGTACTGTTGCATTTCGCTCTCTCTCTCTTTCCCCCCCCCTCTCTCTCTTCCCCCCCCTCTCTCTCTCTCTCTCTCTTCTCCCCCCTCTCTCTCCCCCCTTCCTCTCCCCCACCCCCATCCACCCCTCTACCCCCTTCCCTCAACCCCACCCCCCTCTCTTCTCCCCCACCTCTCCCCCCTTCCCTTCTGGCCCCTCTCAGCCCCCCTCTCTCCCTCTCAGTTCTCCCATCTCTCTCACCCACCCTCCCTCTCCTCCTCCCCTCCACCCCCTCCCTCTGTCTCTGCCCCTTTCTCTCTGTCTCTCCTCATTCTCTGCCCTCACTCTCTACCCCCCCCCCCTCCCTCTCTAGACGGACCTGCGAGTTAGGGGCTGTGCGTCAGTGGATACGGCGGTTATGGGGTAAAAGGAGCAAATTAATAATATTAATATAATATCAAGGGGGGTAGTTAGTGTGTGTGACGCCGCATGCCGCCCCTCCCCCGCAACCACACTTTGGGGGAACAGACCCAAAGGGTCTGCACTTGGTCTAGTGAAAGTATAAATTGATCCCCTGGTAAATTGCTTACTACAAACTAATAACCACAGTGATGCTACATGCTACAACATTCAACATGTTGAAAATCCAGCGGCGACCAGAAAGACGCTACGACTCTTTGGGCGACTGAGGAGACTCACGACCATATAGGCGACACCACGGCGACCATGTGGGTACAGCCTAGTCGCCTAAAAAATCGCCTAAGTGGGACAGTCCCATTAGTCTGTATACTTTCAATGGTATTTATAAAATATTGTTAATGAAGATTTTGAAGGAACAAGGCATTTCTGCCAGTAATCCTTCAATTCTGAATGTAATACATATTATTATACCTCCTTCACTTTCCATCCAGGGACCCCAGCAGTCCTTCCAGGTATGAGGGATTTATGTGCATCTCCTCTACTGCATCCGGTATTTCCAAAGTGGACTCCTGTGCGTTGGTGAGATCAAGCTTCGACTCGGCGACTGTTTCACTGAACACTTGCGCTCAGTCCACCAAGGCTACTGGATCTCCAAGTCGCTAACCGCTAACTCCACATTCCATTTCCATACTGACCTTGTTGTCCTGGGCCGCCTCCATTGCCAGAATGAAACGCAAATCGAGGGAACAGCACCTCGTGATTCGATCAGACAACTTAGAACCCAGCGGTATGAATGTTGAATTCTCCAATTTTAAGTAACTCTTACAAACACCCGCATTGACAACCCTGCCCCCACATCCACTAAATGTCGGTTAACTAGTTCCACAGTTTGCAACTATGTATCACACTTGGGCTCACACCTGTCCCTAGCCAACAGTCAGCCTATCAGGAAACCTCCTTGCCTGAGGGGATCAGTCTTCACTTTCTGTTTTAATCAGTAATAAGTCGGGAAAAAAAGTATAAAATGTTCAGTGAAGACGTTCTCTGCCTAGGGGGGGGAATGTGAATCAGAATATGTAAACATTTAATCGTTACCACCTAGTGTTTTTTCGAAGGTGTAAAGACATCCACATATACGTAGGTATGTTGCAAAGCGTACCTGAAGCGTCGTGGAAAATCTGTCGCTGCGAGTGTGCGCGATTTTGGCGCCGTTTAGAGGGGGCGGGTTTAAAACGCGATTTTCTCTAGGCTGTTCAAATCGAAGATGTTCAGCCTAGTTAATTATTAACGAAAAATCGCTGGAAGACCCCGTCGCAAAAGCTATTATTAGTTTTAAAGGCCTCGTAAAATAGTTATAGTAGTTTAAAAATCAATCTCTAAACCCGCGACCGCCAGGAACCGCAGGGTCTCATAAAGCAAACAATTGAAGGTATGCTGTATATTTTTACATTAAAAAGGGCTTCTAAAGATCCCTTTATACAAAGTTTAATATTGCGAGTAGCTCATTTTGGGCCCATTATATCGCGCAGTATTTTTCTGGGCATTTGAGGGCACAAATCTACCGCAATGTGAACGTTCTAAACCAGCGCGTTCCACAGGGATCCACTGGAAAGCTGATTTAAATGGGCATTTATTTACAGCAATTGAACACTAAATTCCTTCCATTTGGTCTATAAATTAATGTAAATGAGATTTAAAAATCATGTTTTATTGTGAATTATTTGTGAATATTATTTGGACATTTAGGCTATTTAAAAATGTTAATCATTTATTAAGAAATGGATAGATGTTTAGATCTAGTAATTGAAGTCTGAAATTAGCTACAATTAGGTAACTAACTAATTATATGCTTTAATTTCAGGTCATCCAAGTAAGATTATTTTATATTTGTTTCAGAATGCTTCAATCTATGATAACTGAAAATTTCATTCAGTTCTCTTAATTTTTAAGAAAGTTATGGGCTTTTGACTGTTCACGATCACAGCTTTTTTGTTATGTCCATAGAAAATCAATAGGGAACAAGATGCTCATTTCCCAGTATGAAAATGGCCATAACTTTTTAAATACTTGAGATATGAAAGTGAATTAGGTGTCAAATTAAACTTATTTTTATGCTTTATCTGATGGGATAAATTGCAGACTTGATTTTTAAAATCTCAAAATTTTGTAATATTGCTAATATACGGGTGATACTTCAGTAAGTGTCTACTTCTCTGTCCTAATACTTTGATGCCATATCTACGCAAAATCCGTAATTCTATACCATTTCTTCGTTTTCTATGTTGTTAATAAATCCTGATAAATAAAGATTAAACCCTAGAGGAATAAAGTGGTATATTGTTATCTTTTTACGATGTTCGATGCCAACCCCCGGAAAACCCGTCCCGCTGGGTACATAAAAATTCCAGTCGTCATATTTATTTGATGGGGAATCTATCAAATGAAAATACTCTTAAACGGTAGGTATTAAACACTTAAATCTTTTTCACACTTCAAAATATACCTCTATTCTTGATAAAATTATAGATCTTACTGTTTTTTTCGAAAATGTCTTGTCCCAACGATTGGAGTCAGACGCAGTCACTCACCTGTGTTGCGCCATCCCTCGTGTATATAACACTTCCGGTCTTCAAAGACCGCGGAATTTGAAAGTCACCTACCGTGTGAATTTATCCTGATTTGCGGGACAAGAAACGTGCCAAAACTCCAGTTTTTGCTGCATAACGGGTGAGTACCTTTATTTAGCATCATATCCGAAAGCTCTAGATCCCATAGAATATCAAAACTGATTTGTAGTGCAGATAGGTTCGTCCATGTGCTTTACATCCAAACAATATCGCCTTCCGGCGAGGCCATGCTGGGCTAAAGGTTTGGGCCATCATATCTGTAACGCTCATCTCCGTCACTTAACCTCCGATCTCCCAGGCAGGCAGTGAAACAGATATGACAAGCAGTGAAATAGATTTGACTTTCAATCATTTTTGTGTAATTTTGTCATTGTTTTGTTTCGTATTCATTGTTTGTTCTTATAATTCCCTTAAAGTTTAGTCAGAACCAGACCAGGCATATCTATTTTTTGTTTATTTGTTTTATAGCCAACCATTGGTTAGTCAATTTTTTTTGTATGTATTGCTGAAACTAACAGGCCAAAAGTCTTGGACCAAGTCTAATTTCCATACAAACATTCTGAATTTTAGTAAACATGCTTCATGTTCTCCACCTTAACCAAAGATTAATTTGGTGAAAAAGGAATGAAATTTGGATTAATATTCTACAAAGCACTCAAGTTTTTGAGTGCATAGACTTGTGCCAAGTCTTGTTCATTTAATTCTAGCAGGTTATTAAAGTAAGTTTTCAATTTTCATATATTACAGAATGGCTCGTAGACCAGCAGAACGTGCCAAGAGCTATCATGATCGTCAGAAGAATGACCCAGTGCTGAGAGCGCAGTACGTGGAAAATGAGCAGAATCGCAAGAAAGCTAACTGCTCCATTTGCAGAGAGAAGTGTGCGGGAACAAAGAAAAATAATAAGTTGGCGCGTAAGGTCAAAGACATATCGTGCTCGTCGCCATGTCCAGCTTCCAGACAGTCCTCCAGTAACACCAGTGATTCAAAATGCTGCAAATCTGCCTCCACCAACTCCACGACGACCAGTTGATCAGAGGCCATAAGAAGGTCAAGAAAGATCGAGCAAAAGCCTACAGCCAACTAGAGGCCGTAAAGAGAGAATTACAGCCAACCATAGCTTTACATCCAAACAATATCGCGAAAGACTGATGAAGTGGAAGAAGAAGATACAACAGGGTGAAAGAACAGTTGCTTGAGAGAGATTCGCCACCCTGGAAAACGAGGAAGCTCCTAAAACATTGTATAGTGGACAGAGCTGTCGCCAAAAAACTTGTCTTTCACCATGCACTCCTTGATGCATTATGGCATGACAAGTATCGGCGGAACAACGTGCACCCGAGTACACAGAAGATAAGACAAATCACCGCAAGCAATATCACAAGGAAATACGGGATGGTTAAACATATGTCATTGGCGCTTGGCATTAATGAACCAGAAAGATGTTGGCAAAAACTTGAAATATGAAAGGATCCAGAGAAGGGACAGGGTGAACGACGAAACAAAGCAGATAGTAACTGACTTCTTTGAACGTGACGACAACAGCCAACTAATGCTAGCAATGTTACAACATTTTGAGATTTTAAAAATCAAGTCTGCAATTTATCCCATCAGATAAAGCATAAAAATAAGTTTAATTTGACACCTACTTCACTTTCATATCTTCAGTATTAAAAAAAGTTATGGCCATTTTCATACTCAGAAATTAGCATCTTGTTCCCTATTGCTTTTCCATTGACTTAACACAAAAGCTGTGATCGAGGACAGTCAAAAGCCCATAACTTTCTTAAAAATTAAGAGAACTGAAATAAATTTTCAGTTATTATAGAATGAAGCATTCTGAAACAAATATGAAACAATCTTACTTGGATGACCTGAAACTAAAGCATATAATTAGTTAGTTACCCAATTGTAGCTAATTACAAAATTCAATTACTAGATCTAAACATCTATCCATTTCTTAAGAAAAGATTAATATTTTTTAAATAGCCTAAGTGTCCAAATAACATTCACACAAGAATTCACAATATAAGATGATTTTTAAATCTCATTGTCATGATTTTTTAGGCCAATGGAAAGAATTTAGTGTTTAATTCCTGTAAATTAATGGCCATTTAAATCATCAGTGGAGGAGGAGCCATCTTGGTGAACGGTTGCTAGCCAGCAGCCGTCCGTCTTAAATTCGTTTTTTTTTTTTTTTTTAGTTTTTAGTGAGTCCTGTTTTTTTGTTTGTAGGGGATATGGTCTTTTAATGTGGGGGGGTAGGTGTTACTTTATTTATAGGTCCCTACCTGGTCGGTGTGGCAGCCTTTTTTCCGGGCTGCCCGTCGACCCGTCCTCGTGGCCTACCAGCGGGCTTGGAGCGCTGTTTCTTGGCGGGAACCACCCAGCACCTCGGCCTGGGCGGCGGCACAGCATTGGAGCGCTGGAGCGGAGCGGAGCGGGCGATGCCTTGCCTGGGTCGCCGCGCTGGAGCTCTGGCGAGCTGGACCGCCGTGAGCAACATTTCCGGGCTGCGGGTTTGCGGAGCGGAGAGGCGGCGTGCGGAGAGACGACGTGCGTAGAGGCGGCAAGGCGGCAGTGCGGAGAGCGGGCGCCGACTTTTTCATCTGGAGCCTGGGAGCGCCAAACCGGCGCGGCCTTGTCGGCTTCAGCAGCCGCGGGCTCCAACCAAGAAGCGGCCGTTCCAAGTGGCCCAGCCGCCGAAAGGACTCTCCCGACGCCGGGGCAAGACCACCCGGTGAGAACGGCCAGGGACATCGGGCCTCCGTACAGGCAATTGCGGTGGCCTCAATAGGCCTGACTTTGGGGTGAACATGGGGTGGGGACTGGACATTGTGCCTTCCTCCACAGTGCTATCCACTGTGGGGGGATGATTTTTTTGTCTAATTGTAGTCCTGTAGGTCTGTGTCCAAGATGGCTGCCGTGAAGAGAGAGTGGACGCTGGCGCGCTTTGGCTGCCGCTGCTCTCTTTTCACACTGTGTTTTTGATTTTCTGTTTTTGGATTGAATTCTGTTTTTAATTTGTGTCACTGTGATGTCTTTAATTACTTGTTTTATTCCGATTATATGTTTTTATTCCGATTACTATGTAAGGTGTCCTTGAGATGTATGAAAGGCGCCCATTAAATAAAATTTATTATTATTATTATTATCTTGCGAGTGGGATTTTGTGGAACGCGATCATTTGGAATGTTGCGGTTTGCGGTGAATTTAAACACCATATCGGCAGGAAAAATACTGCCGGTTCGTATGGGGCCTAAATCACCTTTTCACAATGTAAAATGTGGATTAAGGTAATCCTAAGAAGCACCTTTATATGTAAAATAAACAGCTTTCCTTTAGCTGTCCCGTACCTGAAATCCTTCCCTGTTGTCGGCGCTCACGGCATTAGAAGCGGCTTTTTAGTTTACTCCAGTGCTGAAATGGTCCAGCGATTAAAAAAAATAAAAAAAATTCACAGAACGGCCGCAGTCCAGGACAGCCTCAACGCGACCACGAGGTCGCGTCATTTGTGTGCCAAGGACACGTAAGTGGGACAGGCCCTTTACTTCTCCCCTGTCATTCCTCACTGCTCTTGTCAGGCAGAAAGTACAGGAGCTCAAACATCTGCACCATCAGACTCAGAAGCTGCCTCTTCCACACTTGTCAGGCTTCTGATACGTCCTGTTCCAAGCTAGGATACAGTCTGATTCACCTCTACTCCATTGAGGACATTGGACTGTTTATAGAACTGGTGTGCTACAATGCTGGGAAGGATATTCTGCACTCTACTCTACCTTTGCTCTACCTACTGTATTTGAATTTGATGATTATATTTACACAAGTATTATCTGATCAGATTGCATAGCTTGCAAAACAAAGCTTTTCACTGTACATGTGACGATAATAAATTTAAATCTAAAAATGCAAGCTAAGGTGGTTTGTTATTCTGATGAGCATGCTGTCCATGCCAGTATAGGTGATGGCTGTTCAATTGTTAAGGTTATGTCAAGGATATTGTGGTGAATTGCTGATGTGCATCTCGCATAGCAGTGATGTGCTGGTCAAACAGGTTTTCGGATTAAAAATAAAGATAAAGACAAAGATACAAAATTGCTGGAATAACTCAACGGGTCAGGCATCATCTCTGGAGAAAATGGATAGGTGACGTCTTGGGGCAGGACTCTTGTCCAGATTGATAGTGAGGTGGGGGGGAGGGGGAAATGGAAGCGAGCAAAGACCAGTACAAATCAGGACCGGCAACAGATCACCTCAAGCAGGGAGGTTCCTCAATAGGCTGATTGTTGACTAGGGACAGTGTGATCTCAAAGAGGAATACATTGTTGCAAACTGTGGAACTGGATATCGTCTTTTAGTTGAAGAGGGGAGGGGTGTTTGTAGAAGTTACCTAAAATTAGAGAATATAACATTCATACTGCTGGGGTGTAAGCTACCTAAGCGAAATATTTGGTGCTGCTTCTTCAATTTGTGAGTGGCTTCAAGGGCCTGTCCCACTTAGACGATTTTTCAGCAGACTGCCGGCGACTGTATAGTTCGCAGCACTCGCCTGAAAAACCGCGAACTGGAATGGCGACTGTCAGAGTGGAACACACACACACACATTGCAAAGGCGGGGGCCAAGGAAAGCGGGGGAGCGCTGTCTGAAATTCACACGGCGCAAAGCCAAGGTGAAACAACCACACACCGCGATGAACAGGAAGGTTAAAATGGCTAGCACAGTGTACGTTAAGTCCTTTAAAAGGGGGGGGGAGGGGAGAAGGTGTGGAGACACTTGTAAGAAGCCAGACAACTTAATAAGCCAGAGATGCACATCAGTGAAGTTTGGAGGGCATTTAACATTACCAGTTGGTTATCCTTGGTTTGTTTTTTTCCCCCCAATGAGCCAATGAAAATGCCTGGTCAGCAAAGGTGATTAACTAAAACTACCTACGACTACCTCGACTACCCATAACTACATGGCGACCCCGCTACAACTGCACCTAGGACTACAGGATTATCGATTTTCTCCATAGCAACCAATTTTTGGTCACAGAAAAATTTTCACCATGTTGAAAAATTTGCAGCGACCATACTGAGGCCACAATTAGTTCTCAGAGTGCAGGAACTCCTCGCGACCATGAAGGAAACTCGCCAGAGACCACCAGCGAACATGTGGCGACCATGTGACAATCATGATGCAAGCGCAGAGTCTCCTGCACTTGTCTAAAAAGTCACCTGTGGGACAGGCCCATTAGGCATTTCCCTGACAGGGAACTGCCTATGAGTTACTTGCTTCGCTTTTATACTTGTTGCCATCTCGGGATCTATCTCAGCATCTTCAATTATTGTCTCACCTTCAGATATATTTCCCTCTTCACTAGGTGGTTCACGGTACCTTCTAAATGACTCCCTCGTATCTCTCGCTACTCGTCTAATTCGTCTAGGCTTAGGCGCGCAGAAATACTCTGGTGGCTGTACTATGTCTCTAATGACCTCTCTCTCCTTAAATACTGGGGCTTACTTCTTCGTTCTACTCCTGGTACCATGAGATACTGGACTATCGGGATCCCTAGTTGGAGTCGTGGGAGAAGGGTGGGTGGGTTCTGGGTGTGAAGGGATGAGTGAACCAAGGAGTTGGAAATATGCAGTGACATTTTCATTTACAGTTGCAATTAAAAATACTTTTCATTCACATTGAGTTCATTCCACAGGAAAGATTCCTGATGCTTCCTGACAAACCTTGCAGATGGATTATTTGCTGCAAGATATACAACCACTGGCCTGCGCATCTAAGTATATGTATCAGGTTCAGTTCAATTATTCAGTCAATTATTGACTAAATGATGATTGTCCAGATATAGATGTTTGAGCATTGTTATTGTGTCAAGTTTAGGTGGTTAGATTCTGTCTTGTTGGAGATGATCTTTACAGTTCTATTGTTTGACATGAGAGTTACTTGCCAGTTTGGTCTATTATCGAGGTCATCTGTAAGTCAGCATGGACTGCATTTTCCGAGGATTTGAAAATTTCTGTGACCATCAGTGAATATCAACTTCGGATCTTAAGATGGAAGAACGTCAGTATTTGACATAATTGGGGCCATTAGAGTGTTATTTTCCAGGCTTACGTTTCAGAGAAGCTGAGTGAGTTGCAATATTTTTGCAGGTCAGGATGTTGAATGCCTTCAAAGAGAACTTGCAGGTGGCAATGTCCCCATACTGGTCAAGGTCATGGGAGGTGGGGAATGCATTTTATAGATGGCACAACTATTCTCACAATTTGTTTTTGGAGGAGAGGACAATAATTTAGGCTACATAAGGTGCCAATGCAGCGGGATGTTTCCTCCTGTACGTCAACAAGCCACTTGAAAGTTGTTGGTGCTGCAATCATTTGAAAGGTCAAGAGTGTTCTATCATGCTTCCTGACAAACCTTGCAGATGGATTATTAAGTAAATGATGATTGACAAGATATTGATGGTTGAGGATTTGGTATTGATAATGGCATTGAGTATCAAGGTTAGATGGTTCGATTCTGCCTTGTTGCAGATTATCTTTACTTTTCTGTTGCTTGACATGAGTGTTGCCACTTCGGTCTATCGTCGAGGTCTTCTGTATGTAATCATGTACTGCATTTTCTGAGGAGTTGTAAGTGGAATTGAAAATTCAGTAACAATCTGAATATCAACGTTGGATCGTAAGAGGGAAGAAAGGTCAGAATTTGAAAATATTTGGGGACATTGGAGTGCTTTTTCCCCCTTGATACCTATTTACTTCAGTTTTATCAGAATGCCTTAATACCATGCTTGTTCAAATGCTGCCTTTTTGTCTAGGGCTGTCACTGTCACCTAATTTATGGATCTCAGATATTTAGACTGAACGTTTTGAGGACACAACAAGAAGTCGCCAAAAAGGTATACGATAATGCAAGGTCTTTTTTGTTCATATGTTAATGGATTGATAGATACAATTGTCTTTCGAAGTTTATCTTTTTTTTACATCATGCCAAGAACCAGGAGGAAAGAAGTTGCAGGATGATCGAGGAACACCGCAAAGAGAAGTCAAGAGGCAGTAAGGAGCAGAAGGGAACAAGAGACGCAACAGGAAAGGACTGAACCTCTTGAGGATCTGTGACAAATAACGGAACATCGCAGGGAACAAGAGACACAACAAGAAGTTGCCAATTCACAGCCAAAACGGTACACAAAAGTGCAATGTCTTTTTTAATCATATGTTAATGGATTGATAGATAAAATTGTCTTTAGAAGTTTATAAATATATACATCGTCATAAATATCTTTCTCTTTTTTACATCATGCCAAGAAGCGGGAGCAAACAAGTTGCAGGATGGTCAAGGAACAACGCAAAGAGACGTCGAGAAGCATTAAGGGGCAGAAAGGAACAAGAGACACAACAAGAAGTTGCAAAAACACAGCCAAAACAGTACACAATATCTCAATGTATTTTTTAATCATATTTTCATGGATTGAAAGATAACATTGTCTTTAAAAGTTTATAAATATCTGCAATGGATAAAATTGTCTTTTTTAATCATATGTCATTGGATTGATAGTAGGAATGAAGAGACGCAACAAGAAATAACCACGTTTCGAAGATCTCCAAAAAATAAAGCGCAAGACACGTAATGAAGGGATGTGACAAGAAAAAACTAAACATCTCGAGGATCAACGAGAAAGAATGTAAAACAGAGGGAGCAAGAGACGCAACAAGAAATCTGGACATGTCGAGGATCAACGAGAAAGAACACAAAACAGAGGGAGCAAGAGACACAACAAGAAAGAACTTAACTGAATAAATTTCATCTTTAATGTTTAAATTGTTGTTATATTTTAAGAGTTATTCACATTTTAAGCTTTAATAAATCACTTTTCCACTTGCCGTGCCCGTCAGCTGCTCCTGCGCAGTAATGCTTCAATCTTCTATGTCACAACGGGAACCCGTTAGCCACGCCTGCGCAGTTGCGGTCTATGGGTGAGTGGTGGAATATTGCGTTCGGGGACCGACCTCCCATTTGACGCCGCGCCCCCCCCCCCCCTCCCACCCTGCGTTTGGGACGGGACCTAACGGGTACCACTTGGTCTAGTTATTACTAAAACTCATCTTATGTCCCGCTGAGGCGATAAACATCTTCCCGTCGCATTGCCACCTATATTTCTGGACTTTATAATCGTTTAAAGTCTAAAAAAAAGCCAGAAAACTCACCCATTTTGGAAAAAAAACCCTGAGTGACTTCACAATCGACTCGCAAGGCACGACGGGACACTCCAGGAGGGATGGGCACACCAGCGCACTCGTGTAGCGGCCACTGCCGCTGCCCGATGGATGCCCAGCGTGATACTGGAGTGAGAGCTGAGCCCGGGCCCGAAATAGAAGCCGCCGCTGGAACCAAGGACAAGCCTGGGTCCGGTGTCAGGGACGAGCCCACTGAAGCCCAGGCGGCGGCCAAGCTGACGGATGGAGCCTACAGCCAAGGCCGGGCTGAGTACGAGAACCAGGCCCTGGCGCCGCTCTACGATCTGGGTAGGTCCTGGGGCAGGGAATGGGAGTGAGGGGAGGAGGATGAGTGAAATGAGGAGGGAGATAGGGTGGGGAGTGGGGTGGTAGAGGAAGATGGGGGGTGGAGAAGGGAGATGCCCATCACTCCCACCCTCTCAGCCCCCCTCTATCCCCTCCCTATCTACCCCCACACCCACCCTCTCTACCCCCTCCCTCTCTAGGGATTGAAGAGGGAGGGCGAAGAGGAGGAGGGAGTGCTGGGGGATGAGGAGAAATGAGCTGCGCCTGCGCAGTTGGGGGCTATGCGTGAGTGGTACAATATTGCATTAGGGGAACGGCTTGCGATGGGGGAGCAGACCCAACGGGGTTGAGGTAGGTACTATAACAATGTTTAAAAGACATTTGGGTAGGTGCATGGATAGGAAATGTTTAGAGGAATACTAGACTAAGTCTTGATACTAGACTTGGTCCTTTGGCAGCTCCTACCATATACCCACTGCAATCTTCTTTAAAAGGGCTTAAAGGGTTCCTATTAAATCTTTCCCCTCTCATCTTAAAGCTATGTCGTCTGGTTCTTGATGTAAAGTTCTTTAATAGAACATAACTTACAGAATGGCATCAGAGCACATTTGACCTGGAAAAAGTATCATCCCATTTTGGAAATAAATCAGTTTTTAATTGTCATATTTCTCAGCTTCTGTATCATTATGAATGTTATTTTCTAATCAATATTCCTGGTCGCTTAATGGATTCATTTTGATAGAACTGTCTTTGCTTAAGTTTCATCTATCTGAAATAAACATATTGTGTTTCTGAATAGGTACACTAGTGCTCCATCCAAATCAGCCCAATAGCAAAGGTGGAAGCTTCCAAATTAACTTCCTCATCCTCCCACCTGATGTTGATAGGTTGCTAAATAATCTAAAGTCCGTATTATAGTTACTGTTGTCCTATAGATTTACTAGTTGAGATGTCAATCATCTTTGATCCAACTGAAATGGGTTTACTAATCTCAGGAGTTTCCAAGGACACACTGTAGTGAAGCCAAAGCACTGATACAATTAAGCAAACTGCAGGACGACAGGAATTCTCTGGAACTGAACTTGAATATTTTTTGGTTAACATTCTTTTGCTTTGTTGCAGTGATTCTGTGGTATGTGCTGTACGTAGGTTTTATAAATGAAAGGATATTTATGCATTTTCTATTGTTCATATTTAAAATTCTGTATAAAATTATTAATTGCTGCCAAGAATTAGAACTTTTATCTATCAAACTTTGTTTGCTATTTTCGAAATACTAATCATAATTATTTTCAGTATTCTTTGCTGAAAATGTTTCATATTTTTCACGTGCACTTCCCTCATTTTCCACTAATCTCTGGTTTGTTTCTCATTTAGATTCATTCTTGCAAAATTGTACAAAATAATGCAGTTTACACACCTAAAGAACAGCCAGCATTCCTTGTTCAATGCTTTAAACAGATTTATCACAGCTGCCACCGTCATGGATGAAACGGTCATGGTGCCAAGTTTTCTGCGGGATCTCCCAGCTGATGAGGAATATCGTAGAGAAAACAAAATCTCCAAACAAAGGGATATGCACGACGATTACTTGCTCCTTATGTCCATCAAAAATGACATTGAGTCGGGTATTTCAGATGAACAAGTGAAGTCTGATCTGGAGTTCATTAAAGCCAGTGAAGAAGATGGTGATTTGGGAGAACTTCAGCAGCTGTTTCACCATCATTTGAATGGAATTTACAATGTTTTCAGCAAGCTTACACTGCAAACTAACCATCTAACCAACTGTTATACGAAACAATTAATATTTAATAACTTATAAAGTTAGAAATCAAGTGTTGAAATGCATATGTGGTCTGACTTTGTTTTGTTTTTTTTAATTCCTCTCTGCTGGTGAAAATGAGTGGACTTTCAAAAAGATTATAGTTCAGAAATTTATTCTTGACTAGAAATCTTAACAAAAGGCATTTAAATGCAACAAAATGACAAGTGATTTACTTCTTCCTCTCAATGATACCTTTTTGATTTTGTTTTAAATTGTCTACACCTCTGGTGTTATTATGTAAATGACATTTTTGCTTATTACTGTTTCTTCTGAATTTATTTGTAGTTTGGAAGAATTAAACCATGCTCCATCTACCAGTGTCTACAATGATAAATTAATTCCAACCACATGATCAAATCCCTTGTGCAATATGCTGTGTGAGATATGAAACACAACTTTAATCATTATTTGTCACTAACCTTACCTCCAAAAGCTAAACTGCAGCTAGACCACAACTAAATTAGAGTGCACTGTTATTTATGGAATATTGTTTTTGATAATTGCATTTTGTTTTTGTTTAAGGTTTAAATTTGAAGAACTTTTTTAAAGTTCATTGTAGATAACACTGTGAAAAAGCATTTCTAATAATATTAAATGCATGTTTCTGCCATCTACTAAGGTACTATTGCCCAGTCATTTTTCCTACTGCAATTTCTATTTGTCATGGAAATTCTCCAGGTAATTTTCCATTGAATGTTAGCACCACGGTTACACAAGGTATGTGTTGAAATTTTGACATCTGTCAATACACATCTATCAGCATCTCTGCTTTCATCATCCCAATCTGGTGGAAAGCTACATTTTGCCTGAATTCATGGTGTGGATCAGGTGCTACAGAGCAGAAAGCGCAAGGATCACCAGAAATCTCCCAAGAGTTTCTAATTGATCTGCATGTCTAGCTTTCAATGTAGTTAACCAAAAAAACATTGTTTATGTCTAGCTCGCACTATGCACACCAAAAATGCGTATTTTGACAAAATGACTATTCAGATATACTTATGAAAATGTGCCATTTTCAAATACATCACAAAATGTTTATTAATAGAAAATAAAGTAATTAGGTTCCACTATGATGCACGTTATTGGAGATTTGCTGCGATTACACAAATTCAAGCAGAAACTTTAATCATATACTGATAGATCCAATTTTGATCTTTTATTGGCTACAATTTCCTATATGTGTATAAAGTGGGTTCAAACATGTCATTTACAGCCACTAAGCAGGGTGCTAAATCTAGAAGATGATCTACACGTTTTCTGTTTAAAAACCCTGAGTAATATTGAATTTCTACTCTATTGTTTCCAATGGGTGAGAAATTGAAAAAAGATTTTTTAGGTGATAAATTGTTGGATGTGGACTTTAGTTCTTGATGATTTTGTACGAGACTTTGGTACGGTCACATTTGGAGCATTGTGTTCAGTATAGGTCACCCTGCTATAGGAAAGACGTTATTAAGCTGGAAAGTGCAGAGAAGATTTACGAGGATTTTGCCAGTTCTTGAGGGTCTGTGCTCCAAGGAGAGGTTGTACAGGCTGAGACTGAATTCCTTGAAATGCAAGACTATGAGGGATGATCTTGTAGAGCTGAATAAGATCATAAGAGGGATTAGTAAAATGCACAGTCTTTTACCCAGATTAGGGGAATCAAGAACCAGAGGACATAGGTTTATGGTGAGTGGGGAAATTATTTTTCCTGAGGGGAAATATTTTCTCACAAATTGTAGTGGATATATGGAACAAACTGCCAGAAGGGGTATTTGAGGCAGGTGGTATACCAACATTTAAGACATTTGGACAGGTACATAGACAGGAAAGATTTACAGGGATAAGAGCCAAACGTGGGCACGTGGAACTTGTTTAGATGGGGTATCTTGGTCAGCAAATTGGGTTGAAGGGCCTGTTTCCATGTGGTATGAATCTATGTGTTGGACAAAGTTCAATTGTTAATTTAAAGGGAAGTGGATAAATGCTTTAAGGAAAGGTGATAATGTGGAATTAACTGGATTCTTCCTGGAACGAACTGTTTATAAATCTCTTTGATAGTTGGAGATACATTTAAAAAAATACTAAGATTCAAAAGTTAAAATTTAAAAAAATAAAAATCATAAGATACTACTGTATTAACAAAAGGTTAAACATGAAAATAATTTAACTAATGCAAGCACCCCATTCAAATAAATGAAGTTGCATGTTACGAATTTAATGCATGTATTTAATTGTCAATAATTTCATCAGCAAGTATGACATGTTCAGGTATAAATACAAAGATCTCCTGTGGGGAATAACTAAGTTAAACATGAAGGTAGATGCTGGAGTACATCAGCGGGACAGGCAGCATCTCTGTAGAGAAGGAATGGGTGACGTTTCGGGTCGAGACCCTTCCTCTGAAGAAGATCTAACTGTTCTAAACTGTAATTTGAGTCCTGGTGTTGGGTAACTTTCTTCCTTCAGTCTGAAGGGTCTCGACCCAAAACGTCACCCATTCCTTCTCTCCAGAGATGCTAAGTAATGCTCCTGTCCCACTTAGGAAACCTGAACGTAAACCTCTGGAGACTTTGCGTCCCACCCAAGGTTTCCGTGCGTTTCCCGGAGATTTTTGTCAGTCTCCCTAATGGTCGAAAGAGGTTTCCGTTTCTTCTATGTTCTGACGATTATTTCAAAAAATTCAAAACCGACCGCAACTAAAAATAGGTTGCCGTTTTAAAAATCGGTAATTTTTTAGTCGAAGCCGGTTGTGATGCTAGTTGAAGGTGGTTGCCGGAGGTTGCAGGTAGTGGAAGGTAAGACCTGCAACCTCTGGCAACCACCTTCAACTAGCATCGCATGGGTGCTGCTTGCGTGGAGTTTGCACATTCTCCCCATAACCCACCAGGTGTTCTGGTATCCTCCCCACCCCAAAGATGTGTGAGATTGTTGGATAATTGCTCTCTGTCAATTGCCCCTTGTCCGGAGGGAGTGGATGCAAAAGTTGGATAATGTAGACCTTGTGTGAACAGGAGATCACTAGTTGGCATGGACTCGATTGGCCTTAGGGCCTGTTTCCATGTTGTATTTCTAAACTCTTTAATTTAGAAGCGTTAGAAGATCGTATAGTCATAGTCTCATACATCATGCATAAAGGCCCTTTGGCCCAAATTCAGTCTGCCCAAAGCTAGCTTGTTGTCCATTGCAAGGTGCTGTCCACTATCCAATAATGCAGGCTAGCGCATTGAAATACATGGGAAGGTGCTACAGTACATTGATACAGTTTATGAATACAGCTTACTTTTAGAAAAATGTGGTTCTTCATTAATTATTCCAATTTCAAAGCTTAACATTGTATATTTACACTTCTTGGCCATCTATGAAATAAATTAAAACAACAGAGAAACTGGTGCAGGAGGAGGCCATTCGAGCCAGCACCGCCATTCATTGTGATCATGGCTGATCGTCCCCAATCAATAACCCGTGCCTGCCTTCTCCCCATATCCCTTGATTCCACTAGCCCCAAGAGCTCTATCTAACTCTCTCTTAAATCCATCCAGTGACTTGGCCTCCACTGCCCTCTGTGGCAGGGAATTCCACAAATTCACAACTCTCTGGGTGAAAACGTTTTTTCTCACCTCAGTCTTAAATGGCTTCCCTTTTATTCTAAGACTGTGGCCCCTGGTTCAGGACTTGCCCAACATTGGGAACATGTTTTCCTGCATCTAACTTGTCCAGTCCTTTTATAATTGTATATGTTTCTATAAGATACCCCTCATCCTTCTAAACTCCAGTGAATACAAGCCTAGTCTTTTCAATCTTTCCTCATATGACAGTCCCGCCATCCCAGGGATCAATCTCGTGAACCTCCGCTGCATTGCCTCAATCACAAGGATGTCCTTCCTCAGATTAGGAGACCAAAACTGTACACAATACTACAGATATGGTCTCATCAGAGCCATATACAACTGCAGAAGAACCTCTTTACTCCAATACTGAGATCCTCTTGTTATGAAGGCCAACATTGCATTAGCTTTCTTCACTGCCTGCTGTACCTGCACACCAACTTTCAGTGACTGGAGTACAAGGACGCCCAGGTCTCGCTGCACCTCCCCCTTACCTAACCTAACCCCATTGAGATAATAGTCTGCTCCCTTGTTTTTGCCGCCAAAGTGGATAACCTCACATTTATCTATATTATACTGCATCTGCCACGCATCTGCCCACCACTCACTCAACCTGTCCAGGTCACCCTGCAACCTCCTAACATCCTCTTCACAGTTCACACTGCCACCCAGCTTTGTGTAATCCGCAAACTTGCTAGTGTTGCTCCTAATTCCCTCTTCCAAATCATTAATATATATGGTAAACAGTTGCGGCCCCAACACCGAGCCTTGTGGCACTCCACTCGCCACTGCCTGCCATTCTGAAAAGGACCCGTTCACTCCTACTCTTTGCTTTCTGTCTGCCAACCAATTTTCTATCCATGTCAACACCCTACCCACAATACCATGTGCTTTAATTTTAGTCACCAGTCTCCCAGTCTCAAAGGCTTTCTGAAAGTCTAGATGCACTACATCCACTGGCACCCCTTCATCCATTTTACTTGTCACATCCTCAAAAAATTCCAAAAGATTAGTCAAGCATGAGTTCCCTTTCATAAATCCATGGTGACGCACTAATCCTTTTACTGCTATCCAAATGCCCCATTATTATCTCTTTAATAATTGACTCCAGCATCTTTCCCACCACCGAAGTCAGGCTAACTGGTGTGTAATTCCCCGTTTTCTCTCTCGCTCCTTTCTTGAAAAGTGGGATAACATTAGCTATCCTCCAATCCACAGGAACTTATCCTGAATCTATTGAACATTGGAAAATGATCACCAATGCGTCCACTATTTCTAGAGCCACCTCCCTGAGGACCCTGGGATGCAGACTATCAGGTCCAGGGGATTTATCATCCTTCAGTCCCATTAGCCTACCCAATACTATTTCTCGCCAAATAAAAATTTCTTTCAGTTCCTCTACCCCCTTAGATCCTCTGTCCCCCAGTACATCTGGGAGATTGTTTGTGTCTTCCTTAGTGAAGTACCGGAGTACCTGTTCAACTCTTCTGCCATTTCCTTGTTACCCATAATAATTAAGGGACCTACATTTGACTTTGCTACTCTTTTTCCCTTAACATATCTAAAGAAGCTTTTACTGTCCTTCTTTATATTCCTGGCCAACTTCCCTTCGTACTTCATCTTTTCAGCCCTTATTGCCCGTTTCGTTTCCTTCTGTTGTCCTATGAAAGTTTCCCAATCCTCGGGCTTCCGGCTACTCTTTGCTGTGTATTACATCTTTTCTTTTAGTTTCATTCTATCCCTAACTTCTCTTGTCAGCCACGATTGCCTCCTACTCCCCTTAGAATCTTTCTTCCTTTTTGGAATGGAATGATCCTGCGTCTTCCGGATTATGTCCAGAAATTCCTGCCATTGCTGTTCCACTGTCATTTCTGCTAAGATCCCTTTCAAGTCTGCCTTGGCCAGCTCCTCATAGTCCCCTTTGTTCAACTGCATCACTGACACTTCCAATGTAACCTTCTCCTTCTCAAATTGCAGATTAAAACTAATCATATTATAGCAATGTTACAAAATTTTGAGATTTTAAAAATCAAGTCTGTAATTTATCCCATCAGATAAAGCATAAAAATAAGTTTAATTTGACACCTAATTCACTTTCATATCTCAAGTATTTAAAAAGTTATGGCCATTTTCATACTGGGAAATGAGCATCTTGTTCCCTATTGATTTTCTATGGACATAACAAAAAAGCTGTGATCGTGAACAGTCAAAAGCCCATAACTTTCTTAAAAATTAAGAGAACTGAATGAAATTTTCAGTTATCATAGATTGAAGCATTCTGAAACAAATATAAAATAATCTTACTTGGATGACCTGAAATTAAAGCATATAATTAGTTAGTTACCTAATTGTAGCTAATTTCAGACTTCAATTACTAGATCTAAACATCTATCCATTTCTTAATAAATGATTAACATTTTTAAATAGCCTAAATGTCCAAATAATATTCACAAATAATTCACAATAAAACATGATTTTTAAATCTCATTTACATTAATTTATAGGCCAAATGGAAGGAATTTAGTGTTTAATTGTTGTAAATAAATGCCCATTTAAATCAGCTTTCCAGTGGGTCCCTGTGGAACGCGCTGGTTTAGAACGTTCACATTGCGGTAGATTTGTGCCTCAAATGCCGAGAAAAATACTGCGGGATATAATGGGGCCAAATTGAGCTACTCGCAATATTAAACTTTGTATAAAGGGATCTTTAGAAGCCCTTTTTAATGTAAAAATATACAACCTAACTTCTGCTATTTGCTTTATGAGACCCTGCGGTTGCTGGCGGTCGCGGGTTTAGAGATTGATTTTTAAACTACTATAACTATTATTCAAGGCCTTTAAACCTAATAATAACTTTTGCGACGGGGTCTTCCAGCGATTTTTCGTTAATAATTAACTAGGCTGAACATTTTCGATTGGAACAGCTTAGAGAAAATCGCGTTTTAAACCCGCCCCCTCTAAACGGCGCCAAAATCGCGCACACGGGCAGCAGCAGATTTTCAACGACGCTTCAGGTAGGCTTTGCAACATACCTACATATTATGATCACTACCTCCAAGCGGTTCCTTTACCTCGAGTTATCTGATCATATCTGGTTCATTGGACAACACTAAATCCAGAATTGCCTTTTCTCTGGTCGGCTCCATTACAAGCTGCTCTAAGAATCTCGGAGGCACTCTACAAACTCTCTTTCTTGGGGTCCTGAGCCAACCTGATTTTCCCAGTCTATCTGCATTTTGAAATCCCCCATCACCACAGTGGCATTACCTTTGTTACATGCCAGTTTTAACTCCTGCTGCAACTTACACCCTACATCCGGGCTACTGTTTGGGGGTCTGTAGATAATACCAATTACAATTCCTCAACTCAATCCACAGTGACTCTACCTCGTCAGTCCCTATGTCTTCCCAAGGGACTGAATTCCATCCCTCACCAGCAGAGCTACCCCACTCCTCTGCCCACCTGCCTGTCCTTTCTATAGGATGTATAACCCTGAATATTAAGTTCCCAGGCTCGATCCTCATGCAGCCACGTCTCAGTAATCCCCACAATGTCATATTTACTAACCACTAACTGAGCCTCAAGCTCATCTACTTTACTTCTTATACTTTGCGCATTCATATACAATACTTTTAATTCCTTAGGCATCTCACCTTTCACATCGATCCCTATTACACTTGGCCATACTCTCCTATCCCTTTGTGGGCTTTCTTTCCCGTTAATTCTGGGGTCATTAACTTTCCCTTTAACTCCGTCCTTGACTATCCCATTTGACACCCCACCCCTCTTATTCAGTTTAAAACCACCCATTAGCAGTGGCAAACCTGCCTGCCAGAATGTTGGTCCCCCACCTGTTAAGGTGCATTCTGTCCCTTTTTGTACAGTTCCCCCTTACTCCAAAACAGATCCCAGTAATCTCCTCAATAAAATAGCAATGAAAACTCATACGGTCCTTTTTTTCTTACTGTAGCAAAACATTCCCTAGTGCTTCTAAGCATCATGAAACAAATTTTGATACCCAGCCACAAACAAAATCGTCTTGTGTGAACAGAAACATTACAGAATGACCTCGTCCTCAGTTGGTATGCATACAAACATAATTTGCACTATTCAATTGCTGTTCGAAAATTATAGCAACAGGAAGGTTTGAGTTTTGTTTTACTACTGAAACATAGGCACTCAGACCATTGATACTAGCACTTCGTAGAAAACACTTACAAAGAGTCAAAACCAGGATTGTTTTGGTACTTCCATTCAAGTTAAAACCCTGGGGATTGAAGGACATTCCCAATATGAAATCGATTAAAGGACAGGAACAGGCATAGTGTTGAACTTTAGACTGGAAGGAAGTGCACAATGGTGACCCCCATTGGTTAGTGTTGAGTGCCCCATATTCACTGGTTCTCCCTTACTTACTCTACCAGCTACATCTTCTAGAAAACTTTAGTTGATTTAAGTAGGACTTTGTCCAACTTGTAAATGCTTTCCAAGTGTGCTGTTGCTGCATCTGGTGGGTATCTGGCACTGTGAGGCAGCAGCTCTACTAGTTCCACCATCAGGGGGAGTCACAAACATGTTACAATCAAGTCACCTTAAAAATTATAGGCATATGGCAGAGAAACAGGTTACTCAGTCCAACTAATAATCCGCATCGATCAGCAAACACACATTTTTAGTAAACCCATTTTATTTACCTCACATCTACATCAAAATCTGCTCCCACTCCAGCATAGTGGAACTTTACATGTAGACCAGTGGGTAGCACAGTAACGGAGTACAGCAATGTAAGAATTTGCAATAAAACAGCAGACTATATTTCCTGGAGTAACTCAGCAGGACAGGCAGCATCTCTGGGGAAAAGGAATAGGTGACGTTTCGGGTTGAGACCTTTCTTCGGAATCTGAAGAAGGGTCTCGACCTGAAACGTCACCCATTCCTTCTCTCCAGAGATGCTGCCTGTCCTGCTGAGTTACTCCAGCTTTTTGTGTCTATCTTCGGTTTAAACCAGCATCGGCAGTTCCTTCAAAAAACAGACTATATTTCCTAGCATGCACTAATCTGATTGCAGTTAAAAATCTTAAGAGTAACTCAGGGTTCAGGCAACATCTCTGGTTTTTATTTCACCTCCAATGCTGTCTGTGTTTAGTTTACATGCTGCCCCTGACATGAAACGTCACTCATCCATTTTCTCCATAGATGCTATGGAGGTTAATGTGGGGGTTAATGTTTATCTATTGCTTTACTATTGTTTACTTATGTTTGGGTACTTCAGATATGAAGTTTGTATGTGCATAATAGTTGTATGTATATATATGTCTGTAGGTATTATGGGAAATTGCCTAGGGTAGTATTATTATTAGTAATTCATTGATTTTTAAATATGGTAGAAGTGTTGGGGAAAAGGGGTGAGATTTAATAAGTTATTCTTCTTCTCACTCCTTTTCGAGCTTGTACAGACACAGAGTTGGACATTGGAACTTTGCTTTTGTTCTTTTCATTGCTTTGTAAATACTGATTGTAATGTCCAATTGTTTGATAATTTCGATTTTGTTACTATTAATGTCTTTAATGTCTTTACTTGTTCGGAATAAATAAATAAATAAATAAATAAAATAAAATGCTACCTGACCCGCTGAGTTACTCCAAGATCCTTAACAACAATCAGATTAGTGCATGTTAGGAAATGTAGTCTACTGTTTCATTACCAATTTTTACATTATAATAGAAAGAAAACAATTCCATTCAATTAAGTTTCAATTTTATCAGACATAGATTTAATGGATAGGACAGGTATAGAGGGATATGGGCCAAATGCAGTTAGGTGGGACTAGTGTAAACAGGACATGTTGGCTGGTATAGGCAAGTAGGGCTGAAGGGCCTGTTTCCATGTTGTAAGACTCTATGACTTTAGTGTTTTGTTTTAGAGATATAGCGTGGAAACCACCGAGTCTGCACCAACCAGCGATCTCTGCACATTAACACTATCCTACACACACTAGGGACAATCTTACATTCTCACTAAGCCAATTAACCTACAAACCTGTACGTCTTTGGAGTGTGGGAGGAAACCGAAGATCGGAGAAAACCCACGCGGTCACGGGGAGAACGTAGGAACGGCACCCGTAGTCGGGATCGAACCCGGTCTCCGGTCCTGCAAGCGCTGTAAGACAACAACTCTACTGCTGCGCCACCTATAACAAGTTCTTAAGTAGAAATTTTAGAGTCAATTCAAACACAGTGGAGCAATCCTGTGTGGTCAACAGTGGGAGTGCAACATGGACAGTGCGATTACCACAGATTGAGGACCTGTGTGCAGAGAAAAATGGGATGGAGCAGTTGTGATGAAGCATATGGGTGGTCTGCTTCCAACAAATAGTGGTGAAGCGAGAGGACTGAGTTCGGAAGGATGATTGGCAACTGATAGAAACAAACAAGCTAGCTTGTGGATGGTTGTAACTTCATATGCTTCAGCAACAGCCCAGATAAGGTTGTTTTCAATAACACCAACTTGCCTCTGATAATACCTGATTCTCAGCATGTGAAGGAAGCCTCTCCACTTTACAGGCCTACTCTATCTTTACAATTTTGGATAATTACTAAAATTTCAGAAATCCTCCAAGGATTTAATCTAAAAAATGCACTGGCTGGACCATTCTGCTGAGAACATGTTGAAGTTGCCGGGAGAAAGGGAATGCTAGGTGTCTTTTTCATCTGCAAGGTTGATATGAGAGCAGGTTGTTTCAGGAGAAAGAAAGAGGGGCAAGAAAATAGGCTAATCAACTGCAGGTATATGACATTTTTCTTCTTCTGTATATCTCATTCACTAGCACCTCCAGTACCGCAACAAAGAACCAGCACAAACGCTCACAATTTGAGAGCTAATCTGAAACCTCTGCTTGCATCATATTTTCATGGGATGGATGCATAAAACCTCCAGATACATCTCCACAAAAAACAGGTGATCAATCTATAAAGGCAAAAATATTTCTGTGTTGTAAAGTTCAAATGATGATAATCAGTAATTAAGAACAATGATACATGGTAAAATCAGATTGACAAATTGGCACCTCTTATTAACAAATGATGGGCTAGTAATTCAATCATAGAAGATCTTTCTTTAACCATATCTACAAGGTCTGTGCCAGGATCTCTGATCCTCTTGATGATTTAAACCCTCCAGCATACTGAAGCCTATCCATCCCTCGAAAATCTGATTGGTCTGTAACCAAGATCCATCGATCCAAAGTTCCGATGGAGACACCATCCTCTGCTCCCCTAACCACACTGCACTAACCAATTACTCACCTTTTTTGGTAACGCAAACATTAATTCAAATTCGTAGCTTCCAGTCGCCAGTTTTTGGTCTTGGGGAGCATATTTTTCATGAAGAAACATGCAACAGCTTTTTTATTCTGCCCTTGGACAAAGAAATGTAAGGGTGGGAGGAAGGGAATGGGGATGCGGGTGGTGGTCTGCAGCAACTGTAACACACAACTAGCACAACAAACCATGTCTCAGCATGCCTTAATGCTTGTTAATTGAAGATATGCCCAAGTGTGTTGATCACTAAGCTTCAGATAATTGTAATCACTGATAGATATACAGTTACAAGGATGTCAGTTAGTGCCGGAGAAGAAAAAAAACGTCTGTTAAAACATAAAAGCATCACTTTTTGTTTTAATTAAAATTTATGTAGGATGGGAGGACCAGGTTGGTGCTAAAGAGATACAGAATCAAAGGCAAAAACAGATTTACATAGTTCAACAATTAAAAATAACAGGAAAATAAATGTGATAACAACAACAAAGAGATTTACTCATCCCATTTGCTCAAAATGCAAAGGAGGCTGCTAGTGAGGGACACAGCACAAATAATTGTAATCTTGGCTGCCCAACACGGAAGCCATAGTTCTAGTTGGACACCTGCTTTATAGTCCTGATTTCATGCTGTACTAAATTAAACCAGGCAATTTCGGTTGAAATTAACCTGAACCTGTTAACTGAAACATCGCTATTGTCTAGATTTCTTACTAATTCCTCCTTACGGGGATTTGTTTTTTAAAGATAACTGAGTAATGAAGTGATATGTTGAGAATCACATAGTAGGAAAATGAGAAAGATGTAAAAAGCAGATCACTGCAATAAGAATTTGGATTCAACAGTTTGAACAACCTGAATACTGAACTCCGAACTGTAACATGTTGAGCGTCCTCAGTCATCAGCACCCTTATAGTTATAACTGCCTGCTTAAGCACTATTGCATGTACTATATACTTAATTATCTATGATTCATGTAGGTTCAATTTAACTTTTCAAAAATCTTATTGATAATGAGGAACCGAGAGAACATGCAATCATAAACATATCTCTCCTCGAACAGAAGAGTGAAGAAGTTATTATACTTGCAGTAAATGCAATGCTGAATCAAAAGGTATAATCCAAATAAGTTTAATTGTTGATTTCAGATAACTGTATAAATGTGATTTGTGATTCATTCCAGAATCCACCTTAGTTCTTGTAAACAAAACAGCAAAGTCTATTCTATATGTGCTTCTTAGAAATAAATCTGAATAAGTCCAGTCTACAGACTTTCATCTAAGTTCCTCTTTGCTTATATTACCAACACAATACATTTGTTAAATCTTTAAAACAAAATATGCTGTCAACTAAATAATTTACTTTTTTAAACAAAAAAACTCTGGCGTATATAAACAACAAACGTATAAACATGAAGAATTCAAAAAATTCATCAATGACTGCTTTAGTTTTCCAGCAAGACAATGCAGACTTCTTTATATAAACTAAGAGTTAACCAACAGGGTTCCAACTCCTTTTAGCAATATCAAACACTGTACAAAATATACACAGAACAGTCTTATAAACTTCTAAGAAGGATTTTTACATGAAGGTGAAGCCTCATCTGGTTTTAGAAGTTTAAGTAAAGCAAAAAACTTCTGATGCTGGACATCTGAAATTGAAAACAAAATATACTGGAAAAATTCAACAATCAGCAAGCATCAGTAGCAAGAGAAACAGAATTAACATTTCAAGTCGACCTTTCTTCAGGGCTGGAAAATGCTGGAAGGTAAACACGCTTTGCGGAGTAGAGGAAGGTAGAGAGAACAAAGAAAATAACATTCCTTGCAATTTAAAAAAATAATAATCTTCATTGTTCTAATGACCGGCGAATAATCTGAAGCATTAACCTGTTTCTCTCTCCACATGCTGTCTGACCTACTGAGTATTCTGGCATTTTATTTATTGTTATAAGTTTACTTTAGATAACTGCAGTAGTTTTAAACAGATACATACTTCAATCTACACTCTACCACAGATTTATCGCAGGGTTGCAGCACCAAAATTCAGCTGTCACACTGGAGATTTAGCAATTAAAAATATGCCCAGTTAACTAGCAGAATTTGATTACAACATGGTTATTTGTTTTACTGAATGGAAGTGCCATTTATTTTAAGGAATGCTGGGATATAAATTGAGATTACAGCAGACCTTGAGCACCCAGATGGCAACAAATACTTGGTCAAATTACTATAAAACGGAGTTATCATGCAGATTTTTGACGATTTATTGGAAATGGTAGGAAGTAATTCCCTTAATGCAAAATGATCACGTTTACTAGAAAGAAAATGAATTGGTAATGCTGAATAAGCACAGAAAAAAGTTTGAGCTGTGCAGTAATGTGACCAAAAGCAGAGAGACAAAATAATCTATTAAAGTTAAAGTTAAGATGTCTTCCTTCACGAGCATTATCCAAATATATTTCTTTGACATGCTGATCAGCAGACTATGCCTTTTCAACATGTTTTACTTGCCAACCATTATGTTTATGAACAGTTTGTAATATTTAATAAAGGCACCATCTTGGCTGCTATATTGAGTTGACAGATGTTGTAGTCTTAATATAAATAAACTTACTAATTTTGACACAAACTCCCAATAATTATCCTTGATGTACAAATTTAAAATTTAACTGTTATATCTAATAGTCTAGAAATATCACTTTCACCACATACAAGTTATGATTTGGTGGAATAATAAAACAAGGTGCATTTTGATATTTTTCATCATTTACAGATGACAGAATTGAGTCCTACAGAATGGGGATGGGAGAACAGGTGCAAGGAATACAGAAAATTATCTAACTCAATATTATACTTTGTAAAGATATCTGTGTTTATTACTCAATGATAGTATTGCATAAAAGTTGGTTTACTGATTAACCTAACATTTCCTGATATAAACATTTTGTTTAAATTTTAATCTGGTAAGGATTTGTTTCTAGCTGGCAACACGATTTTTGACCATTGTTTCTCATGCAAATGAAGCTGAATATCAAAGGAATTTTACAAATATACAGTTGTTTATATAATGTTCTGAACGATTTGTATCTTTTGCTTTAAAGACACCACGAAGTACGGCACACAGCATCTGGTATAAATGATTAGTTAATCTCATTTAATGATGAGATGAGGGATAAATAACAGGCTAGATATTCTCAAAACTTTTCTATTCTTATTAAATTGCGGCTGCAATATCTTATACCCATATCTCATATGTTAGTTGTAGCCTCAATTTAATCTCTCATTTCAAAGTCAATACCAATGCAGTTATGATGAAGTAGATTCACCTTGCAGTTGAAAAAGGATTTCGAGCTTCTAAGCCTATCATATGTTCATACTGTTTTTACCATTGGTAGCAAGCTATCAAATTGGGGCTTACTAAAATGGGCTGCACATTTATTTACAAATGCTGTACACCAAGACAAATGAACAAGAAACAGTGTAAGATTGAGAATATTGTAATTAACTTTTAAGTTTCTGTACCCATTTTATATATTTCAATTGTGTAATAGTAACCAGCAATCTGCCTTCAACCACCTCAACATTAAACAGCAAGAATAGTAAGAATAAAACAAACCTAACTGCTTGCCATTCTTTGGACATATTATTATCTGATTTAAAAGAAACTGAGAATTAAAGATTTGTTTTACTTTTCTAACATGGTTCGCTTGGTTTAGAGGGAGGCAATTCAAAACAAATGCATAGCAAACTTTAATTTTTCTTGTCCCTATATATTTTTATTGGAATCACCGCCCTTGGTTCCTCCACAAGTAGGCTTTGTAACCACATATTTATAGTAAATTCATCTTTAATTCAAGACTAGTATTGGGGTTGTGTAGGTAAATCGTATCACCAAGACAAGGGGGAGAAAATAACCATTCAATCCTATAATCACATAGGTTTGAGGCAAAGGAAGCTCACTGACAGCACAGATGGACTCTCACATAACTTTAGATGAGGACTCAAATCATACAAACATCAAAGGACCTTATTGAGCATGGTAGCATAGGCATGTTGCAGCCGCTCAGCATTTGGGAACATATTCACTATCTCCACAACTATTTTAACATAGTATACAGTGGCAAAATTAATTAGAAAATGGCACATACAAGAAGTTAAGACCAACATCAAAAAGGTTTGGAAGGCAGGGTGATAATTAGATGAGGGCAGCCCAGGGACAGAGAAGTCAAAGAGAAGGAAAGGGAAATTTGCATGGAAGCACAAGGAGGGGGAAGGGGAAGACAGGGTGAAGGATGGTGAAAAGACAAGATAATTTAAAACTGAAGGTGACAGAGAAGGGGTAGGGAGCCAAATGAGTACAAATGAGTTAGGAGTATGAAAGAGGCCTGAATGCTCTTCTTTTAGGGAAGGATTCTCTTTAATATGCTCCGCTCATGGGTACAAGGAAAACTTTGACAACATCAGCGAACATTGAAGTTGTTATGTTTTCGGCAGGGCGAGGTTAAATATTAAATATTAAAATATTAAAAGTTAAATATTAAATCATGCTGTTTTATTGGGGAGGAGTTTATGGCAAGAGGATAGTCAAAGAGGTGCTGAATGAAACATGTAATGGGAAGATGGTACATAGATTTGGTTTCGGCAGGATATGGGGAAGCTTCTTAACAGTTTTGGAAGTAGGAATGAACAAGTGACAGAACTTGAGTATGCAGATCAAATAATCTCCAACCCACCCACCCCGGTTGAAAAGGTATTCCTATTTATAGTAGACAAAATTTACTGAGAGGATTAGATCTGGTAGATCCTGCACTTCTCTAGGTGTTTCCGAAATGGAGGTGGAGAAGGTGGAGGTGAGGAAGGAGGAACAATGGAAAACCTAATTTAAAATTCTTGGTATTTGTGACATGCTGATGATTAGATGGGTGTATGTTCTGAGTTGCAAGGGATGTCACTGGATATCACGAGGGAAGAACTGTAGGTTGAATTGCTCTCTATTCATGGCTTGGCAGTTCATGACTTTGATAAAGGTTGTTCAATGCTGATGTTTAACTCATAAAGTAGATTGAGTAAAAATGAAAAAATGCCACAAGGCAGACTTTCAGGCAAGTTCATAACAATTACAGATGAACTATTCCAATGCATTGGTCATGGACCACTGCATATAATGAGACATAAATGCTCACATCATCATCTGCAGGTATAATGAATGCAATGCTGTGATCAACTGAAATTTTTAATATATGAAAGATTACAGAAAACCAAATCAGTTCTACCCAGGTATATCTCATCTCATCTATGCTGCAGGTTTCAAAGAGTGCTAAAAGCAGCCAACCAGTTGATTGATTGATCTTATACCTGTTGAATGACTGAGGGAAGGTGAAGCTTCATGCATCTACATTCACACAGAACTTCAAATAAAACAATAGAAGGTCCATAAGGAGGTGTGTGCTGACAATACAGGGCCCATACTTTTAGATCTGCTACCAACAGTAAAATCAGCAGATTAACACTGCATACTTGGCTTTTGCATGTCGTATTAATGAGTGCCACTGAATCAATAGCATGGAAACTGGTTTTACTTAGAATTATAATTATACTATATCTGATGTGAAATCTAAGCAGAGTGAGATTACCCCAGAGGCTTTGTTATCTCTACGAATTGGATCACCTGTCCGATTCCTGAGTTTTGCAACAATGCACATCCAATTTATCATACTAACATGAAAACACATGACTCTTAAACCTAGATTATTTCTTTCTAGTTTACGATAAAATCTAACCAAATTAAAATGTGATTTGGTTGTCAGGTCTTATTCTAAAATAAAAAGTCATTACTTACTAGCTCAGCATTTTGGTTTAAATGGCAAAAATGGAATGTTGATTACCTTAATCGCATGAACTGCCAAAGGAGCTTTGAATCAGCCTTGTACTTCAAAGGAGTCAAGCTGCATGTCTCTTTTAAACTTTCTTTCTTTCTTTTAAACAAACACTTGACTTTAATTTGTAATTGCAGGCGTATAGAAAGCCAAATGATTGGTGCAACTCAACAAGCAGTCAACATAAAGTGCATCATCTCAGAGTTGTATAGTTTCTAACTCAGGTTGAAAATTATCAGTGACTAACAAAATTTCCAGTGGGTTTTTCAATTTTTACCTCAATAAACAACACACATGCTAGCATTCAATTTCAGTTTTGATTAGTCTAACTTTGATTTTAAATTGCTTTAAGCTGGAAAATAAAAATCTGCTCAAGAAAATATAAACACCCACAAAAAACATAACTGTGGCAAAAAGTCATAATCCCTACTTACAGGGTACAAATATCAAATTTATAGATATAGTCTGACAAGGAAACTACTGATTCCATTAAGATACCCTCTGTCATTGTTAAATGTTATATTTAAGAGCAATTTTATGCTCAGTTGCTAAGAAATGAACAATTTTAATTTTGAATGTTGAAAATATGCCTTTCAGGCACTGATAATTTGGCTAAATTATGATACAGTGAATTCCTGTTTCTTGATCTAAAAAAAACCCTCATATTTAAAAACATCAATTTTGTTCTACCTATGTGCAGCAGATTAGATACAAGTGCATTTAAAAAATACATCTAATTGTATTTCTTCAATGCAAAATGGTGTATCACAGTAAAACATTGGACACACGTTTAACTATACTGTGCTGAATGCCTTTTAGCTTCACTGATGTGCAAGGCTCTCAGTTTGAGTCAAGGCCTCTACCTGAGAGGCAGGAAGAGCAAGAAGAGAAATGAGATGTACTCTAATTCATCAGGTATTCTTCCCACCTCCCAGCAACTGTCTGAAAAAACAGTTTTGCAAATATGAAAAGGCTATCTCCTGACCTCTAGGTGAAAACTGATGTGTGGTACACAATTATCGTTGAAATGGGCAGAAAATCAAGCAGTTTTTTTATATCTTTTAAAAGAGGATACAGGGTAAGTGATAAGCAAAATGTAGGAACAGGAATAAATAATGTTTATTTTACAAGAATCAACTGTACCACTGGCATTACTGATCATTGTTCATGGTTAATGGATCACAAACTGAGGTGCACTTAAACATAATTAGATAGAAAATCGTTTTAATGAACCTAGTTAAAATGGTCTAACATTTTTTAAACATCCCAGCAAACCTTGTACTGTTGCACTTTAAGGTCAAGACTGTTATTTCTACTATTTGTCAGCATGGCTAGTCTATGCCTGATTTGAGATAACAGAAGTAGTAGCTTGCTTACTGCACACACCTGTTAGTACCCATTCAATTCCCATCTCAAATAAATGGGTAATGATAAGTTTGTCAATCAGTCATGATTTTGGTTCACCTTGTGAATTTAATGACTTTTTCACAGTCTTCAGTTAATAATTCCACCGTAGAACCAATAAGGTCCAATAACTCTGGCACGCACCGTACCAATTCCAGAGACATCCTGCCGTCCATGGAGCAGAACTGGAGATTCCCGAGTTGAGAATGTACCTGGCTTGTGGTCACCTGCTTGTAAAATTCCACTTCAGTAATGGTAACAATTTCAAACTGAGGGTAGCGGGACTGAAAAATCCTGACTGACATTTTCAATCTTCGTAGAACTTCAGATAACACCAACCAATTACAAGGGCTGCACAAACAAAGAAACAATGGTAAATATAATTCTGCCACAATACAGGATAACCATATAATATAAAATGAAAGTTCATCCCATGTCTCCAGAATTATCATAATATTATACATAAAATGATTCAACAATTGCTGGTCTTTCAAATAAAAAAAAGATCTTAGAGTCATTTTGCATTTCGTATAGTAACACAACAGATTAAAGTAATGGATGGGAAGCCATGGACAGGGGATATCCAATTTCCTGATATAGCTTGAAACGAGATCAGTAACGGTTAATTTCATGATGATCACAGATTAATTTAAGAGGATCTTGCAGAAAACACAGAATATGTTCCAGTGAGAAAGAGATGTTTCATGGAGTCCTGCCACCCAGAGCTAACTAAAATGTTAAAAGATCGTGTGGAACTTAAAGCCAAAGCTTTGACTGTGTAAAGATAGGTAACAGGTTCGAAAACTAATTATCGTATAAAAAAACAGCAAAGAATGACTAAAAGATTAATAGGGAAAGAAACATTGGAGTACAATAAATCTAGCCAGAAGTATTATGATAGTAAGAGTTTCAAATTCTTGGAATGAAAATTTTGAAATTTTTACAAAACTATTTAACATAAAACTTGACCCTAATACAGAAATGATTATCTTCGGATCAATGGAAGATGGGAATCCACACCAACGTTTAAAATGTGGATTTCAAATATGTCGGAAACGTCACATCTTGAAGAAATGCGACTCCTCCTAGCAGGTAAAGTGATTTGGGGTACACAAAAATGCTGGAGAAACTCAGCGGGTGCAGCAGCATCTATGGAGCGAAGGAAATAGGCGACGTTTCGGGCCGAAACCCTTCTTCAGACTGATGGGGGGTGGGGGGGAGAAGGAAGGAAAAAGGGAGGAGGAGGAGCCCGAGGGCGGGGGGATGGGAGGAGACAGCTCGAGGGTTAAGGAACGGGAGGAGACAGCAAGGGCTAGCAAAACTGGGAGAATTCAACGTTCATGCCATCCGGACGCAAGCAACCCAGGCGGAATATGAGGTGCTGTTCCTCCAATTTCCAGTGTTGCTCACTCTGGCAATGGAGGAGACCCAGGACAGAGAGGTCGGATTGGGAATGGGAGGGGGAGTTGAAGTGCTGAGCCACCGGGAGTTCAGGTAGGTTATTGCGGACTGAGCGGAGGTGTTCGGCGAAACGATCGCCCAACCTCCGCCTAGTCTCCCCGATGTAAATCAGCTGACATCTAGAGCAACGGATGCAGTAGATGAGGTTGGAGGAGATACAGGTGAACCTTTGTCGCACCTGGAACGACTGCTTGGATCCTTGAATGGAGTCGAGGGGGGAGGTGAAGGGACAGGTGTTGCATTTCTTGCGGTTGCAACGGAAAGTGCCCGGGGAGGGGGTGGTACGGGAGGGAAGGGAAGGATTGACAAGGGAGTTGCGGAGGGAGAGGTCATAGAAACATAGAAACATAGAAAGTAGGTGCGAGAGTAGACCACCAGGTCCGTCGAGCCCGCACCGCCATTCGCTCATGGCTGAACACTAAACAGACACACTTACCCACAAACAGTAGACACAAGACACAGAACACAAGACACGTCCCTCCCCTTTATACCGCTATCACCCCTCTCCACCCCAAAAACCTCGTGATCTCCTGGGGGAGGCAAAAAAACGGATAAAAACCCAGGTCCAATTCGGGAAAAAATTCCTCTCCGACCCCAATCCAGGCGATCGACACTTGTCCAGGAGATCACTCAGGTCTTACTATACTAACCATACCTAGGTCCATATCCCTGCCCTCTCCCCGTAGCCCCTTATCCCCTTGGCAGCTAAAAAAACATCTATTTTAGTCTTAAATATATTTAAAGTTTCTGCTTCCACTGCTCCCTGGGGCAGTGAATTCCATAAATTAACCACCCTCTGGGTGAAGAAGTTCTTCCTCATCTCAGTTTTAAAAGAGCCCCCCCTTATTCTGCAACTATGTCCCCTAGTTCTAGTTTCCCCGATCATTGGGAACATCCTCGGTGCATCCACCCGATCAAGGCCCCTCACGATCTTATATGTTTCAATGAGATTGCTCTCATTCTTCTAAACTCCAAAGAGTAGAGTTCCAGCCTACTTAACCTTTCCTCATATGTCAATCCCCTCATTGCAGGAATTAATCTTGTAAACCTTCGCTGCACTGCCTCCAGGGCTAGTACATCCTTTCTTAAGTATGGACCCCAGAACTGTACACAGTATTCCAAATGTGGTCTCACTAATACTGTGTACAGCTGCAGCAAGACCTCCGTGTTTTTATACTCAATCCCCCTAGCAATAAAGGCCAAAACTCCATTGGCCTTCCTGATTGCTTGCTGCACCTGCATACTAACTTTTAGTGATTCATGTACTAATACCCCTAGATCCCTTTGCGTTGCATTACAACGCAGCTCCTCCTCATTTAGAAAATAACTTGCCCTATCATTTTTTTCCCCAAAGTGAATGACTTCACATTTATTAGTATTAAACTTCATCTGCCAAGTTGTTGCCCACTCACCTAGCTTATCTATATCCTTTTGCAGACTCTTCCTATCCTCCTCATCCCCTACTTTTCCTCCCATTTTTGTATCGTCCGCAAATTTTGATATATTACACTTGGTTCCCTCCTCCAAATCATTTATATAAATTGTGAACAACTGGGGTCCCAGCACCGACCCTTGCGGAACCCCGCTAGTTACCGGTTGCCATCCCGAGTATGAACCATTTATCCCCACTCTCTGCTTCCTATTTGTTAGCCAATCCTCTACCCATGCTAATATATTACCCCCAATCCCATAATTTTTTATTTTTAGCAATAGTCTCTTATGTGGCACCTTGTCAAAAGCCTTTTGGAAGTCCAAGTATACCACATCCACCGGTTCCCCTTTATCCACCCGGGTTGTTACTTCCTCAAAGAATTCGAGCAGATTCGTTAAACAGGACTTCCCCTTCACAAAACCATGCTGGTTCTGTCCGATGAAGTCATGTTTATCCAAGTGCCCCGTTAGTGTTTCTTTAATAATTGTCTCTAACATTTTACCCACCACCGATGTTAGACTAACCGGTCTATAGTTACCCGCCTTCTGTTTACTTCCTTTTTTAAATATAGGTGTTACATTGGCCATTTTCCAATCCACTGGGACCGTTCCTGCCTCCAGGGAGTTTTGGAAAATTATCACCAATGCATCCACAATCCCCACCGCTATCTCCCTCAAGACCCTTGGATGTAATCCATCAGGCCCAGGGGATTTATCCTCCTTCAGTCTCATTAATTTCCCTAATACCACCTCCTTGGTGATCTTAATAGTATTTAGCTCCTCCATTCCTACCGCCCCCGGTTTATCCAGCGTTGGAATATTTTTTGTGTCTTCTATGGTGAAGACTGATACAAAATACTCGTTTAATGCCTTTGCCATTTCCATGTTCCCCACCAACAACTCTCCAGTCTCACCCTCCAATGGACCAACGTTCACCTTAGCCACCCTTTTTCTTTTTATATAGCTATAAAAACTCTTACTATTAGTTTTTATGTTGTTTGCTAATTTCCTTTCATAGTCTATTTTCCCCGTCTTAATTAATCTCTTAGTTATTTTTTGCTGACCTTTAAAATGCTTCCCAATCCTCTACCCTCCCACTATCTCTGGCTACCTTATATGCCCTTGCCTTCAGCCGAATACTATCCTTTATAGTTTTACTGAGCCATGGCTGACTGTTCTTACCCTTACCCCTTTTTTTCTTCTTTGCGGAAGGCAGACATAGGGGGAGATGGGAAGATGTGGTGAGTGGTGGGGTCACGTTGGAGGTGGCGGAAATGGCGGAGGATTATTTGTTGTATTTGCCGGCTGGTGGGGTGAAAGGTGAGGACTAGGGGGACTCTGCCCTTGTTGCGAGTGCGGGGATGGGGAGAGAGAGCAGTGTTACGGGGTATGGATGAGACCCTGGTGCGAGCCTCATCTATGGTGGCGGAGGGGAATCTCCGTTCCCTGAAGAACAAGGACATTTCCGATGCCCTGGTGTGGAACGTCTCATCCTGGGAGCAGTTGCGGCGTATGCGGAGGAATTGGAAGTAGGGGATGGAGTCTTTACAGGGGGCAGGGTGGGAAGACGTGTAGTCCAGATAGCCATGTAAGTCAGTTGGTTTGTAGTGTATGTCGGTCAGAAGTCTGTCCCCTGCGATGTAGATGGTGAGGTCAAGGAATGGTAGGGAAGTGTCGGAAATGGTCCAGGTGTATTGGAGTGCCGGATGGAAGTTGGTGGTGAAGTGGATGAAGTCAGTCAGTTGTGTGTGGGTGCAGGAGGTGGCCCCAAAGCAGTCGTCAATGTAACGGAGGTAGAGGTCGGGGATGGGTCTCCTTTAGTGATTTGGTCTCCTTTTATCGACTTTTTACAAGCATTTGGTGCAGCACAACCGTAGAAATCAAATGTTTCAGAACCAGAACATTAAATAGGTATATCTCCCTCAATCTCCTTTTTTTTTAAACTTCTTTTCTTTCTCTCTCTTTCTCTATTTCTTCTTTTCTCTCTCCTTCTTCTCTCCATTCTTCTGTACCTTTTTGTTTACTTCTCTCTTCTTTCGGGCTACCTTACCATCTCACGCACCAATCTCTATGATAATTTCTCTTTTTCTACTCTTTTCTTCCTGTTTTATTGTTAAATTAAAAATAAGAAGTTGTACATGAAATGTAACATGTCAATATGTATTAGGTACTTTGGTACCACATTATTGTACTTACTTCTAAAAAAAGTTTCAAATTCAGAAAAAGGAGTTAGCAAGATAAGAATTAGTCCCATAACAAGTGGATTTTATGGAATCAATAATCAGGGATTTTCCAACAGTTTCCATGATAGGGGATATGAGCATTCCAGAGATTCCTTTAAATCAGGAATTGGAAGTCTAAGTCAGGAAAATTACAATCAATCACCAGGAAAGTGATTCCAGCAAACCATTAGAGCTGACAAGTTTCTGGGACCTCGCGAACTTCATTCTAAGGTGATAGTGAAGTGGTTAGTGAGAAACTTGTTGCGATACTTTCAACTTAATAAAATTCCTTTGATTCAGGAAAGATCTCTGATTGGAAAATAGCAAATACAACTCCTTTCGGCAAAAAAGCAGAAAACTGCAGGCCTGTAGTGTAACATCCAGTGAGGGGCAAATGTAAAGTAGTTATAGCAAGGCACTTAGATAATTTCAAAGTAATCAGACAAAGTCAGTTTTGTTTTGTGAAGGAAACTTATTGGAATGTCAAGCATAAGTAACATATTGTGGAGAAAGGGGAAACAGGTGAATGTACTGCATTAAATTTCCTTTGGACATTTGATAAACTATATTGCAGAAAATAAAAAACTCATGTTATTTGGGATAAATATTGATGTAGCTAGATAATTAGTTTGCAACAGGGATGAGACAGTAGGCATAAGTGGGGTATTTTTCTAGTTGGCAAGATGTATCAAGTTGTTTATTACATGTTTTCATGCTGGAGTCTCAACATCTAAATAAGAGACCCAAGAAATAGTTGTTATATTTACTGCATAAAATGGCCTACCCCTATTCCAACTTCAACTCCAATCAATTTTCTATGTCAACGAACTGAAAGCCACTCAAAGAAGATTTATTAAACAAATAACTGGAATGGGTAGGTTGTCTAGTAAAGAAAACGTTGACTCAGTGCACTTGTATCTTGCAGGTGTGTAAATTGATTAACATAAGATAAGTCATAAGATAAGTGATAGGAGCAGATTTTCATGTATGTTTAGGCAACCTCTTGGGAGGAATAAAGTGGTGAAGTAGTGTACTGATTATGTTACTGTTTCATGCAGAGCATTTAACCCATGATCCTAATGAAGTAATTGAGCACATTAATGTCAACAGTATTCTAGATTTTGGCAAGAGGATGTCCACAAAATTTGTTTACTTTTTCTCCTTGAGCCAGTTGCAGCACAATGATTCTTTGGCCCTAACTTGTCCTACCTCCTTAATCGAAATTCCAATGATGAAATACCAAGAGAGACACCAAAACTCAGCGGGACAAGCAGCATATCTGGACAGAAGGAATGGGTGACTTTTCGGGTTCGAGACCCTTCTTCAGACTGATTAGGGATAAAGGAAACGAGAGATATAGATGGTGAAGTGGAGATAAAGAATAATGAATGGAAGATATGCAAAAAAGTAACGATGATAAAGGAAACAGGCCATTGTAAGCTGTTTGTAGGGTGAAAGTGAGAAGCTAGTGTGACTCGGGTGAGGGGGGTATAGTGAGAGAGGGAATGCCGTGGCTACCTGAAGTGAGAGAAATCAATATTCATACCACTTGGCAAGAGGATGCCCAAGCAAAATATGAGATGCTACCAATACTTGACCCAAAGGACCATAAATCAGACATTGCCAACATAATCAAATTCTTGTTATTATCTTCTGAATTATGAGATTTTAGAATCTAATTCTTACCCATGAGTAAGGGAAGCTTGTACATTGTAACATGGAAGAAGAGGCTTTTCAGAAAACTCAAATACAAAGTAATTGGTATCCTCATCTTCTTGTTCATCAAGACCAGGGGGATTTGACAAAATATTACAAACGATCTCCTTATTCTGCTCTGAAAAGTTAAAATAAAATCATTATGTCCATCCAATTGCACTCAATATTTTTAACATATTACACTGTATAAATATTGTGATTGAGCAGTCTATTCCATAGTTAATTATATCCACAGCTAAAACTATGGCTATGTACAATACTTTATGCCTTTACTGTTGGACATGGGTGTATCATAGGCTAGTTCTACTGATGTCAAGACTGAAAAAGCTACTCACTCAATGGGCAAATAAAAACAATACAGTAAATCCTGGAAATCTGATTAATTAGAATGGCACATTGCTTGAATGTGATTTAGGTAATATCAAGAGAAAATACTTAGCAGCCAGATTGGCATATAATATTTTAAATGGCTTGACAGAATACATTTCAATTTAAAAAAATCAATGTAAAAGATTTATAATTAAGTTTAAAGTTATTGTGGAGAGGAGCAAGATTTTCATTTAATGAAAAAAAATTACAGACTGAAAAGATTCCATCAAATGGGGATTAATGGCACATTAGCCACCCTCTACTCTTACAGAACTTCACCTTCAAATTGATACAACAGTTTTTTCATCCAATTGAATATAGAACATAAAATAATATAGCATAGGAAAAGGCTATATGATCCCAAATTAAACTAATGCTTTTTAGAAACATTTAGAAGGATTTGAGCCAAACATGGACAAATGGGAATAACTTAGATGGGACATCGTGGTCTGCATGGACAGGTTGGACCAAAGGGTAAAATATGGGCCTGACTTCCTATTCAGAACCCATGCATTAATATTGATATATCAAATAGCAAGTATAAAAGGGTTCATTTAATATACAGTTCTGCAAGCGCTAGCAAGTGCAAATGCATTTTTTTTAAAGTTTAAAAATAAGGCAAAATGAGCAGCCCCTGCGCAGTTGTCGGCAATGGGTGAGTGGTCTAATATTGTGTTGGGGAACGGGTTGCGTTGGGGGACCAGACCTCCCCTGTGACAGGGACCCAACGGGTCCCACTTGGTCTAGTGACTTATAATGTGTTGAATCCACAAAAGAGCATACTGTGTGTGATCAAGAAAATAATTTAGCCTTTATTTTTCTCTACTAGAATATGTAAATATATTTTAGTACTCACCACATGCAGAACTGCCATAAAATTCCCAATGAAGGGCCGGATCATCCTCACTTCGCCCCCTCAAGTCAGTTAAATATTCTATGATGGATAAAAATATTTATTTTGTTGGAATGCATGGATTGATTTATGCAGCACAGTGCATCAACGTCAAAGTATTTAAGTGCAATTAACAAAATCCTGATCTAATAACATGACCACAATCAGGAATTGACTATTTATAATAAAAGATAAGATCCAAAAGAATGAAGTTCCCATGAGGTTAAAATTCAATCAGCAGAAAGTGAATAGCTGCAAATCACTTTTATTTGTACAGTAGTGTTTATTGCCTCATGTGTTTAACTTAAGCTGGCTTTAAAATTCTGCCATAATTACCTAAAACACAGCTGTCAATTTGCTTACTGCCGTGTTCCACAAGCAAAGATATTATAAAGAAAATAATCTTTGTATCATTTATGAAGCCCGAGTAAGAAAATATGACTCTCTTCTATTAGAAAAACTCTTTTCTACCCTTACCTAAGATATTATTTAATTATTGTCACTTGATGGCAGCGCACTGACCCACAGGAGCAGAGGTTAGCAATTGTACTCCTAGATCCATACCTCATGTTGCCAGAAAATATAGCATTGACCAGCAGGAGATTCTAATCATGATCTATAACCAACTGTACTTAGGAAGTGGGAACATTCACTTTTGATGAAAACGTCTTGGTTATTCTTCAGAATCATAATGGGCACTCAATAGCAAATAGTAGGCCCCCAGATGCCATATTCTGACTTAAATCAAATAGATGAAGAAATCGTTCCTTTATAAGGAGAGAACCTCAGTGACTTATCTTGCTGTTGCAAGCACCAAGCTAAGGCACAATAGAGAAATAAGGAACTGCAGATGCTGGTTTACAAAAAGTTTACAAATTTAAGAAACAAGCTGGTGCTATTGCCTGTAATAATCCTGTTTCGCCACCATCACAACTACGACAAAGAGAGCAGAGAAGGCATGAGAGTGCAGTGGGAGGTCCTCCTTCTGTTAAGGCAGCTTTTGAAAACCTGAACTTGAAAATAATTGGTAATCAAGTGGACATAGTGTCTCAGGACAATCCTTAGAAATAGGCTCTTCACAGAAGGAGTTTGTGTTTATCTCATGCCCGAGGTCCTTGATTCTCCCCATGTGCCCTGCCATGCTGACCCTAAAGATACCAGCCATGACTACTGTCAGTATCAATTGATTCAACTGAAGCAGATTGCTAGCTAATATTATTTCAATGTGTTTTGATGGATTTATTAATGCATGTTAATACTGCTAGTACATTACAGGGCATATTTGTGCTTGTTTTGTTTATAGGGTGCAAAGGAAAGCTCTTTTTGGCAACCACATGTTTTGTTATCAACAACAGGTCCATGCCTCTATAGATAGAGGAATTGAAGTATAGTATTAAGGAATATTATGAACTGCCAAACTAGGTGAAATGCCAGAAGCAAGTGAAGCAAATGAATTGATTATTTGTGCAATCCATGTTTTCTTTCAAAAGTATTTTATTTAAACGATAAGAATCAATAACAATGATTTTTAATCTGTCTTTGCGATTGCAAATTATATTTGAATATAGAAAACAAAAGTGTTTTTGTCTCTGAATAAATTGAAGAATTATAAGTGTATGGATTAAATGTGTATTTCATCTACATACCTATAAGAAACTGTTCCATCGGCTCACTATGAGTCATCTTCAGAAGTGTATGACCTGAATAGGTAGCAAGTGTGGGATCTGCACCATATGATAGTAGAACATGGACGATCTCCAAGTTGTCATTCACAACAGCATCATGAATAGGTCTAAAGAAGTAACAAAGAAAAATGCAGTACATTGCAGATTAAACAAGGAAATGGCAGAACAGTTAAATGAGTACTTTGGGCCTGTCTTCACTAAGGAAGACACAAACAATCTCCCCAAAATACAAGGGGACCAAGGATCTAGTGGGAGGGTAGAACGGAAGGGAATCCACATTAGTCAGGAAATAGTGTTAAGTAAACTGTTGGGACTGAAGGCAGATAATTCCCCAGGGCCTGATGGTCTGCATCCCAGAGTACTCAAGGAGGTGGCCCTAGAAATCATGGATGCATTGGTGATCATTTTCCAATGTTCTCTCGACTCTGGATCAGTTCATGGGGACTGGAGGGTAGCCAATGTAACTCCACTTTTTTAGAAAGGAGGGAGAGAGAAAACGGGGAAATATAGACCAGTAGCCTTACATCGGTAGTGGGGAAGTTGCTTGAGTCGATTCATAAAGATGTTATAGCAGCGCATTTAAAGTAGTGACAGGATCAGTCAAAGTTAGCATGGATTTATGAAGGGGAAATCATGCTTGATTAATCTTCTGGAATGTTTTGAGGATGTAACAAGTAGAATGGATAAGGGAGAGCCAGTGGTGTATCTGGACTTTCAAAAAGCGTTTGACAAGGTCCCACACAAGAGATTAGTGTGCAAAATTAGAGCACATGGTATTGGGGGTAGGGTATTGACATGGATAGAGAACTGGTTTGCAGACAGGAAGCAAAGAGTAGGAATTAACTGGTCCTTTTCAGAATGGCAGGCAGTTACTAATGGGGTGCCGCAGAGCTCGGTGCTGGGACCCCAGTTATTTACAAAATGTATTAACGATTTAGAAACATAGAAACATAGAAATTAGGTGCAGGAGTAGGCCATTCGGCCCTTCGAGCCTGCACCGCCATTCAATATGATCATGGCTGATCATCCAACTCAGTATTCCGTACCTGCCTTCTCTCCATACCCTCTGATCCCCTTATCCACAAGGGCCACATCTAACTCCCTCTTAAATATAGCCAATGAACTGGCCTCGACTACCCTCTGTGACAGGGAGTTCCAGAGATTCACCACTCTCTGTGTGAAAAAAGTTCTTCTCATCTCGGTTTTAAAGGATTTCCCCCTTATCCTTAAGCTGTGACCCCTTGTCCTGGACTTCCCCAACATCGGGAGCAATCTTCCTGCATCTAGCCTGTCCAACCCCTTAAGAATTTTGTAAGTTTCTATAAGATCCCCTCTCAATCTCCTAAATTCTAGAGAGTATAAACCAAGTCTATCCAGTCTTTCTTCATAAGACAGTCCTGACATCCCAGGAATTAGTCTGGTGAACCTTCTCTGCACTCCCTCTATGGCAATAATGTCCTTCCTCAGATTTGGAGACCAAAACTGTACGCAATACTCCAGGTGTGGTCTCACCAAGACCCTGTACAACTGCAGTAGAACCTCCCTGCTCCTATACTCAAATCCTTTTGCTATGAAAGCTAACATACCATTCGCTTTCTTCACTGCCTGCTGCACCTGCATGCCCACTTTCAATGACTGGTGTACCATGACACCCAGGTCTCGCTGCATCTCCCCTTTTCCTAGTCGGCCACCATTTAGACGAGGGAATTAAATGTGACATGTTTGCAGATGTCACAAAGCTGGGTGGCAGTGTGAGCTGCGAGGAGAATGCTATGAGGCTGCAGAATGAATTGGATAGGTTGGGTGAGTGGGCCGATGCATGGCAGATGCAGTTTAATGTAGATAAATGTGAGGTTATCCACTTTTGTGGCAAGAACAGGAAGGCAGATTATTATTGAAATGGTGTCAGATTGGGAAAAGGGGAGGTGCAACGAGATTTGGGTGTGCTTGTACATCAGTCACTGAAATTAAGCAAGCAGGTACAGCAGGCAATGAAGAAAGCTAATGTCACGTTAGCCTTCATTGCGAGAGAATTTGAGTCCTACTGCAGTTGTACAGAGCCCTGGTAAGACCGCACCTGGAGTATTGTGTGCAATTTTGGTCTCCTAATTTGAGGAAGGACATTATTGTTATTGAGGGAGTGCAGTGTAGGTTCACCAGGTTAATTCCCAGGATGGCGAGACTGACATATGATGAAAGAATGGGTCGACTGGGCTTGTATTCAATTTAGAAGATTGAGAGGGGATCTTATAGACACATATAAAATTCTTAAAGGATTGGACAGGCTAGATGCAGGAAAAAAATTCCCGATGTTGGAGGAGTCCAGAACCAGGTGTCACAATGTAAGAATAAGGGGTAGGCCAATTAGGACTGAGATGAGTGAAAACTTTTTCACCCAGAGTTGTGAATCTGTGAATTCTCTGCCACAGAAGGCAATGGAGGCCGATTCACTGGATGTTTTTTTCGAGAGTTAAATTTAGCTCTAAGGGCTAATTACCCCTAGGATATTGCTCCAAAGGATATTGGGAAAAAGCAGGAACAGGGTACTGATTTTAGATGATCAGCCATGGCTCAAAGGGCCGAATAGCCTACTCCTGCACTCAATTTTCTATGTTTCTATGTTTCTAAACCATATTTAATTGGCTACTTTAGCTAAATTATTTAATACTGGTTAAAAAAAAAATCACCATTATAAAAATCATGATGAAACCTAAAGAATATTTTAAGCCAATTTAATGTAGTAACAATTATATACACATAATGTTGTCCTTTTTTTTGACGTGAGGCATCCTGAATACATCTGGGTAAACCCGGACGACTGTGAAGTGTTACCGAAAGAATGCAATTCAATGAGCATCATTTGAATTAGTGCTGAATTGTACAAAATCAATCTATCTAATTATTGCCCAATCCGTCTACTTCCAATTATCAGCAGTGTAGGAGGGATTCATCTACGGTGCTATCAAGTAATGTTTAACAATAATCTGCTCACCAATGCCAAATTTAGAACCAGGGAAATGAATTACAGATGTGATGTGAAAATGCTCGACAAAGCATTTGACTGAGTGTGACATCAAGAGCTCTGCATAAACTCGTCAATGCACAAGGGGAAAAACGTCCAGTGATTGGAATCATACTTCATCAGACGTGCCCAAACAAATAGATCAAATAGAACAAGTTGACCTACAACGTTAGGCTGTGCATGCTATACGCAAGAAGAAAAAGACCATGACTCTGCATCTAACCCCAAAAGCCTTTCTATATTTGCAAAGAACAAGTTATCCCTTGCTTGGATGAATACGGTTCCAAAAAGTTTAACACCAATTATATGCAAAGCAGATGCTGGTTTACTAAAAAAGACAAAAAGTGCTGCAGTAACACGGCGAGTCAGTAACGATGTCACCTATCGTCGCAACTGCTAAAGTAAAATAGCAAATCTGTTTTTATTTAATTTCTCTTAGATCACCTATTGGAAGATAAGTTGTTAGTGCAGATCATTAACGTATACTACTTGCATTATCCGTTTATGGGATTGGATACCAAGTAGCAGATGAACTGTCCCGAATAGAAGACAAAGGTGGCAGTTACTAGACATAACCAGTATGCAACAGGTTGATTTATTGAAGAACTCCAAAGTGAGGTTTATTCTTTACCTAAATAAGCTGTGTTCGAGCTGTGTCTGCTTGATGCCAATATTAAACATTATTTAAATCTTCAACACGAATACCCATAATCAACAACATTAAAATATAATGCCCTTCTTACCTTGTCCCATCTTGGGCACTGCAATTTACATCCGCTCCGTGCTCCAGGAGCCGTGTGACAATATGAAGCCAGCCTCGTGCAGAAGCTTCATGCAATGCCGTATAGCCTGCGTTATCCCGGTGATTAATATCACACACTTCATTCTCCAAACAGTAAATAACCACATCCTGTACATAAGAGAGAATTTGGGGAAATAAATCATCTGAATAAAACAGTAGAAAAAATTGTTGTTGTTCTTACATCTTTACATTTGAACCATATTAATATTTATTTATAATTTATTTCTTCTTTAAAAATGCTCAATTATATTTGAAGTGGTTTTGGCTGTTTAAAGGGCTATTTTCCAATGTACCAGTTTATGTACTGGATCCCGATGTTGAACAGAGAGATCTCTTAATGCAAGTAAACTTCCCTGAAAGTGGCAATGCAGGTGGATAAGATGATGAGGAAAGCATATGGCAATGCTTGTCTTCATCGGCTCAAGCCGAGTGTAAGAGTTCAGAATGTCTTAGTGTATTGTGTACAATTCTCTTCACCACCCGATAGTAAGGATAGGATTAGAGTAGAGAGGGCGCAGAAAAGATTCATAAGGATGTTGCCTGGATTGGAGGGTTTGAGTTATGAGATTGCATAGGCTAGGTCCGTTTTCCTGAAGTAAAATAAATGAGAAGGTTACATGATAAGGGGAAAAAAAATTATAAGAGGTATAAATAAACCTCATAGATAAGCCAGCATTTGTTAGGGTTAACAGAAGCCAGGAGGCATAGGTTTAAGGTGAGAGAAATAAGATTTAAAGGAGCAGAGGAGTAAATATTTCATACCATGAGTAGATAATGGAGATAGGAGCAGTAACAACATTTAAGAGGCATCTGAACTGGTATTTCAATGAGCAAGACATCGACAATATGGGATTGAAAAAAGCAAGTGGGATTAGTAAAAGTAGGCAGGATCATAGACATAGATGCCTTTAGCCAAAGGGCCTGTTGTTATGTTGTACAAATCTATGACTCTTTCATCCACGCCATTAAGTGAAAGACTTTAAAATTCATGCCCCACCAAAGATATGTGCATATCTAGGGCTACGATAGGGCTCTGGGAAGTGTTGTAGAGCAGAGGGATCTATGAATACAGGTGTATGATTCCTTGAAGATGGAATCGTAGGTAGATAGGGTGATCAAAAAGGCATTTGGCACATTGGCCTTCATCAGTCAAGAGTATTAAGTATAGAGGTTGGGAGATCATGTTGTATAAGACGTTGGTGAGGCCGCATTTAGAGTATTGTGTTCAATTCTGGGCACCATACTATAGAAAATATGTTGTCAAGCTGGAAAGGGTACAGAGAAGATTTACAAGGATGTTGCCAGAGGAGGTAGTTGAGGCAGGGAATATCCCAAAATGTAAGAAACAATTAGACAGGTACATGGATAGGTACACAAAAATGCTGGAGAAACTCAGCGGGTGCAACAGCATCTATGGAGCGAAGGAAATAGGTAACGTTTCGGGCCGAAACCCTTCTTCAGACTGATAGGGGGTGGCGGGGAGAAGGAAGGGAAAAGGAGGAGGAGGAGCCCGAGGGCTGGGGGATGGGAGGAGACAGCTCGAGGGCTGAGGAAGGGGAGGAGACAGCAAGGTACATGTTTAGAGAGATATGGACCAAACGCAGCCAGGTGGGACGAGTGTAGCTGGGACATGTTGGCCAATGTGGGCAAGTTGCACCGAAGGGCCTGTTTCTACACTATATCACTCTATGACTCTATCTATGCTGATAAAGCTGCTGCCGTGGTGTTGAGAATTTTTCTGTGTTATTTTAATCTGGCCCGATCTATCCTCTCTGGGCTGAACAATCAAAATGTTTAATTGAAAGCAGAATATGGGAGCTCTCCTACTACTCTCTGTTTATCTCTCAATCTTTCTATGGTCATTCAGTCTCCCTATGAAATGTGGGATCTTGCTGAGTAAAAAAATATAGTCATGTATTTCACTGACGGTGTTTCAATTTGGTATGTTTCAAGGACCTGAAAGGTGATATGTAAAATATGTTTTGGGGCAGTACTAACCTTCTAGTTTACATTGACCTCTGTTCTGGCTTCTTTCTTTTCTCATATTATGGTCACATTCATGTTTTGCAGCAAAAAGGCTTGACAATGATCTTTGAATGGTTTATTTTACCTTTGGCCTAGAATGTTAAGGCAATAACTACTCCCAGTACTGTCTAAATTGTCTACCTTGCAGAGACATGATATCAAATTTAGATATTCTGGCCTGCAGAGAGCCTGTTTTATTCATCAGAAAAATATGCAAATAGCAGTTTGTTTTCCTCAAACTCATATCTTCCAATTAATAATCAATCAGCAGGTGAAAGACATCCTTCGATAACATTCATTAAATTGCAGCAAAAATTCATACAATATTTCTCAGTAGTTCAAGTGACCAAAATCAACATAATAGTAATAATAATAATTACAATAATAATAATAAAAACAACAATAATCCTTTCCAAAATATTCAGGCAAAAAATGGGGTAAAAGCAAACCTGCCCACTTTTTGGAATATCTTTCAATTACCATATTCCCCAAAACATTTAGATGTCTCCTGAGTTTATTTGTGTGGCTGATCCCAACATCCTTACCGGATTCCAACATCCTTACCTGATTTTACAAATCTAAATGACTAATGACAATTACTTTTACCTTCCATCTCAGAAATGTTTCTATTCTTGAGTAAAATAGGCAGATCTTAAAAGCCGTGTAAAATTAAGTACACAGCAAATAGCTTTAAAAATTCCCTCAGTTTAAAACATGCCGCCGACAGGAAATCAACAAAATCAAGGATAATAAACTCCTAAAAGAAAATGGTATACGATATAATTAATTTAAAAATGAAAGGAATAGAAATTTATATAAAAATTGTATATTACCAAAAACAGACCAGTTTAAAATTATAAAATATGTACAGTACATTTGGTTCAGCTTTTGTGTTAAAATCATCAATGGTCAAGAATGAAGACTCCACGTGTAAGTTTAAATGCATACATATAACCTTACAAACTTACAAACAAGTGAGAGTCCAGGTGGGGCACCTTACATCTACAGTACATTCCTTCCTCTAGCTTCACAATTCACAACTCCTCAATCCTTTCGTCTCACACTTTCTGCTTTTTCATCTTTGGCCTTCGTGCACCATCCGCCAATTAAAACCTCTCCTCACCAGTATTAGCCCATTACCTGCCAGGCTTTATCCTGACCCTCCTCTCTTCCTGCTTCCCCCTCCCCCCCACCTCACCAAAAAGTCCCAACCCGAAACATCACTTATCCATGGTCTCCAGAGATGCTCCCTGACCCGTTGAGTTACTCTTGCACTTTGTGGCTTTCCATGATTTTCTTGCTGGATCTCCCATGTGTCAACAGCACTAACACAAGGAAGAACCCTGGACATGTGCAGTGGCATCCAATCTGTGCAACAAACACCCGCATGGCACGTCCAGAATTTTTAGTAGAATGTGTGTTCCCCTGACCGCATGGAAAACTCATGCAGAAACTGATGTCCATTATAGTTGTGTACCTGTTTCATCATTATTAAGGACGGGCTGACAAAGTCTTGGTGTAAAGCATGTTAATATTCTCTATCATGCTCGAAAAAGAACACTGCATGGAGAATAATACCACGTGATGCGTTTCTGGCGGTTACGCAGGAGCAGGTCAGGCTGGGAGCTGCCTCATCAAATTTCCTATCCATGTAAAACTATACAGAATGCATCAGTGTCACATGTTGTAAACATATTCGTTTTCTTGGAAAGAGACATTGCTGGCAAGGCCAGCATTTGTTGCCTATCCCTATTGTCCTTGAAAATGTAGTGATGAATGAACCTCTGTAGAACTTCTGGTGTCAGCACACCCATAAAATAATGTTGTAAAAAGTTCCAGGATTCACATCCAGTGACAACAAAAGAACATCAGTGAACAATCTTCGCAACAACTCAATGGCCAGGTAGCATCTGTGGAGGTAAATGGACAGATGGTTTTTGGGTCGAGACCCTTCCCCCGGACTGGTTCTGGAAAGAGTAGCAATATAGTTCCAAATAAAGGTGGAGTGCAGTTTCGGCAGAACCTGTAGGTTGGTTATGTTTCCATGAGCCCGCTTTTGTTCTTCTTGTTGGCAGAGGTTGCAGGCATAAACAAATAACTGGAGTGTGTATGTAGATAGTACAAACAATGCATAAGTGGTAAACAGAACAAATGTTTAGGGTAGTTAATGGGATACCAAACAAACTAGCTGCTTAATTCTGGACAGTGTTGAGTTTCATGAGTGCTGTTTAGGCTGCAATCCGGGCAAGTGGAATGAATTCCACCATTCTCTTCATAGATGATTTCACCCCATGATAACTACATTTTAATTGCAAAGCACTGAAATGAATAGTAATACAAAATCTCATTTCTAGACAATTAAATGTTAGAAGGGGCAGCACCACCAAAATGCCGAGATAAACAAAGCTATTCCAGTTTTACAAAAATAATGTTGTTGGCAACTCCTAATTTAAGTTTTCACATTTGATAATAAATTTCTCAGAGTGTTGGAACATCTAACATGAAAATTAAATTCTAAAGAGTGGCAATGAATTTAATATCGACTCCCTGTTCTCGATGTTTTGGTGCATCTTTACCAGAAAAAAAGTAATAAACTAGTTCATATTTGGTTTTGGAACACTAACATAATTTTTCAAATCTGAAATTGCAGTAACCTGTGGCCAACAGTTTAGCATTTTCTGCATTATTCATACATGCAACAGTGATCCCATGTGGTAGTTCATATGTACTGCAACAGTCAAAACTAGTTTACCACACACTTATGTGAAAAAACAATTAATAGTGATTATCGAATTCAAATAATTATAAATCAGTCTACTACATTGCTTTAATTGGTTGCTATTCTGGTTATGTAATGGGAACAGAACGTGACTTACACAGTAAATGATAGGACATTGGAGACTGATGTGCCTTCCCGAGCCCTCATTCGCCGTGATGGTATTTCAGTCACAGTCACAGAGGTCGACGTCAGAAAATCCTTCAGGGGAATGAACCCTCGGAAAGCTCCTGGACCTGATGGTATACCCGATCGTGTTCTAAAAACCGGTACGGACCAACTGGCTGGATTTTTTTACGGACATTTTTAACCTCTCACTTCTGAGGTCTGAGGTTCCCACTTGCTTTAAAAGGGCATCAATAATACCGATGCCCAAGAAGAGCAAGGTGACGTGCCTCAATGACGATCAACCAGTGGCACTAACGTCTGTGGTGATGAAGTGCTTTGAGAGGTTGATTATGGTGCATATCAACTCCTACCTCGACAAGAACCTCGACCCACTGCAGTTCGCTTACCACCACAACAGATCAACGGTGGATGCGATCTCACTGGCTCTCCACACCACTCTGGACCACTTGGACAACAAAAACTCATATGTCAGGCTGTTATTCATTGATTGCAGCTCGGCGTTTAATACCATCATTCAATTCAATTCAATTCAATTCAACTTTAATGTCATTGCACAAATACTAAGTATGGGTGCAACGAAATGCAGTTTTGCGTCAGTCCGTAGTAGTAGTGCATATAGAAATTTAAAAAAAAGAAGATACAGAATAATCAAAAATACAGAATAATTAAACAATGGGGACGGAGGGACCGGAGAAATCTATTGGCGGGACTCCGAGTTCAGCAATGTGATGGTATAATTGTGGTGTAGCTGGTACCAAGCTCTCAGATCTGTTTCTCTGCGCATCCCTCTGCAATTGGATCCTCGACTTCCGCATCCACAGACCAGTCTGCCCGTATTGGTGGAAATGCGTCATCCTCGATAACAATCAGCACGGGAGCACCTCAAGGCTGCGTGCTCAGCCCCCTGCTGTACTCACTCTATACTCATGACTGCGTAGCCGGACATAGTGCGAACTCCATCATCAAGTTCGCCGACGACACCACTGTTGTGGGACGAATCACTGATGGTGACGAGTCAGAGTAGAGTAGTGAGATCGGCCGATTGACCAAACGGTGCCAGCACAATAACCTGGTTCTCAACACCAGCAAAACCAAGGAACTGATTGTAGACTGATTGTGGAAGGGGTAGGATAGGGACCCACAATCCCGTTTATATCAACAGGACGATGGTGAAAAAGGTCAAGAACTTCAAATTCCTGGGCGTGCAGATTTCCGAAGATCTTTCCTGGTCCCAGTACACTGATGCAATTATAAAGAAAACACATCAGCGCCTCTACTTCCTGAGAAGATTACGGAGAGTCAGTATGTCAAAGAGGACTCTCTCAAACTTCTACAGGTGCACAGTAGAGAGCATGTTGACTGGTTGCATCGTGGCTTGGTTCGGCAACTTGAGCGTCCAGGAGCGGAAAATGCAGAAAGTTGTGACCACTGCCCAGTCCATCATCGGCTCTGAACTCCCCACCATCGCAGGGATCTATCGCAGTCGCTGCCTCAAAAAGGCTGTCAACATCATCAAGGACCCACACCATCCTGGCCACACACTCATCTCTCCGCTGCCATCAGGTAGAAGGTACAGGACCCTGAAATCTGGTAATCCAGGTTCAGGAACAGCTTCTTCCCCACAGCTATCAGGTTATTAAACTCGCCATCAAACAAACTCTGGACTATAATATTTTATCTGTTTATTTATGACAATATATATGGTCTATGCTATATAGACACACTGAACTGTTCTGTATTTATGCTTACAATACTCTGTTGTGCTGCAGCAAGCAAGAATTTCATTGACCTATCTGGGACACATGACAATAAACTCTCTTGACTTGATTTGACTTGACGCCTTTAGAACAGAGAGACCTTGGAGTGCAGGTACATAGTTCATTGAAAGTGGGTAAACAGTGTGGTGAAGAAGATGTTTGGTATGCTTGCCTTCATCAGAAAAGGCACTGAATGCAAGAATTGTGAAATCATGTTATTATGCTTAAAAGGGGGCAGAAAAGTTTCACAATGATGTTACTGGGACAGGAGGGTTTGAATTATAAGGACAGACTGGTATAGGCTGCGTTTTTTTCCCTGGAGCAGAAGAGATTGAGAGATTACCTCAGAGAGAGATAAAATCACGAGGGGCAAAGATAAGGTGTATGGTCAGTCTTTTTCTCAGATTTAATAAGTCTATAAAACTAGTGGGATATATTTAAGGTGAGATGACTAAATATTTAACACTGAAATTCCATGTAGGTGGGTATGTAAAACAATCTGCCTGAGGAAATGAAACAGGTCGGAACAATTACAACATTTAAAAGACATTTGGACAGGTATATGGAGTGGAACAGTATAGTGCGAAATGACCGAATGCAGGTAAATAGGGCTAGCTCAAGTAAGCAACATGGTCGCATGGATGACTTGAAGGGCTTATTTTGGTGCTGTACAAATAAAACTCCACCAAACTAACATTTAACAATTCCACCAAACTAACATTTTAGCTTACCACAGTGACCACACATTAACTTAAGGGCTTGTTATCTTATAGGGTTAAAATTCTCTTGAAGACAACCCCCCCCCCCCCCCCCCACCACCAAACTCGTGGCTTTTTCCTCTGGAATATTAAAATAGACATCAATTTTAAATAGAACCAGTGTGTGCAGAGGATTGTATCCTGCTTGTAATGCCAGATGATTACTGTCAGTTTCAGCACTTGATTTTAAAAAGGCAGTGGAAGCAACAGGCCTTCAGATTCATCAGGACTCTGCCACTTGAGGCTTCCCATTGTTATCACATTCTTTCCATTTTGGGAACTCGAGCACTAGTGTTCAACATGGTCAGTTCAATGGATCCCCTACTGTGCTCAAAACTGCTGCACAATAGAAAAATGTCCAAGGACATTTAAATTCACGTTGAATTTAGAAGATTTTGAGGGGGGATCTTATAGAAACTTACAAAATTCTTAAGGGGTTGGACAGGCTAGATGCAGGAAGATTATTCCTGATGTTGGGGAAGTCCAGAACAAGGGGTCACATTTTAAGGATAAGGGGGAAGTCTTTTAGGACCGAGATGAGAAAATCATTTTTTACACAGAGAGTGGTGAATCTCTGGAATTCTCTGCCACATAAGGTAGTTGAGGCCAGTTCATTGGCTATATTTAAGAGGGAGTTAGATGTGGCCCTTGTGGTTAAAGGGATCAGGGGGTATGGAGAGAAGGCAGGTACAGGATACTGAGTTGGATGATCAGCCATGATCATATTGAATGGCGGTGCAGGCTCGATGGGCCGAATGGCCTACTCCTATACCTATTTTCTATGTTTCTATGGTGAAGGAGGGCTGGACAGAGTTAAGGAAAGGTTGAAAATGGAAATTTAAGAGCAAATCAAGGTAGGAGGGAGAAGTAGATCAGTGAAATGTTTTAGGTGCCGCTGGCTGGGAACGTGCCTCTAACTCCATCCCATACAATGAAGCAGTCTGACCAGACCTTGTGCTGTGATCAGACTGCAGTAGAGAACATCAGGGACACAGACCGCAGCATGTAGCGCACAGATGGTGCAATCTTTGTCAATGTTCTAGCCTGTAAAAATACAGCACGTCGGAAATCAATATGAAGGGGTCTGCAAAGAAACAAATGGAAGCCCTAGTGGAGACCCTTTAATTCACAAAGTTTCCCAGTATTCTGCTGGATATACTTCTTGTTCTGCAGTGGATAAGCAATGAAGGTCAAGGATTACATCCTTTAGATTCAATTTTTGTCAGTAAATAAGTAAAATATGCAGAATATAATGTAGAACTGATTTACATGGTAGGGTGAATTCCAAAGTTTCTGGTAAAGTTACCCAATTGGTGAGATTTCGACCTGAAATTAGCACTTTAAAACATGCAGAAACATTTATCACGCGAGATTTTTTTCCTAATTCAATTTCTAGCATTAAGAAATTTGCCTACAGGTAAGCTGTCAAGGATGCAGGCATATTTTTGAAACAATGCAATTTGTAGCAGACAATTACAAAGAAAAAGTTATTAAAATTCATATGAGGGAATGGTTGGCTTGATTCTGGTTTATTATCATATTTGATTAGCTCATGAATCAGATTTAGAACACATCTGTAATTTTGTGAGTCAACCTGGCAGAACATGTACCATGCATTTTATGTAGATAAGAGGTAAAAAAACCCATACATGAAAAGTTACTGTTGTAGTGCAAGTCTGGAAGGTGAAAGAAATGACAATAAAACCAAACAGATCACTTATCAAATTATATTATTAAAGCTTTTACCTCATAACCTAATCGTGCTGCCTTCTGCAGCAAGGTTTCACCAGCATTCTTATTTACGATTAGTTTTCGTGTTTCAGATAGAGAATGCTGTCTTGTGGATGTCGTTGCTTCAGCAGATGGTGACTGTGCTGTTGCTGTGACTGTTGCATGTTTAACCGGAGTAGCTGAGGATGTTCTCTTTTTCAGGCGGACTGAATAATCACGTTTCTTCTTTGGTGACGGGCTCCAATCAGAATCCAGCATTAATGCTAAGCGCTTGAGGGAGCGGTTTTGCTTTACTTTAACCTAATACAAAATAAATGTTTAATAGATCAATTAATGAGGCAAAATATGAAGTTCCATTATACAATTTAAAGATTAATAATGTGTTCATTTTCATTGCCTATTTAACTTGGGAATGATGCAGATAGTTATAACATGGTCTATTGCTAAATTTGCTCACATGATTTAAAATTGGCAAAACTTTGTCTGATTTACAATAACAATATATGACATTGCCCCTCAGCCCACCTCTCTTCATAACAAGCTAGTTACATTTCTGGTGCTGCATCCCAATACACAACAAACACATATTTTCATAGGCCTGCTCTCTTGAGGCACAGGAATCCTCCAAATCTCACAATATCTACAATTTAAAATAATCATCCATAATCGTAAATTAAATTATGGCCTTAATCTTCAGCATTATTACCAATATCCACCTTGAATTTTAAATTCCTCTGGCTCTGACTGTAGATTGGCTATTTCCTACTAGCCAATTATAGTGCTTGTTAGTAGTGACTCCGCCTATTATGCGCTTTATATTATCAAGAGCTTGCCTACACTAATTATTACGAGTAGCTGCTAGGAAATGTAATGTCCTGCAGATTTATACTGTAAGTAGATTTAATAAACATGTGTTGTATCCTGATATGTCTTCGACACAGCTCATTACACTGACCTTCCGCATTGTTCTAATTTTCTTCATCCACCTCTGTCCTGGCAGCACTCAGTAAAATTCTAATCTTTTGGTGTACCTTCCTAATATCTTGGTTCGGCATTTTTTTTTAATTAAACACAAAACAATGTAGCAATGCAATATTGCTAACTGTAAAGGTAACTATCATTAATTATTTACCTTGTGCTTTCCTTGATTGTCTGCACCTTCTTCTGATGGCAGGGACCCACCAATATGCTTTGTCTTACATTTACGTTTTCCTGATGGTTTTTCAGGCTGGTACTGACTTGGAGATTCTTGTATGTGGGACAAATTGAGAACATCTGAGCTGCACGACTCTTTACGTTTCCGTACACTTCCTGTCACAGGTGTGCTGTGTCTGATACTCAGGTTCCAGTCAGTATTAGATAATGTTGGTGAAGGAGTTAGCTTATTTTGTGATGAAGTAGGTGGTGTCCATATGCCTAAAAAGAAAACTGCAATGTGGTTACCTTGACCAAGCTTCCACTCTGCTATAGATACTGTATGTTCTTATGAAACTATATCTGGGCTAGAACTCAAAATGCTTTAGCTATAATCCACTTTGGGCATCAGTGGACCATGATCTTTTGTAATATCAGTACACCATGCAGAGGACCAACTAACTCATGGAGGAATGCCTGAATGTAGTTAGTCATAGAATGACTGAGCACAGAAACAGGCCCTTTGGTCCAAGGTCCATATCGACAATCAGACACTCATTTGCACTAATCCTACATTAATCCCTTGTTTTATTTTCTCCATTCTCCTCTTCTTCCTTTGTGTAAAAACTCAACAAGATTAGGCTTGTTGGCCATTCAAGTCTGCCGAGCCACACAACTACTTCACACATATTAACTTCTAATGGTGAACTTTCATGAATCATTTGCTGATAAACAGTAACAATATGTAATGTGTGAATAGGTCACAAATACAGTTTATAATTCCCATTTCCAAGAATGATATTGCATGCATTATTCAAAAGACATTGAACTTTACCTGTGGTAACTGCCTTTTGTGTATGCGAACCAATGCCCACTTGATTTTTCTCCCCTTCGTGGAAAGACACTTCTGAAACTACCTCATTCGGGATTTTTTTTCTACTGCCTCTTGCTTGTGTCTTAATGATGGGGGTTTGTTTATTATTAGTTTTACAATTCCCATCAGTGTCTACGAGGCAAGTCAAGTCAGGTTGTTCCAAACTATCTTGTTCACTCAAGTCTGTAATCAAGTTGGTAGATATTGCCAGCTCACTTTCTTCTTTGGTCTCTTCACCCTCCGTTTTAAACAGTTCTTGATCCGTTGAATTCGTTACATCATCTTCTCCCACCTCTTGCATACGCTGACTTTCCCCCAATGAACTGTCTGTCTGCTCATATCCCAAATTTATTGATGTGCCGGAATGACTTTCTATAACATAAAAATTGAACATGTAATATAGGTAATTTCAATTACCATGATTAAAGAATATTAAAGCATTGCAATCCAGAACGGCAAGGTTATATCTAAATTACTTGGTGACTAATGTAAAATACCAATTTAGTTTGATGTTACCAGATTGTTTTTCACTGCAATCTTGCCATTAAATCAGTGAGTACGGGGAAAAATAGAGGAAAATCTGGTCATGTAGTTGGCCTATTACATCTTACTGAAGATTGATGAAGCCACTAGAGGGCTCCCAAATTTCAGGTTCTTTGCACTCCCATCAGAATGCAATGGGGCAGGATGGAACTTGCTAAGTCTTGGAATCAGATCAATCATCAATTGAGAAGTCAAGACCAAGTATAGTCTTTTAAAAGAAGCATTGTAATGTTCATATATTAATTTGACTTGGACGTACAGATACAAATAAATAACCAATTGAAGTGTTACACTGGGGGAGAGTGAATGCAGCAGAGGGTGGAGCTAAATGATAAACTTAAGCTTATGGACGGTAGGAAAATGGGAAGCTGACCAAGAAAATATTAAATCAGACACATTTACAAATATAGGTGGCATAGCAACAGATAGTTTATAGCAGAATTTGAGAAAACACGTCACAGAAATGAATGTAGTTCTTGACCTTAAGTTGATCAGTTACCTTATTTTTTGCACTATTGCAAAAAGCATCAAAAGTCTGCTTTAGCCAACATGATTGGTCATGGCGAGTTGGTACCTCGCCATCGCCAATACCAGGTGGTACAATATCTCTAATGAAGCAATAGTTTTTGATTTTGTTTGTTCTCCTCTACATTGGAGAAACCACATGGAGACTGGGATAGTTCCAATCAGTCAGCGTTTCCAATCGTCTGACATTTTAATTCTCAATCCCGCACAAACTCTCTTCTATCTGTCTGTGATCTCTTCCACTGTTCCAATGAAGCACAATGTGAGCTTGGGAACGGCTGCCTGGCGCATTGCAGCCTTTGGGACTTAATATCAAATTGAACAATTTTAGATATTTTGCCTTTTCTGTCTATATCAGAACTGGCTATATGTACCACTGAAAGGTTACCCATCTTTAATAGTGACTCAACTTTTCTCTCCCCACAGATGCTGCCTGATCTGCTGGGCATTTCCAACATTCTCCTTTTGGTTTCAAGTTTCATCAGTGGTTATACTCTGCATGTCATAGCCTTAACAAGTCCCTTTTTTGTTTTATCTTTCTTCTTGCTTTACTAATCTATTCACAAGATGGCTCCGTAACATCAGAATTACTTGGATAAACCCAAACTTATCCTGTTAGAGATGTTCCTTTGTCCCTTTCCATCCCATCACCACTTTCTCTGGACTTTTAAAACCTGTTTTCTCTCTTTCAGAAATATAAAGAAGGATCTTCATTCCGAAACATTAACTCTGTTTCTTTATCCAAAGATACTGCCTGACCTGTTGTGTGTTTCCTGCATTTTCTATTTGTATTTTTTGATAATTGTTCCTGCTGTTTAATGTGATGAAATTAGATCACATCCAAGAATGGACATTGGAAATTCAGCCCGACAAACTACGACAGTGAATTGATTATGAGATGTAAAAGTACATTGTGAGTGAGGTCAATATGCAACCCAACTTTATAACTTCATATTCAACTATAAAGCAATCATGTAGATAAAGAAGAGGGGTCCAGCATGGATCCTTGGGTGATTCCAGAGCTAACAATGCAGGGATGGGGAGAAAAAACATTCCTGAACATGCAATTGATATATATTAATGTAACAAAGAGTTAGATGAAATCAAAGGGACTGCAGATGCTGGAATCTTGAGCAAAACACAAAATGCTGTAGGAACTCCAAAAGTCAGACATGATCTATGGAAGGAATGGACAGGTGATGCTTTGGGTCAGGACACATAGGATGGAGAAAGTTAGAAAAGAGAAGTGGGATGGGACAAAGCCTGGTAATAGTTGACTACAAGTGAGTGGGGGGGGGGGGGGGGGGGGGTGGGGGGGAGTGTTGATTGGCAGATGGGTAGAGTAAGTGACAAAGGAAACAAAGGCTGAGAAGATAAATGTAAAGTCAGAGGGTGGGATATAGGTGGAAGGCGACGAGGTGATGCCAACACGGGGGCAGGGATACAATTTGGTTCAGTTTATTGAAATGAAGCGAAAGAAACAGAAACTAGTACTCATGGATAAAATAATCTAAAAGCGTTTAAGGGTTATAGAAGGAAAACGCTTCAGTTTTCAGGTTGAGTTGGTTTTGAGCTTAGGTTGATGGATATGGTAAAGATGAAGTGATCGGGCAAGATTAATAAGTGCTCTCAATCTTACTGGAAGAGAAGTCCAAGAAATGTTAACACTTGTTGGAGATGAGGCTGGGCAGAACTGGAGAGATGATTTTGCAATATGGTTGATTCTGGAAAAAAACATTGGGTTACCTTTAGCTCATGGCAGTCACAGAGTATTGCATGACTTTAGTAGTCACAGAGTATTGTATGACTAAAGGGTACTGTATGATAAGCTTTTGAAATATTCCAATCAATACTAGTGAGCAATAGTTAAATCTATGTGCCAGATGTGCGTAACTCTGCATCATGGGCTTGAGGTGGCAAAAATGACAACACCTCATCGGTAGCAAAAATAGAAGACTAAACATGAGTGAAAGGCAGCAATTTGTGTTTTGCTCAAGATTGCAGCATCTGCAGTCCCTGTGTCTTGTGGTAAATGGAAGGAAAAGACCAATCCCCTTGGTATTTTGAAAGAGCAATTTGTTTTCCAGGGACAAGAACAGAAAGAGTTTAGGGCGACACAGTGGTGCAGCGGTAGAGTTGCTGCCTTACAGCGCCAGAGACCCAGGTTCGACTCCAAGTGCTGTGAGTACAGAGTTTGTACATTCTCCCTGTGACTGTGTAGGTTTTCTCTGGAAGCTCGGTTTCCTCCCACATTCCAAAGATGTGCAGGTTTGTAGGTTAATTGGTTTCTGTAAATTGGCCTTAGTGTGTAGGATAGAACTAGTGTAGGGTAATCGTTGGTCAGTGCGGACTTGGTGGGCCGAAGGGCTGGTTTCCATGCTGTATCTCCTAACTAAATGAAACTAAAGTTGGGATTTTATGCAGTGACTTGTAGCAGGGAAACACAAATTAAAAACAAATACAGGGTATTATATTTTGAATCACATATTACAAAGAAAATGTATTTTTAACTGCTCTACATCGGTGAGACCAAGCGCAGGCTTGGCGATCGCTTCGCCCAACACCTCCGCTCAGTTCGCAATAACCAACCTGATCTCCCGGTGGCTCAGCACTTCAACTCCTCCTCCCATTCCGAATCCGACCTTTCTGTCCTGGGCCTCCTCCATGGCCAGAGTGAGTCCCACCGCAAACTGGAGGAGCAGCACCTCATATTTTGCTTGGGTAGTTTACACCCCAACAGTATGAACATTGACTTCTCCAATTTCAGGTAGTCCTTGCTTTCTCCCTCCTTATCCTCCCCTTCCCAGCTCTACTCTACCACAGCCTACTGTCTCTGCCTCTTCTCTTCCTTCCCCCCACCATCAGTCTGAAGAAGGGTCTCGACCCGAAACGTCGCCTATTCCTTCGCTCGATAAATGTTGAGTCACCCACTGAGTTTCTCCAGCATTTTTGTGTACCTTCGATTTTTGCAGCATCTGCAGTTCTTTCTTAAACATATAGTATTTTTAACTGGTATCATTAGCCACAAAATAAGAAAATGAGAAAGAAAATCTGGAAATTCTTCAAGCTGAAATTTGTTTAAAAAAAGCCTCAAAGCATACTAGGGAAAATATCACACACAAAGCATTAGTAATGTTAAATTCCAGACGTATTCCAACCACATTTGTTGACAATGCTTGGCTGTATAATGAGAACCTTTGTCCTTTTTATATATTGTCCTTGCGACATACTTACTACTTATTGGTGGCTTTCCTATGGTCTAAAGGTTTACTCATTCAGTAATTCTTGAAATTTATTTTATTTAATTTAAAATCTTGGGTTGTGAGTATTCACTTTTTAAATTCAGTCTTAGTATGGACTCTTTTTCCATGGTGTTCTAACAAACATTGAAAACCAACTTTGGTTTGTTCCTCATAACTAAATCAAGAATATTTAATTCACCTGTCAGCTTTAAAAGATACTAGACTAAGTGGGACCCGTTGGGTCCCAGTCACATGGGAGGCCTGGCCCCCCGATGCAACCCGTTCCCCAATGCAATATTCCAACATGGTGTGGGAGAGGGGATGGTGTGGGGAAGGTGTGGTGTGGGGGAGGGGTGGTGGTGTGGTGGAGGGGGGTGGTGTGGGGAGGGGGGGTGGTATGGGAAGGGGGTGGTGTGGGGGGAGGTGGTGGTGTAGGGGGGGGGGTGGTGTGGGGGGAGGGGTGGTGTGGCGGGTGAGGGGAGGGGTAAAGGGGGTGGGGGTGTGTGGGGGGGGGAGGGACTCCACTCAGTGGCACCACACAGCACCTCCCGACTCCGCACAACTGCTTACCTGACTCCACACAGCGGCTTTCCCGACTCCACACAGCGGCTTTCTCGACTCCACACAGCGGCTTACCCGACTCCACACAGCGGTTCTCCCGACTCCACACAGCGGCTCTCCCGACTCCACACAGTGGCTTTCCCCGACTCCACACAGCGGCTCTTCCGACTCCACTCAGCGGCGTTTCCCGACTTCACACAGCAGCTTTCCGGACTCCACTCTTACTGACTCAATCAGCACGGCTTGTTTACTCAGCCCCGCCTTCGGGGCTTTATTCTCCAGCTGGTGCCGGAAGGGGCGTTACCTTCATGGTGACTGACAGGCAAGAAGACCAATCTGCTGATCTCACGATTTTTTAAACCTTCATAACTTTTGTCATATTTCACCGATCGGAACAAAACTCGGTGGCTTTGAGCAGAGGAGAAAGGTGGCGAAAAAATCCTAGCGATTTAGAGTAGTATTTTTGCACAAATTTAATTACAATGCAGACCGGAAGTGGTCAAGATGAGAGTTTTAGTATTAGTATAGATAGATAGATAGATAGATTTGCAAAGCTGTTCCAACACCATTCAAAAGAGTCACTACTTTTATTAAAAGCTTACCTGGTACATCGCCGTCAACAGGTCTACAGCTAATTACTAAAAAAGTATTGCATCCTTTGATATACCTTACCATTATCCTTGAGTATTCACTGCCTGATCACCTTTATGGAAACACACTTCTTAATCATAATTGCTGCTAGCCATTTTCTCATTTTCATTGCCTTATAGTTTATAGCCTGAAATATTTAGCTTCTAATCATATTCAGAAATGGATGTCAGAAAATTACCTTACTTTTCTCGTTATTAAAATTGATCGTTATTGGCATAATCTAACAAAAACTTACAAACATAACTTTGCCATTACTGCATAAAATCTTCTTTGTGGTGCAACTTCCAAAATTGAAACAAAGCTGCCTATATTACTGTGTTTGTTGAAGTGTCTGCATATTCATGGAACCATATCAGAAGTATTTCCCCTGGTCTGCCTCAATTTGCTACTTGAAGTGAAGTTTACTCACCTGACTGACTACGGGTCCTAGTTTTCAACACCACTGGAATGAAGTCCTGAAAACTGTTTTTGCCTTTTTTCAGAGTTAAATCTAGGAAAGTAAACAAAAGCCAACAATTTTCACATTATATGTAATAATGAATTTCCTCTGCAGGATTTCTACATTTAAGAGGAGTTTTGGCAATGATGTTAAAGCAGGCTCATGCTTTGTCAATGATGTTAAAGGATGCTCGTGCTTCCCCACACCCCAAGGCAGAACAAGGAATGGAGTTCCCCAGGTCGTTATATTTCGTCCCACTAGTCTCCGCATCCAACACATCATTCTCATTGATTTCATTATGTTTACCACTAACTTCCACCCTGTCCTCAAATTCACTTCGACTATCTCTGACACTTCCCTCCCCTTTCCTGATATCTCGGTCTCCATCACAGGGACAGGCTATCAATTGGCATCTACTAAAAACCTACTAATTCCCTCTGTATCCCATAGTTCTGCTCAGAACAAGGTTCCACCTGCTCCATATCTTTCGCCTCTGCATCCAACACATCATTCTCCGTCATTTCCGTCACCTCCAACGTGATCCCGCCATCAGGCACATCTTCCCATCCTCACCACTTCCTGCCTCCCACAGAGATCGATCCTTCCTCAACTCCTTGGTTCACTCGTCTCTTCCCATGCAAACCTTTTCCACCCCAGGTATTTTCCCCAGCAACCCCAGGAGATGCAAGACATGTCCCTATAACTCCTCCCTCATGTCCATTCAGGGACCCCAGCAGTCTTTCCAGATGAGACAGAGGTTCACATGCATCTCCTCTAACCTCATCGACTGCATCTGCTGTTCCCAATGTGGCCTCCTGTACAACGGCGAGAGCAAAACGTTGACACAGCACCTGTTTTGCTGAACTCTTACGCTCGGTCCGCAGAGGCCCATTGGATCTCCCAGTTGCCAATAATTCCAACTCCCCTTCCCATACTGGCCTTTCTGTTCTGGGCCTTTTTCATTGCCCACACACAAATTGAAGGAACAGCACCTCATGTTTTGCTTGGGTAGCTTACAGCCCAGCGGTAAGAGTTGAATGATTTAATTTTAGGTAACTTCCACCTGTATTCCCCTCCCCCCTCAACCCGTGCCCTCTTCCCTACCCCTTAGTCGTTTTACCAGTTCTTCAAATTTCCACAATGTATCTATTTGTGGTTTGCTCTGATTGGTTCTGGTCTTTTCTCACATCCAACTCTCTCACCCCCCTCCCACCCCAACCCTTACTTTCACTCTGAAGAAGGGTCCTGACCCAAAATGTCACCTATTTTTTCCAGAGAAGCTGTTGAGTTACTCCAGCACTTTGTATCTATCTTTGGTTTAAACCTGCATCTGCAGTTTTTTGTTTCTATATTCAGCAATAGGATGTTGTCTTGACGCCTTGTAAATAAGCTCTCTATCTTCTTCCTATATGTATTGTTTGAGATCTGGCCCACTACAGGGAAGTTATCTACAAACTTCCAAACGGAGTTAAGGAATTTGGCCACACAGGCATGAGTGTATAGGGAGCATAGCAAGATGATGAGAACACATCCCCGTGAGGTGTTGGTGTTGAGTATTATCATGGAGGATGTTTTGTTGCCGAGCCTCACTGATTGCAGTCCATAGTTCAGAAGGTCAAAGATCCAATTGCAGAGATCTTATTGAAATACACAAAATCTTTAGAGCTTGACAAACTCGATGTAGTGTTAATATTGCCCCTGACTGGGATGTTATAAAATCAAGAGTCAGTCTCAAAGTAACAGAATGGACATTAACCAAAGAATAGCCAATAATTTTTCACTACAGTAAAATATTTAAAAGGAAAGGGGATCCGTTTAGGATGAGCGGTCAGAAGTTTAGAGAGGAAACATAGAAAACAGGTGCAGGAGTGGGCCATTCGGCCATTCGAGCCAGCACCGCCATTCAATATGATCATGGCTGATCATCCAAAATCAGTACTCCATTCCGGCTTTTTCCCCCAAATCTGAAGATCTGAGGAAGACAGTTTTAAAGAAAGACCTCGACCCGAAACATCACCCATTCCATCCCTCCTGAGATGCTATCTGTCCCGCTGAGTTACTCCAGCATTTTGTGTCTATCTAAGAGATTGCTTTTTCCATGCATTGGGGCCAGGTACTCTCACAACATTTAAAAATGATCTAGATGAGCACTTGAATTGTGAAAGCATAGAAACCTAGGCTCTAAGTGTAATAGGTATAGATTGTTTTTTGGTAGTCAGCATGGACATGATTGGCCAACGGTCTTTTTGCTGTCGATAAGACACAAAAAGCTGGAGTAACTCATCGGGACAAGCAGCATCTCTGGAGAGAAGGTATAAGTGACGTTTCGGGTCGAGACCCTTTTTCAGACCGAAAGTCACGGGAAAGGGGAACAAGAGATATAGACGATGATGTAGAGAGAGAAAGAACAAATGAATGAAAGATATGCAAACAAGTAACAATGATAAAGTAAACAGGTAATTGTTAGCTATAGCTAGGTGAGAATGAAAGACTTGGGTGGGGGAGGGATGGAGAGAGAGGGAATGCAGTGGTTACTTGAAGTTAGAGAAATCAATATTCATACCCCTGGGTTTTAAGCTGCCCAAGCGAAAAAATACTTGCTGTTCCTTCAATTTGCGTTTAGCTTCACTCTGATAATGGGGGAGGCCTAGGACAGAAAGGTCAGTGTGGGAATGGGAAGGGGAATTAAAGTTCAGCAACCGGGAGATCAGGTAGGTCCAGGCAGACTGAGCGAAAGTGTTCAGCGAAATGATCGCCCAGTCTACATTTGGATTCACCGATGTTATAAGAGTTCACATCTTGAACGACAGATACTGTAGATGAGGTTGGAGGAGGTGCAAGTGAACCTCTGCCTAATCTGAAAGGACTGTCGGGGTCCCTGGACAGTTGATGGAGGAGGTTTAGGGACAGGTGTTGCATCTTTCGCGGTTGCAGGAGAAGGTGCCTGGGGAGGGGGTGATTTGGGTGGGAAGGGTTGAGTTAACCAGGGAGTTGTGGAGGGAAAGATCTCTGCAGAAGACGGAAAGGGATGGAGATGGGAAGATGTGACTAGTGGTGGGATCCCGTTGGAGGTGACGAAAATGTCGGAGGAATATGTGTTGTACGCTACGGCTGATGGGGTGAAAGGTAAGGACTAGGGGCACTCTGTCCCTATTGCGGCTAGGGGTTGGGGGATCAAGGACCGAGCTGCAGGGTACCGTGGAGACACGAGTGAGGGCCTCATCTATGATGGAACAGGGAAACCCTGGTTCCCTAAAGAATGAGAACATCTTGGATGTCCCGGTATAGAACACCTCATCTTGGGCGCAGATGAGGCGTAGACAGAGGAATTGGGAGTAGGGCATAGAGTGTTTGCAGGAAGCAGGATGGGAAGAAGTGTAGTCGAGATAGTTGTGGGAGTCAGTGGGTTTGGAGGTATCCTGTAATGGAGACGGTGAGATCAAGAAAGGGGAGGGATGTGTCCAAGTGAATTTGAGTGCAGGATGGAAATTGGTCGTGAAGTTAATGAAGTCCTTAAGTTCTGCATGGGTGCAGGATGTAGCAGCGATGCGGTCATCAATGTAACGAAGATAGAATTCGGGGATATGGCCAGTGTACGCCTGGAACAGGGATTGTTCAACAAAGAGGCAGGCATAGCTAGGGTGCTGTGCTGTGCTGTGTAACTCAAGGATTATTTGCAAGGAGCAAGGATTTTGGTGTTGATACTTCTTAAATCTGAGGTATTAATGTCAACAACAATGTCCTCATTATTATCTCATCTGAGATCACCTACTAGAATAATGTATATATGTGGATATTTAGTAATTATGCAAAGCAGATGCAAAGTTTTTAATATTTTCTTTCCATAATGGCTAAATATATCACGATTTTCTTCATCAAAGTTTATTTAAAAATTTCTAGCACTCCATGGGAGAATTTATAAACTTAGCTGATACAGAACTTATTTACTTAACAAAAACTTCCAGGATCGTGAATTAACCTGCTCTTCTAAATAACTGGCAGAGGCATCCACCTTAACCTGGTGGACCCTTTTCTAAATTTAGATATTAAGTGAACCCCAATAATATATAAACTGGGATCTCAATGGAGATGCTATTGTAGCCAGGCAAACAAATTTTGAGATTCATGATTAAAGTAAGGACCTCCCCTATGCTTGGCTCAGTTCATTACACAAAAGGGAATACAAATAGTGACATTACATACCAGTTTGACCTTTATCTTGCACTTCTGTACTGGAAGGGGATTCAGTCTTTGGTGTTTTCAGCCGTCTGCTTCTTCTTGCCCCATCGTGTCCATCACATGAACAGACATTTTCTTCACTTTCTATCTGGCTCACTTCGAGACTGCTTGACCGTCTTTTGCTTCCCTGCAATTTACATTCAACTGATGTCATAGGTATCTTTAACTCAATGGTCTTCAAGATTATATAAGCACACCCATACTTCCAACTCATGTCACATAAAAGCAAAATAATAATTTAACAAATAAGAACATAAAAAACAGTGGAGGTTACTGTTTCCTCTCTTTATTTACTATTATTTCTATGACTGCAATTATTGAATTAATCAAATGTCCATTTACTATAATATCTATGCATTTCGTGAAATGGATTGTATGCCCACTGAAGCAATGACTCTTAGCTGAGTGGCTCAGCAGCAGAGTGGATCAGCAAAACATCCTGCCACCTCTTTTTCTCTGATTTCTCAACCATTCTTTAATTTCTCAAAATAATAATGTCAAATTCATCGCGATTAATGACTATATTTAGAGTTTATTAATCATGAGTAAAAAACAAATAGTTAAAAAAAATAATCAGATGTTGCAAATTGGAGCACTAAGACCAAGCAGCACTTTGCCTTAACACTAAAATGAAAGTTATCAAGGGATTGCAATTTTCAATCATAAGTTGCAATCCTCTTCAACAATGCAGGCGTTATTTTCCCCCAACCATTTTCATTATTTGGAAAATGGCATAATAGACTCCCATTAGAATTTTGTGCAGCTGTTCACACTTGCCTTTCTGGCTGTGACATCTATCTGAAATACTTTTGCATAGAATACAGGAGTGGAGCGCGAGAATCCAAACTTCATGGACTTCTCATGGAGAAGATAACAATAGGAGAAAGATTATCTAGAACCTGAAGTGCCTACCAGGAGATGACAGTATAGCCTATTTCCAACATCATTACCCCAAGAAATGTGGAGCAGTGGAGGAAAGGACCTCCTCAGGAATGTGAAGGCAAGACCCTATACTCAACACTGGTTACTGACATAACTACATAAGGCTGCACATTATGACCACTCATACTCCAGATCTTGATCCCTTCCATTCCCTGACACTCCTCCTATCATAATACTTACTGACACCCTGCCCCATCCTTCACACTCACGGTAGGCAAGACAGTGATACTCTTTCTTTCTTGATATTTACTGACGAGACCCCCTTGAAATTCGGTCTGCAGACCAGGCTTCTAATCTCCATGAAATGCAAATATCTTATGCTTTTTCCACATCAATTCCTCCCATTTGGAAATTTCCTATATCCGGAGTCGGCAACCTACGGCCCACGGGTCGGATCCGGCCCGTATCCCGCAATCATCCGGCCCGTAAGCCGGGCAGACATAACACAAAACACACACAACACTCATCCGAGAGTAGTTTTCATACACACACAGCCAATTCCATATCACAACACCTGTCGACTCACTCTCTCCCTCCCACCCCCTCTTCCATCCTCCTGACCACCCGGAGTGAAAGCGCCCCCCACCCTGGTGCCGCGGCATGCGTGAAACTCAAGCGGGCTGAGAGCAGCTTCGGCGAGGTGGTGCTAGAACGGTATCCTCGGGAGCCCAGCGGCGGGCGGGCTGGAGGAAAGCGAAGCATCAGCGGGGTCAGTGAGGAATTCCGCTCCGGCCCCAGCGTTGCACTTTAGTTGTAGTTTGTCGCAAGGGTAATTGTCTTTTTGTTACATTTTTGTTGCGATTTTTATCATAAATTATTTATTAACTATGGCGATAGATGTGGCCCGCCATCCGCTCACAGACATGGGTCCAGGCTCCTATGCAGAACAAGGTGGCCGACCCCTGCCCTGTATAAAAGATTCTCTGTGCATGCTTAATGCATTCCATAAAAAGAATATCAAAACAGCCATGTGTTCCTGTCACTGCAGAATCTGGGAGAAACGTCACTTGACTACCAACTCTGGAGATCTAGAGGGAGGAGGGAGAGTCTGAAAATGATGAGCCATTAGCTGATGTGGAAGTGAAAGGGCAGCATAACTAATTACCAACACGACATGAGCAAAACCTATCGTAGAGCGGTATTTTCAAGTAGGCTGCAGTCAGACAGGTGGGAGAGAAAATCAGTTATCCTGGCCTGTCAGGTCAATTTACACAATACTCTCCTGTTGGAATCAAATGAAGATAACAAGAAAGAAGTACCGTATTTCCCGGCAATGAAGACACACCTGCGTCGAAGGCGCACCCCCAATTTAAGTTGCTAAATTTTGAAAAAAGGATGGTGGGACAGGATCAAGTGTTTGGTTTAGTCCAGGGGTTGGCTATATCGTCTGCGAGAGAGAGAGCAAGCCCAGGACGGAGCAGCCAGCCTTCCGCCAAGTAGCTACTCGCCAACCACCACCTCCACCGGTTGGCCTGTGCCGGCAGAAGGCGCTGAGGTGGGGGCCGGTTCCGCTGTCCGATCCCGGCGGCCGCTTTCAGCCACCCGAGCTACTTCCCTCCACGGCCACAATGCGGTGGCTCCGCGCCCGGTGTGCCGCGGCGAGTGAGTTGCTGGCATGATCCCCGACCCCCTCCTTCTCAACGCTCCTGCCCTCCCCGCAACTTTACCCCTGGTGGCCCAGCCAATTTGTGCAGCCCAGGTCGTGCTGACCCGGGCCAGATCCCCACACGCTGTGAAAGGAACTCTTCCCCCCCAGCGGCGCTGTCCTTTTACAGCCGCTTCCCACTTTACAGCTGCTTCCCATCAGCTGCCAACAATGAGGGATAGGCTTGCTATCCCTCAGTACAGCAACATAATTCTTGATGTTGCTGTACTGAGGGATAGCCAAGTCTATCTTTCTTGGTTAACAACCTAACCTTCGGCTTCCAAGACGCAGGTAAATTTTCGTGCCTTATTTTTGGGTAAGAAATAGCGTCTTCATTGCTGGGAAATACAGTAATCAGAGAATGGCAAATGGGGGACATAGAGCCATACGCCATTGGCCCTTAGGCCCAACTTGCCCATTCCAACCAACATGCCCTATCTACACTAGTCCCATGCCTGCTTTTGTCCCATATCCCTCTAAACCTATCCTATCCTTGTACCTGTCTAAATGTTCCTTAAATGTTGCGATAGTACCTGCCTCAACTACTTCCTCTGGCAGTTTGTTCCATACACCCATCCCCCTTTGTATAAAAAAGTTACCCTTCATGTTCTCTTGAAATCTTTCCCCCCAAATTAAACCTATGTCCTCTGGTTCTCGATTCCACTCCTCTGGGCAAAAGACTCTGTGCGCTTACGCGATTTATTCCTCTCATGATTTTGTACACCTCTATAATATCACCTCTCATCCTCCTGCGCTCCAAGGAATAAAGTCCAAGCCTGCTCAATTTCTTCCTGTAGCTCTAGCCCTCGAGTCCTGGCAACAACCTTGTGAATCTTTACTGTACTCTTTCTAGCTTAACAACATCTTTCCTATAACATGGTGACCAAAACTGAACACAACACTCCAAATGTGGCCTTACCAACATCTTATATAACTGCAACAAAAACTCCCAACTTCCATGCTAGAAGTTGGTCTCACGGGCATAGTTGGTCTGTCAGAAAAAATGTGCAAGATGTGCAGAAGTGAAGTGCAAGAGGTCGTGCGGACCTAAAGCAACGTAATATCTACAATGGAGATGATAAACACTTTTCTGTAAACCATTGTGATGGTTAGGCAATGGATCAGGTTTTTCTTCCCATTATATTTACGTTTAACGCCATTCAAAGTGTTCATGCCACTGATCATAGGTCCTTTAAGTGTAATCTTGTAGCAATTAAACATGCTTGTGGGTGAACACATTTCTGTTCTGCAGCAACAGAGATGTCTCACTGCAGCCAACAAGAAACAGACCTGCAGGTGATCTTTGCAGAGGGCATGCATTTGGAGGCTATTGTAATTGGAATGTGAGTGGGGCTACAGTGAATCACAACATGGTGTCAACTCAAACATTTGTCAGTCTTATCGTATTGTCCAGTTTAAAAATTCTGATCTTCCCAAGGATTTCTCCTGCCACCACAGGCTCTCAGGCAATGCATTTTCCTGTACTCATAGCTACCTATTCTACTCAACAGACATTTCTGGTAATACACAGCAATTGGCCATTTTGGGCAAGAGGTCATCAGTGACATATAGCATAGATGACAGTTTCCCCTCTAACAGGAATGGGCAGGTTTCCAACAGTAAAGAGACACCCACAGTAGTAATGCAACATAATGGCATGACAGTAAAACTAACATGTAAGGAAATGACTTGGATTCAAATTAGCAACTGTGTAATAAATTGTATTATTTTGCTTAAACTGTTCTAGAGCAACGGATGTTTATGTTTAAATATTAATTGGTTCCTTTTTAAAACATTTTAGTTAAATGTGAAATTTCATATGCATACAAAAAATCTGTTTTCTAATAGAACAGTGCAGCAAAGGAACAGGCCCTTCAGCCTAAAATGCCCGTGCCGAACGAGATGCCAAAATAAGTTGTGTCGGAAAGAACTGCAGATGCTGGTTTAAATCGAAGGTAGACACAAAATGCTGGAGTAACTCAGTGTGACAGGCAGCATCTCTTGAGAGAAGGAATGGGAGACGTCTTGGGTCTGAAGAAGGGTCTCGACCCGAAATGTCACCCGTTCCTTCTCTCCAGAGGTGCTGCCCGACCCGCTGAGTTACTCCAGCATTTTGATCGACCTGCCAACATAAGTTAATCTCATCTGCCTGCGCATAATCCATCTCTCCGTATCCATGTGCCTATCTGAAAAGCCTCTTAATTATCATAATTGCTTCCACCACTACACCTGGTGGCATGTTCCAGGCACATCCCAGTGAAAATAATTTACGATACCCCCCACTCCTTGTAACTAATACCTTCTAATTCATGCATCATTCTGGTAAACCGCTTCTGCATCCTCTCCAAAATCTCCACATCCTTCCTGTAATGGGGTGACCAGAACTGTACAAAATATTCCCAATGCTGCCTAACCAAAGCCTTATGGTGCTGCATCATGACTTCCTGACTCTTATGCTCAATGCCCAATCAATGAAGACAAGCATACGATACGTCTTCTTTACCACTCTATCTATTTGTGTTGCCACTTACAGGAAGCTGTGGACCTGGATCTCAAGATCCCTCTCGACATCAATGCTGTTAAGGGTCTTGCCATCAACCGTAAATCTTCCCCTTACATTTAACCTTCCAAAATGCTATATATCTCACACTTGCTCGGATTAAACTGCATCTGCCATTTTGGTACCTATTTCTAGTTGATCTATATCTTGCTGCTTTCCTCACTGTCCAGAACTCCAGCAAGCTACAGTCTTGCAGCATGACTGCCAAGTTTTACTCTGATCCACTAGCTGCAGAATCATAACTCCCGGCCTATTACATGATGCTCATGTAATTTAACACTGACACACTCCTGTATTGCAGCATCACTAATTTCATTCTGTAATACATGCATGCTCTTCTGCACTACTCCCTGATCCAGGGTTGACCTTTGGCTTAATAATAAAGAGAAGTACATGTCAGGACACAACATTGCAGATTAGGAAGTGCAATTCTCTTGCTATTTATGATGTTCATAAAGTGTTATGACTCTAGTTTTGAGCTGAATGATCCAATCAGAATTGATCTTATGTTGCTCCAATGTAATGTTACACAATAGAATTAAAGGTAATCACATGTTAGCAAGTGAACTTTGTCTGCAGAAAGGCAGTGCAGTAGTCACTCATACCAGTAGCATTGTGCATTAACATATCTAATAATGGGAAGGTAGACACAAAATGCTGGAGTAACTCAGCGGGACAGGCAGCTTCTCTGCAGAGAAGGAATGGGTGACGTTTCGGGTCGTGATCCTTCTCCAGGCTGATAATGGGAATAATGGGAAATTTATTAACAGAGTTTCTGCCCTACTGTTGGCTCACCCAAAACTTACTGGAAGTCCTGCAGTCCCATCAGGACTTACCCACCTATCATTAATTGTGTTTGCTTGAAGCACCCTACTCCGAAAAGATGGCGGTTGTTGTTAGTTTAACAGTTTTTGTTTTGTTAAGTATCGTGAAGGAGTGATTAGTCAAATCCAGGAGCTAATTGGCTAAAAAAGGATGTTGATGGTAGCAGTCAGCGGGAGTTCACTTGCCCATGGATAACCTGATGCCGTGAGTTGATGAGGTCCAGAATCAATCCAAAGTATGCACAGGGCAACTCCGTTTCCATTTCTGGTGGATCTGTTCTGCCAGTGGGGCAAAGCCATAGCCAGGAATGCTCGTTGAGCAGTATGGCAACTTGGCCAAAATATTTGATTCTGTGAGTATGAAAATGTCAGGCTGTTGATTAATTAGCCTATGAAATGACTCTGCCAATTTAGACATCATTCAGCAGAAATTTGTCAGGAGTATTTATTTTTTTAAATCCAGATTATTTAACGGCCTGAATTTAAATTCCCCAGAACCCATGTTTTCTTTTAATTTGTATCACTTAATCATTAGTCCAGGTCTTGATTACCGTCCATTATACTTAATCACCATATCTATGTTCAATACTGTTATGATTGGAAAATTAAATACATTCCCTTTCACCCAGGTGTCTGTATCAAGGATTCTTACCATAGCTACAACACGGCAAACTCCAAAAATTATCCAACACATTTTCAGACCCCAGCACACTATTATATCCACTTTTTGTAGCAGACATTACATGGCTTAAAAAATGAATGGCCTATCTGAGCAGTTATATATAAGAAAGCTGGGTGAAGGAAACTGATAAATCAGTTAGAGAAGGACCTTTACAACTGTAGAAGGTGAAGTTTTCCTAGTTTGGATGAGAAACATCTGCACCATCAAGCCTCGTTTTCCTTACTTATGTAAACAGTTTTCTAACACACTTGATCAAGAACAGAAAAAATAAAACAAAATTTAAAAATGAGCTTTGCTGTGGGTGATCCTCTATTTTATGGATGATCCTCTATTTTAACTCTGCATTTCCATAATATCCACATGGTCCTTAGTAGAAATATGCAAGTTGGATTAATCATAGGATGGTAATTAGTTACAGGAACAATGTTATTAACTATTTCCTACAACCCCGTGTGGAAAAATTGTCTTTTCACAAAATGAAAATTACAAGATTGGGATAAATCTTCAAATAAATGGCCAGCCATGCACTGGTTGTACACCAGACGGAGTAAACTCTTCTAGCCAATGCCCATATGCAATCACTGAACTGAGATTAACTCACTGTTGTTTGATGAGCAGTTCAGGATGTATCTATCCATCTGACCAGTTCTGCCTGAAACAGCTTTGACAGTCTGCAAGTATTTACCCCAGTCTTGCCAGCAGCATAAGGTTCTACTATATTTGGAGGTTGTGAAGCTATGATGATGGTAAGCACTCATTTAAGGCTGATATCATAGGTCATGAATCGTCAATTAAAAAATTCTTAAGAGTTACTGGGCTGGAAGCCCTTCCCATCCTCCTTCAGTTTGCAGAATGTCTCTTGGACAGAAACCCTTGTCTAATCTAGGATCTTACAAAGAGAGAAAGCCAACCATTCCCAGGTTTCTAATGAGGCTGTCAGAAGCATATTTTCCATTGATTCAAGGGTGAGGAGGTTCCACTGAGAGCTAGCTCAGTATTATGGTGGAAGCCCAGGTAGATTGAAGCAGGTTATGCAGAAAACAAGCATGCAGGTGTCTAGATCCAATTGCCCATCTAACAACATGAAAAGCAAGTGGCAGCACGTCTGTTGATCTGGCCAGTAAAATTTCCAAACTGAATCATACGATCTAGTAAATAGCAAATACCTTTTCTGCAAATGAACTATTATCATAGTGAATAGGAATGAAATAGAACAATCGATTATTAATATATTTTAGATGTAAAGTTGGCATATTAAACCTCACTACCCGACTTTGATTGTAATCTCATTTTATAAAGCAAATTAAGATTATCCTAAACATAACTTTAATCTTATTTCATGTTATTATGATCAATGTTGTCAAAGGCTTATTAATCCCCTGATCAACACTTTAAAATATTGCAATTAACATTATTTTATAAACATGTGTTTTGTATGATACAGTACTACACAATCACCGCTGTCTCATATTTCTATTTTTCATCTCAAAATACTCTGTCAGACAAATTATGTTTCAAAACACGTTCACATAATTCAATTTAAATTGACACTGTATTTAAGTTTTACCTAAATTCCAATAACACAGGATCATATATTGTACTACTGCAGCATTTCACTGTCAAAAGTCAGGGTAAACGGATAAAGATTTTAACTATTGTTTAACTTTGGATTTATAGGTAAGGCGTTAATTTACTGCACACTAGCATTGTCTATTGTTTTGTTGATTTTCAAGTTATTCTACATATCTGAAAATAACTTACTATCTAATAAACAGCTGTAGATACACATATTACAAATTTTATTCCAAAATTAATTATTTTTGATTACTTTAAAATAAACTAATCATTTTGACGTGGACATATATGTCAATGATCAGAAAAATTATACTGGGAAAAAAAGCTGCATCACAGTTTTTATTTACGTTGCTTATTGAACAATGTTGTAGTTAAGTTGAAAGAAAATTGATCCTAATGTAAGGGAAAAAAGATTAAAATTACCTGAATGGTCTGCTCTTCTCGATTTAACCTGTTGGAACTCACAATATCTTCCTTCTTAGTGCATTTGAACTTCTCTCCCACACAGCTAGATGGGTTTGCATTGCACCTAATTGAATTAGGGCCTTTGCATTTAGAAACTGGATTCATCACTGAACCATCCTTTTCTTTGGTAACAGTACGTTTGACTGGTCCAGCAGTACAACGTTCTTTTTCATTACACATACCTTTAGTCATTGATAAATCTGCATCTGTAGACAATTTGGAGGATGTTGTACTTCCATTTGCTAACTCCTGTATGGCCACTACCTCTAAATTCCTGTCACTTTGTAAATCTGCAACAGGAAGATCTTTATGATTATGGCTCTGATTAGTGAAAGGCTGTTTGCTCAACAGCAAAGACGTAATTATTCCTTGAACTTCTAGTTCTTTATTATGAACTTTTTCATCATCACCCACACCACTTGTTGAATTCTTACAATTTTCTCTGGCAACTCCTTTATTAGGTTTAGCCATTTTGTCCATCTTGATTGTGGAAACTGTATTCTGTTGATCTTTCTGACCACTTTTATTTTGGTTTTCAGATGATAAATGACTTAAGTCAACTATATTTATATATTTGGAGGCTGGTTGGTTCAAATCTTTGGAAGGAATCCCTTCCTTACTTATTGCATTTGGACTGAATGATTTAGGACTCTCCTTTTTATTTTCAACTGCAAACAGCTCCAAAGTCGTGTTATGAACTATAGACTCCAAGTTGGACAATGGTGTCCCCGTTGTCTGTTGCTGGTCTTCCTTCGTCTTTTTCACATGGATTTTATGAGGGGTCCATACAGCTCCTAAATGATGTGGGCTTTGGAACAAAGTATATTCTCCTCTGGAAGATGATACGCCATAAGGAATTCCTTGAGTTAGTGACAGTTGTGGTGCTGAACAGTTGCCATTTGTTAATAATGGTGAATGATGAAATGAAGTTTTATCCCTATCTAGTGTTAGGTGGTGAATGGGAATGTTGCTTCCAATGAGGAATGGAGGAGGATATGCTGCTACTTCACCAGAGGAAGATACAAAACAGCTGTGTGAATGATTATTACTTTCTTTTACAACATGATCTTCATGTGCATCATTTTTGGGCTCCCCATTTTTGTTGCCATTGGGAAGTGCCAACTGGCTGTCTCCTTGGTAAACAATAGAAATTGGTTCTTGCTTAGCAGCACTCTTGAGATCTCCATTAACAATCTGTAACATAGATGCAGGTATAGCATTAGCCACTCCGACAAATGTCCGTGGATTTCGGTTCACTGAACCACTGGAACCTTTTACCCATGACACAGCGGGATTTGATGGCTGAAATGTTAAAGATGCAACCGGTTTCTTTTGCAGAGTAGCCCCATTTCTTATAGTATCAGGAAAAACCAGAAGCGGAGGTGTTAATCCAAAGCTTCCTTTAATACTGCTGGTATTGTAGCCACTTTGAGGTATTCGTGGGGAAACGCCATCACTTTTAGAGTGCAATACAGAAAATGACCTATCCCCTTTCACAGGAGTTAACACAGGCATGGGTGGTGTTTTCCTCAGCTCGGGTAAAGAATTCTGCTTAACCCCTATGCCATAACAACTTGATTTTGCTGACAAATCAAGAGGCAGATCATGGGATCCTTCTGGATATATCTGCTTCTCAAGTTGAGGTGGAGATCTGAATACCATGAATGGAGGTTGTGAGCTTTCTAGCCCAAGTGAAGGTTGACGAGTAGGACTGCGGGCAGCAATTTTAGGTAACTGGTTGTTTGAATTCTTCCGTGACAAAGATAATTCACTGCCCAAATTGAAATAAATGTGGGGAGATGGTGATGAAGCATGAGATGGAGAAATTAAAAACTGCTGCTTCTGAGGTGGTTCCGAATGGGTTTTTGTTCTCACAAGAAGGGAATGAGAATAATCAGCAGCATGTTTGGCTTTAGGTTCTGAAGTCAAAGGTCTGCCGGAAGTCAATGGATGAGAATATGAATGCCGATCAGGTGGTATATTTGGGCTGACACCTTTACATTGTGATAATGGTGATACAGTCTGCACTCCTGTAACACCTAAAGTTGTTGAAAGGGAAAGTGCAACATGAGGATGGCTTAAGCTTGGTGCTGGTAAGTACATCAAATGTGGACCCTGATTAAACACTGGTGAAAAATAAGGTTGACCCACTTTGTGTATATTCTGAGATGCTGATAAACAAGGTTTGTATACGTTTAATGAACTCAGTGCATTAAAAGGGTGGTGAACCCCTGATGTAGCACTGTCTAATTGTGGATCAATCCATGGAATCCCTTTGTATGAAGCTTCATTCCCAGGAGTCAATTTTTCTTTCACTGTCTTTTCTGGTTCCCCAGCATTATCCTGAGTGCAAGCGGTTTTTGACTGAGGTTGTTGTGCTTTCCGATTCATACCCACAATCTCCACATTTTTCATTTTCTTATCTCCATTTTCTGGCATTTCCCCGTGTACCAATTTACTTTCCACATTGGTAACTTTGTCAGTCTTTAATTGGGCATCTGAAGTGGTCATGAGGGCGACCTCCTCTTCTTTTGGAACAGATCTTTCAGGATCATTATCCTTGCAATTTTGTAGTTCCTCCTGCAACAAGTTACTTTCAAGCCCCTCGACTTGTTGGACACCATTGCTCATTCGTTCAGTCACCACCTAAAAGATATGGCAATCAAGAGAAATTTCAATAAGACTATTTATTCATTAAAAACTAACACTTCCTTATATTACCACTGTTTTTCAAATTTATGCTTTAATTCATGATGTAATCAAGAATGGGTTTAAACTCGGAGGTAAAAATTGTCTCACTGAGATTCATAAACTATTTGTCTGTGCTTTTTAAGACCTATTTTCCACCTAAGAGCACCAATTATTTCTAAGTGCATGAGTTTACATATATTTCAAAACACATTGAATACCATCCCAGGAGTCTATTTCTCATCTTTGAGTCTGTTTTGTAGGCTTAAAATGAAATTCTTTGGTTGCAATTCTGCCGTCACTCCCAGATTTACTGTATTTTCATAAATACCTTTAAAATGTGAGAGTGGTTTGAACATAACAATATTTGCTTGGCAAGTTACTTCAGAGGATATTAAAGTATTTGTATTAATTCCCATGAGAGACCCAGGAAGATTTTAACTCCAGAACTCACCATATGAACTCAATTTTCTACTTGAACTTGGCAGATTACAGGTAGATAATAGAAAGATGTAAGATATTTAAAATGGTATGATTAAGAAAGTCTTCAGAAATAAGATACAAAGAATGGGGTCTGGAAAGCTTCACAGTCAAAGAGGGAGGAGAAAACTCTCTACAAAAGGAGGTTCAAGGTTTCATAGTATGGCCAGAGGAATTTCTGGGACTACATCTTTATTCTGGACCCATGTCTGAAAATGGAATAGTAGGAAAGCCACAATGACTTCTCCACACAAGTCTCAAACGTCACCTGCATCATTAGGTTATCAATGAAGCCCAATATAAAGGAGTAACCTTCCAACTAATAGTGGCTGCCCAGTTCCCTACTCAACCCTGCAGATCAGATTCCAACACTGTCGCCAGGAAGATGAGATGTAGCAGCCATTTTTACTGTTCTTTCATCCAGGCACAGTTACAACCAATGCGGAAATGGGTTCTGGTGGAGATGACTCTGAATAGGAATGTCAACTTCTTTTCCCTGCAGAATACTACTCAACTATTTGGTTTCCAGCAGTCACTGTACTTATATTTTTCAGCTGAGAGTTCACAAATTAACATACTTATTGAAACCAGTTTGAAATTTGCCAAGATGTGATTTGAACTCATAATCTTTGTGTTGCTAATCCGGTGTCATAATTACAAAATACTTCAATCCACTAGGTTAATAACTACAAAAGAACTGCAGATACTGGTTTAAATTGAAAATAGACACAAAATACTGGAATAACTCAGCGGGACAGGCAGCATCTCTGGAGAGAAGGAATGAGTGATATTTCGGGTTGAGACCCTTCTTCAGACTGATTTCATGGGAGTGTGCGGTACAGAGTAAAAATGTAGTCGGAGACAGTAACACTGGTCGGAGAACTGGGAAGGGACAGGAGATAGAGAGAGAGAGAAAGCATGGGCTACTTGAATTTAGAGGTTCATGTTCCTACTGCTGGGGTGTAAGCTACCCAAAATAAATGAGGTGCTGTTCCTCCAACTTGCGTGGGGCCTCATTGATAATGGAGGAGGCCCAGGACAGAAAGGTCAGTGTGGGAATGCAAGGGGGGTTAAAGCGTTGAGCAACAGGGAGATCAGGTAGGTTTAGGCGGACTGAGCGGAGGTGTTCAGCGAAATGATTGCCGAGTTGTACTTGGTCTCTGGAACAGGGGATATAGAAGAGGCTGGACGAGGTGCGTGGACCTGAAAAGGCTGTCGGGGTCCTTCACAGAGTCGAGGGGGGAGGTATAGGGACAGGTGTTGCATCTCCTGCGGTTGCAGGGGAAAGTACCTGTGAAGGGGGTGGTTTGGATGTGAAGGGGCGAGTTGACCAGGGAGTTGTGGAGGGGACAGTCTCTGCGGAAAGGGGTGGAGATGGGAAGATGTGGCTAGCAGTGGGATCCCGTTATAGAGGTGGTGAAAATGTCGGAGGATTATATGTTGTACTCGATGACTGACGGAGGTGGAAGGTGAGGACAAGGGGGGGACTCTGTCCTTGTTACGAATGGGGGAAGGGGGAGCAAGAGCGGACTGCGGGATAGCGAGGAGACCCTAGTGAGAGCCTCATCTATAATGGAAGAGAGGAACGCTCGTTCCCTAAAGAATGAGAACATCTCCGATAATATCTTTATAAGGTAGCACACTCAAACCAAATCTAATCCTGACTGGATGGCTACAACTATAGTTTCAGTGAGAACAAGACCTCCTAGTATGTATGATTTATTGCTATACTGCTCATGCACATACCCACCAGGCTACTAAATGAAGCTGAAGAAAAGATTTTTAACAATATTCCTTTGAGGCAGAATATAATAAATCATTAATCTCCATTATATAGGCCATTCACTTTTGGAAAGGTAAATTAAATTTGATAAATAACTTATTTCTGTGCGCATGTGTTTGTAAGTGAGAGATATTCTCTAAAATCATATTTTGCAACTCAGTTAGAATCTAAAAAAGGAACATTTATAGAGAAACATATTGCAAAACAAACACAACTGCGAGAGGCATTTTTCAAATCAAGGGTGGACATGCAATTAGCATATGAAATGCTTTTAAAAAAAATGTATGACATTTAGATCTTCCATTAATATAGTATAAACTGTCCCAGAGTAATTTATGCAAGCGAGATCAAAACTTGTCACTGAATACTAGCAAAATGTGCAATCATAGTTGATGGAAGACGAAAAGGAAATTCCAGAATTTAAGCTGGGTAAGTGAAGGCACAGCTGTCAACAATGGGATGATGAAGAATGAAAATACAAAAGAGACCAGAATTGGAAGAGTGTAGACAACTGAGTTGGATTGACAGGCTTAAGGACATTAGGAAGGAGTAAGACCATAAGAGGTGGACATCTGCAGTTCCTTCCTACACAAGACCAAACAGGAATTAGAGGAATTATAAATTCATGGTCCAGTCCAGATCCATTTCCAGACCCCGGGACATAAAAATCAATGAGAATAAAGGTGATAGTCAGAGGTGATGGGTAAATGAGAGTTGATTCAAGAAAGGAAATAATTACCATGAAATGATTGAACTCCAAGTAATGGATGATGATGGATAAGAAAGGTGGCAAGGAGAATGCTTGAATATTCCAATCCAAGTTAAAAGAATGGATATGGTTTAATACAGCAAATGAATGCCGGATAGTAACTAAGTTCCCTGATTTTATTTCTAAAACCTCATTAAAAACACTGCAGCATTACCCCATTCTTTTTCCATTAAGGCTTTAACATTTCTCTTGTATGCATAAAAATATCTCTATACTCTTCATCAGAACTCATTATTTAAACGGTCTTATCTTTCCCTACAGACTAATAGCCCCGCCAATCTCCATCAAATCCTATCCCACCTTCCTCATCGAACAGTACAGCACAGGAACAGGCTCTATAACCCACAAGATCTGTATCGAACATGATAAACTAATCTCATCTGCCTGTACAGGATCCATATCCCACCATTCCCTATTTTACCTCCTCACTAATTTTGCTTACAAATTTAAATTTTCTCCAATTCAGCCGTTTAGTACCTCAATTGATAAAGTGAAACCAAATATTGGTGATCTATTCTGCCTATAGATCTTCCTTCTGCCAGATAATTTCTCCTGATGCATTAGGCATCTGAAATTCGTAGTTCTGCACCATCTTCCCTGATACACATCAACTCTATGTACTCTATGCTTTAAATCTCTTCTGATACTGGAACTAATTCTGGAAAGTATTACCCATGAAATTTGCATTTCAATCCAATTGCTTTTTAATCCACGTATAAATAGTCTCCAAAGAAAATGTACTATTTGTTCCATTCTCAGTGGATTCTCCATCAAGATGGCTAGTTTTCTTCAACTTTCAGGTTTTCCCCATTATTTTCTTTATTCTATCAACCATCAGGTAACCATTCATGACTTATACGTTATATGGCTTGTAAGATTGCAACATCAATAGACCATCACCAGGATTCCATTTTTACAGATGCCTATTAGTTGATTTTGTCCATGTCAGAAAATGCACAAAATCACTCAATATGCTAACCATACCTCCAAAGTCTTGTAATGAATGGCATCAAAAGTGCATAAAATCAATAAGAACAATTGCTGATAGTGGAGTGAGAGAAAACTAGCCATTTAAAACCATGAATGAACTTGCATACATCAGAATTTAGAATTTAATAATATTATGGAAGCTTGTTCATATATATTGGTGTCCATAAGTCCACAACCCAGGGAAGGTCTGCACACTCTTGTCCTGTGAAACAAAACCCTAGTTTGGTGGCCCTATGATGCTGCTCTGCCTTCCTTTACATCTGATTTTGAATTGAGATGTAGACTGCTAGATTCCTATTAATTTTGTTTTGCCACCCATGTCGATATGAACTCAAGGAAACAGGGCCAAGAACATTATTCAGACCGCTAAAAGGCAAAATAACCGATCAAAGGATGAGTATGGAAGAATAAAAACAGGTAACCTGAAGAGGAATGAGGAGAGAGAAGAAGATGGAAATGGCTTGGAGTGCTGGAGCAGACTGAAAGGTGGAATGAATATAAAGATACATGGAAGGAATGAACGGAAAGCAGAACACATTGAGTTGAAGGAGAGCTCTGAGGTTTTTCAGTGAATAAAGAAAGACATGGCGTAAAATAAACAACACATAGAAATTAGTTGCAAGTTTAGCAGCTTTGAAAATGGCAGACTGGATTGATACATTACTACTATTAATGATTGAGCCAGAGGGTGGACCAAAAGGATTTCCTAACCATGCACACATTCCTCCCACTATCCCTGTCACTCTGGTACTATGCCCTCTTTTGTAAGCTCATCTCTCTTCCTTGAGTCTCACATTTCACTTTTATCTCCTCTTCCGAATCGCCTGTCCTCTTCCATCTCTATATGGCTTTCGATTTCACCCTCCCTCCTCTTTCCTGATCTAAAACCCTTTTGTCACTCCAGCTTCTGTCACTTGCTCCTCCCATCCACCTATCATATCCATCCCCCTCCCCACCTATCACTTAACAAGCTCTGTCCTTTCCCCGTTCTCTTTTCCAGATTTCTCTCCTCTACCCAATCAGTCTGAAGAAGGACTCTGACCCAAAACATCATCTCTCCCAGTTCCCTCCAGATACTGCCTGATGCAATGAGTTCCTCCAGCATTTCTTTTTTAATCAGGATTTCTGAACAATTGGATATAAGCTTTTTGTAGTTTTACTAAAGTATTGAATGAAATAAATATTTAGCAATGTTATATCCAGATTAAAGAATAAAGATCAGTCCCATAGGCTATTTTCTCATACAATAATAAAAGTACACTCCCACCTCTCAGATTTAGAATCAAATCAAGGCCAAAAAGAATAAAAGCCTTCCACTGTGTTTGGAATCAGCTGATAATCTCGCTTACTTCAGTGTGGTTGTTAATATAAGTATCTTCCGTCCCTACAAGCTGTGGAGCACTTTTCCTGGATTCTGCATCTGTGAGTGAAGATCTCCTATTAAAAAGAATGATTCATTATTACGAGCAGATCCCCTGTGACTTTGCTCATAGGTAATCCAAGAGCAAGAGCATTTCTGATGCCACACCAAGGTGAAGACACAATCTCTATTGTTGCTACTATCAATGATGCATTTGCCTGCAGGTATTCACTCTTAAGTCAACATTATTGAACCCCTTGCAGTCTTTTCACTTTCTAACAAAACAAAACTGGCTTGTTTGACAGTATTGATCCCTGCAAACATAGGCATAAATACAATTAAGTGATTTAAGACAGGACTGGTTTTCTTCAAAATACTTAAAAAGAAAAAAACAGCTAATTCCATTGATCTCACTCAAATGCATCTCTAAATCTTGTCCTCTGCATCACTGCCCTTCCTGATCTGCTTTAATGGCTGGCAAACATTGATCATATAAATTAGTTACCAATGCTTATGAACAGAGCAAGAAACCAAAATGTTATCTGCAGATATTTGTCCTCTCAAGACAATTTTAAACAAATGATTCTCACTGTAACAACAAGAAAGTGTATTCTCTTATTCACTCTGGCAAAACCCCTTTAAGATGTTCTATTAAAATCGCCTCTTAGCATTCCCTTTCCATCAGAGAATGTTCTAACATTTCATGTCCTCACTCACACATGTGGCCTCTTATACTTATCATCCTGGTAAATCTAAGTTGCATGTTCCTTTTTCTGTAATATCTTTACAATATCAGTGTATTCAGATCTTTATACAGTAATAAACACAACCTGCAAAGTGAATGGACCAGGATATTTTCTCTTGAGACCAGGAGGCTAAAGGGTGGCCTTAGGATGGCCCATTATGATGCATCAACAAACAAGTTATGGAATGGGAAAAAGAATAACTGCAAACCATAAATGAATCTAATGCGAAATTCAAAATACCCGGAGGGAATTGAAAATGTTTTATAAAATTAATTTGTTTATCATCTTTGTTGTCATTTTCACCAACACTTGCCTCATCCGGAAATAAATTATTTCACAAGCCTGGTTGCTTTTTTTCCACATTTAAATTGGGGGGTGGTTCTGGGACGCCAGAATGCACCGCTGAGCCTACTGGAGACGTTGTGGGTTCAATCAGCGAAACGTCGATGAAAGTAGGTGCCCACTTGATAACCCCTATGACGTGTCTGCCTAGCCTTTCTCAACATCGGAGGAGCATAGGTGAGTGCAGAAAGCTCCCATCACCATCTGGAGTAAATTGATATTTGGCACTTTAGACTTTTAACATCTAGTCCTGTGTATTTGTAAACATATTTATCCTTCTCCTAGTTTTACTATTATTTTTATTTCTATTTTCGGTCAAAAACATATCACATCACACATCTATATTAATTTGCATCTTCTATTAATTTGTCTTGATCTCAATAGAACTGTGGAGGAAAAGACTGTTGATTCATTCAAGCAAGGCGAGAAGCACAAAGGCAAGACAATAGCAAAGGAGTGGTGTTGGGAAGCAAGTTAAAATCTTACATGGGGACTCACCTGCAAAAGGATTCAGTAAATGGACAGGTAAGATAACTTCCGTTTAATTGCTGTTCATTGGCCATGCATGTGCAAAACATTTTAAGTATGTGACATCCAAACAATCATTGAATGCAATTGGATACCATATCCAAGGGAAATGGTTCTTAAGTGTTCTGTATAGGAGGAGGACCTAGAAGCGTATTGGTGTTCTATAGGAACTCCTTAGGAAGAACCTAATTGTTATGGGATGCTACTTTTCTGAAGTATTTTTATAACCTTCTTTATTAAAAGTACTTCTTAAATCCTCTTTGTTATACATGAACAAAAGTGAACAATGTGTAGACTCCTGCCACAAACACTTCCAACTCCCCCCCCCCTCCCCCAAGTTCAAAACAAAACTCATATTAACCACAACTGTGTTTCTTAATTGTCCACCATATTTTGCCAATAGTATTTTTTTTAAATAGCCCTACAGATGGCAGATATGAAAAAATGACATTACTGGAAATAAAAGATGATTTGACTGTGGTTTCCATCGCCTGGATGGCAACCTGACTGTAAAGCTCCAAAGTATACTGGAAAAGCTACTCATCCCAGTGAAATCGGGGGACAATCCACTTCCCCAGGGCACCACCTCGACCATGAATTTGAAAGATATCTCTGATGGCACAGGTGTTGTATCTTATTCAAATATTCTAGCTGAGCATCAGAAAGGAACTGATCTAAGGAAACAATCAAAATTAGAAAGCATGCAAAATTGGCAAGCCCAACCTATCTCCATTGGCTGAGAAATCTGGAAGAATTATTATTTCCCTTTTCTTTCTCTGAAATGTTCTTTATTAATGCTTCCATACAGAAGCTATGCTCCAGCCGAGGTTTGGAGCAAGCAGCCAACAACTAGGATGCATCACCCATGGTCAGTCATGACTGAGGGGGGCCTACAAAATACAGAAGGGATGGACATGAGAGAATAGCGGCCTTGAAGTCTTCAGTGTTGAAAGTTCTGTCATGGGAAAATTGCGAAATTCAGTCACAATTTGAGCTCAAGCCTTGGCACGACTTAATGTTCATTGTGCATTTTCCTTAGCATGCTATGTAACACATGAACAAAAATAGACCAAGTTTATAAAGTGGACTGAGGAAAACGGGGATGCCCAGGGGATTCTAAAGCAGGTGGAAGTTGGAAGAAGTGGGGGATGGAGGGTAAGATCTTGTTAATCATGGGGGGCAGCGACATAATGAGAGTGTGGTGCAGGAGAGGCACCGGAATGCAAAGAATGGTGATTAAATCAAATTTTCAACTTTGGACTGGAACCAGGTGCAGATGGACTACTTTAAATGACACCAAACACTAAAAACTTTGAGAACGACCAACAATGGCATTCCTCGGAACAACTTGAACTACTTTCCAAGCTACTTATCAAATAAGTGAAATTGTAGTCTGAATTATCTAATCTAATTTCTGGAATGGCAGGATTCATTCAGAAATAGTCATAAACACGTTCTCCTCCTCTCCTTGTGCTTTAAGAACAGAACAGAAGCATGAATGGATCACTCGGTTTGCTGGACCATTCAATAATATTATGGTTTATTTAACATCACTCCACACACTGTCCTCTTTAACCCTCGATTTATTTAATACCCAAACATATTTTAATACAATGTTAAATAAAATTAATTAAATATTGAATATTGTTTTAATCTAGGTGTGAAATATTTGCAACTTATTGAACAAAGACATTTATTTAACCTCAGTTCTAAATGGATAATTCCTTAATGTGATTATGCTTCTAATTCCAGATACCAAACCAAGGAAAACAGTCAAGAGTCAAGTGTGTTTTATTGTCATGTCCCAGATAGAACAATGAAATTCTTACTTGCTGCAGCACAATAGAATATGTAAACATAGTACACTGTAAACAATATGTTAAACGAGAGAAAAAAAATGTTGTTACAGTTTTCAGGCTCCTGTACCTTCTTCCCGATGACAGGGGTGAAATATGTGGCCAGGATGGTGTGGCTCTTTGATGATGCTGGCAGCTTTTTGAGGCAGCGACTCCGATAAATCCCTTCAATGATGGGGAGGTCAGAGCTGGCGATGGGCAGTGTTCACAACTTTTTGCAGTCTTTTCCGCTCCCGAGAGTTCAAGTTGCCGAACCAGGCCATGATACAACCAGTCAATGTGCTCTCTACTGTACACCTGTAGAAGTTCAAGAGAATCCTCTCTGACATCCCAAATCTCCGTAATCTTCTCAGGAAGTAGAGACGTTGATGTGCTTTATTTATAATTGCATCAGTGTGCTGAGTCCAGGAAAGATCTTCGGAAATATGCATGCCCAGGAATTTGAAGTTTTTGTCCCTGTTCACCATCGTCCCGTTGATATAAACAGGATTGTGGGTCCTCATCTTTCCTCTTCCAAAGTCCCCAATCAGTTCTTTGTTTTTACTGATATTGAGAGCCAGGTTGTTGTGCTGGCACCATTTGGTCAATCGGTCGACCTCACTTCTATACTCTGACTCATCACTATCTGTAATTCATCTAACAATGGTGGTGTCGTCGGCGAACTTGAAGATGGAGTTCGCACTGTGTCCAGCTACAGTCATGAGTATAGAGTGTGTAGAGCAGGGGGCTGAGCACGCAGCCTTGAGGTGCTCCTGTACTGATTGATAATGAGGAAGAAATATTTCTGCCAATTCGAACAGACTGTGGTCTATGGATGAGGAAGTCGAGGATCCAATTGCAGAGGGATGCGCAAAGACCCAGTAACCAGCTTCTTTTTTTTTAAATAAAAAAAAATATATATATATTTATAATACAATAAAACAATACGACAAACAAATATACTAAATAAACTATTATACAACTATCTTACACTCCTTGTCAAGGAGGCCTCCACGGTGCCCAGCGGTTCCGGAAATCCCCCAGTGCGCCCGTGGACAGCGCGTAGTCCCTCTCTCACACCACCCAGGCATGGAAGTAACCCCAGAAAAGGGGCAGGCAGCTTGCTCAGGCAGAGCCCTCTTCCACTTGGCGCCATGATGGCCAGTTGCCAAGGCCCAGGACATCCTCGGCCTACCCTCTCCCCTACGCACAGGGTGTCTAAAGATGAGGATGGTGGGTTGGTAACCAGCTTGGAGGGGATGACAGTATTGAACACCGAGCTGTAGTCTATAAACAGCCTGACGTAAGAGTTTTTATTGTCCAAGTGGTCCAGTGCGGAGTGGAGAGCCGGTGAGGTCGTATCCTCCCTTGACCTGTTGTGACGGTAGGCAAATTGTAGTGGGTCGAGGCTCTTGTTGAGGTAGGAGTTGATATGCACCATAACCATGGACGTTAGTGCCACTGGTCGATAGTCGGTGAGGCACGTTACCTTACTCTTCTTGGGCACCAGTATTATTGATGCCCTCTTAAAGCAGGTGGGAACCTCAGACCTCAATAATGAGAGGTTGAAAATGTCCGCAAACACTCCAGCCAGTAGGTTTGCACAGGTTTTGAGAAATCGACCGGGTATACCATCAGGTCCAGGTGCTTTCCGAGGGTTCACCCCCCTGAAGGATCTTCTGACGTCGGCCTCTGTGACTGTGACTATAATACTATCAGAGCATATGGGGGCTCGGGAAGGCACATCAGTGTTCTCCCTATCAAAGGAGTGATGCTTGGGGGGCCCCCGGTGGGGGTCCCTCTACGCAGGGATTCTCCCCCTCTACATTGGGGACCTGGGGTGGAGGGTATTGCACCGAGGTGTTCCCTGCAACCTGTTTCTCTCGCGGTTCACAGACTCGCCAGCCGCCTGCCACTTTTGCGGGCTGGAAGAGTCTGTGTACCACGTGTACATGGAGTGCGTGAGGCTGCAGCCACTGTTTGAATATCTAAAGGGGCTGCTCCTTGCCTTCTGGCTGCATTTTTCACCCACCATCCTCATCTTTGGACACCCTGTGCGTAGGGGAGAGGGTAGGGCTGAAGATGTCCTGGTTGGGTTGCTCCTGGGCCTGGCCAAGCTGGCCATCTGCGAGTCACGGCGCCAGACGGTGGAGGGCTCTACCCGAGCCAGCTGCCTGCCCCTTTTCCGGGGTTATGTCCGTGCCCGGGTGGGATTAGAAAGGGAATACGCCCTGTCTGCGGACACCCTGAGGGAGTTCCGGGACCGCTGGGCTCCGCAGGGTGTTGAATGTATCCTCAATAAGGATTGTATCATAGGTGTATAGTAGTTTATTACATGTTTGTATTGTATTATGGTGGTGGGTTCTGGCTTGTTTTATTGTAGTGTAATATTATTTTTTAATAATTGAATACATTTATATTTTAAAAAATAAATTTAAAAAAAAAAGAGAAAAAAAAGGAGTGATGCTTCGCTGTCGCTTGAGTTGCTTCCTGATTTTGCCTTGTAGGAGATGATGGCATTCAAACCCTGCCACAGTTGCCGAACAACCGCCTCATACTCCAGCTTTGAGTGGAAGTCCCTTTTGACCTTTTTGATGGCCTTGTCAAGGTCGTATCTGGACTTCTTATAGACCTCTGCGTCACCAGACCGAAATGCCCAAAATCTGGTCTTCAGAAGAATGCGGATCTCCTGGTTCATCTAAGGCTTCTGGTTAGGAAACACGGATGGTTTTCGTAGGAATACAGTCCTCCACACTTTTCCTTATGAAGTCTGTCATGACTGTGGTGAATTAATTCCGATCCGTTGCAGAGTCCTAACCCTAACCCTAACCCACCTTTCTCAAGCTCCATTACAATTTCATACATATCACCCCCATTTAACAAAAAAAAAAACTCAAGGGAAAACGAGCCTAGCTCATTCAGTCTCCTCATCCCAGTCATCAATCCAATGACCTTTTGTTGAAACTACTTAAAAGCAAGATACAATCAAAATTGGGACTATACTTTTTAAAGCATAGATGAATGAGAGATATCTTTGAAACATACAAAATTCTCAAAGAGCTTGATCGGCTACATACTGGGAAGATGTTTCACCTAGCTGAAGAGGATTGAGCCATAGGGTACAGAATCAAACGTCTCCGTGGATTGTCACCTTGCCGTGGTGGAGAAGCTTGTGTGGTCCTGAGATCCTGAGAGCGATGCCATCTGGGGCTATGCTCCTGGTAGGGCCACCCATGGTGGTACGGTCGCGGGGGAGGTCCCTGACAAAGAGTAATCCAACCAAGACCTCAACGGTGGAACAGGCGGAGGATGATATCTGACTTTAGTGGAGTGTCACAACAGCTGGGAAGGCGGATGAAGGCTGCAGCAGAAAAGGATCCCCGGTCGTATTGGACTCCATGCCACTGGATCCTGACCCAGATCTGTCAAGAACCGTGTGGTTGCTGTCTGTGCACCAGTCTCCCCACGTTAAACAAAGTCACGCACAGGCGTCCTCCCAAAAGAGGACAGTCATACTCGTTTCGAGTGACCGCCGATGATAACAGAATAAAAAATAAGCCATTTAAGGCTTGAGTTGGGGAGAAATTTTGACAGAGGTGGTGAAGTTTTGGAATTTTCAACCATTAAGACTGAAATGTTGTGATCGTTTAAAACCGTTTTCAGGGAATTGAGAGAATCAAGGGATATGAGGACATAACCAGAAAATGGCTGAGGTAGAAGATCAGCCGTGACAATAATGAATAGCAAAGAAAGCTGGAAGCACTGGATTGCCTACTCTAATTATATTTCTTAAATGTTTTGTTTTTTTAAGTACAGGTGCACAACCTTTTATCCGAAGATCCAAATAACGAAAACCTCCGAATAGCGGACATTTTTTCGGTCCTTGAAGAAAGGTCCTTGAAAACGTTCACCGAGGGCGGCCCGCAGAGGTGACAGCGGAACCTCCGGTCGGTCCTCGAAGAAAGGGGAACTAAATCCCCATTCATAAAAGAGAAGGTGAGGGTATATTGCGCGGGAGGGTTAATAATTGACAATATGCTGCTGCCTGCCCGCTGAGTTAAAAAGTTCCCACGGTAGACTCACGATACACAGTGTGTCGTGAGTCTTGCGTGGGAACTTTTTAACTCAGCGGGCTGGCAGCAGCAGATTGTCGCTCCCTTCAGTTTCACCCCACCTACACCCCTCTGCTTCCCGGCCATGTGTGTGACCCCTTCCCTCCCCTCTCCAGCTCCCCGCTCATTGCACCGGCGCGGGGGCTTTGCACTGTCTTCACGTCGGCGATACCAGCAGGTCAGTGCCAGTCACTGGAGACGTCAGGACCAACGGGACACCGTCCCCCAGGCCCACTGCAAGCACGGAGATCCCAGAGACCCACAGCCAGCAGCAGCCCAGCCCCGTTCCAACTCCAGAGGAAAACTGCAAACTGGCCGGAGACGTCAGGACCACCAGAAGCCGTTCCCCGAGCTGCGCCCCCTCATCGGGACACCGACCCCCAAGCCCACTGCAAGCACGGAGATCCCAGAGACCCACAGCCAACAGCAGCCCAGCCCAGCCCCGCTCCAACTACAGAGGAACCTGGGTTGCGGATGACGCGGCGCAGCTCGGGGCGTCGTAGGGGCCCATCGGGGAGCGGGTTCCTGTTGGTCCTGACGTCTCAGGCCACCTGCCATCCTCCGGGAACTGTACCGCCCTTGCAGGAGAGTGGGGTTGTTTGCAGTTGCAGAGGGCGGGGGCAAGGGCGGTACAGTTCCCAGTCTCAGCTGCAGTCCAGGGGGGTGGCCGGAGACATCAGGACCAACGGGACACCGACCCCCAGGCCCACTGCAAGCACGGAGATCCCAGAGACCCACAGCCAGCAGCAACTCCAGCCCAGCCCCGCTCCAACTCCAGAGGAACACGTAGGGGCAGAAGCTGATGGTGTGCAAGGTACGTCTTGTTCTTGGGGTGGCGGATGAGGGGGCGCAGCTCGGGCTGTGGGCGAACTGCCACTTGTCGCCGTAGCGGCCCATCGGGGAGCGGATTCCTCTGGAGTTGGAGGGGGAGGGGGGTATTGTGCTGTTTGATCGCCCCCTGCTATCCCAGGGACAGGGAGACACAGCGGCTTTTTAGACTGGTGGGCAATCACTTCCAAAGTTCTGCCCACACAGTCAGTACACCTCTCCTACACTGCATTTCATACAAACATTTATTCTGCAAGAAAAAACGACATTGAAGACTCAAACTCGCGACCGAGTAACTGCCGGGATCAAGGTGCAAACTCGCGACCTTGCGGATATGAGCCGAGCACTCTACCACTGAGCCAGCCATTAAAATCTACGCTAAAAAATTTCCATTCCGAAGGCCGACAAATTCTGAATTACGAAAAGGAGGCTTTCGGATAAAAGGTTGTGCACCTGTACATATGAATATTTATATATTTATATACGTGTATATTTTTATGTTCTGAAAACTGGACACAATACTTTAGCTGTGACTTCACTCAACACCTTATATGATTGCAGTAAAAATGGTATATTCTTTAACTTCATGTACTAACCTTTATGAAGGCTCATATACCATTAAGACATCTAATCGCGATCTGTACCTTCATTGTGATTTAAATATAATGGCACAGATCCCTCTTCCATTTTAGAATCAATTTAATTTTTCCGACGAAAATAAATGTGCACATCTCCTTCAATTATATTCCATTTGCCATGCCTTTGCACACTTACTTACCGGCCTATAATCTCCTTTTAAACACCAGGACTCCTTCATAGTTTATGCATCCATCCACATTTCAACTGAAAACTTGAATAAATTATTTTCAGTGCCCTCTATAATAGCAGATGCCCCAGTACTCTTAATGTTGTATGCTTATAGAAATTACGTTTTTATTACTATTCCAGATTTTCTGTCTGTTAGGCAATCTACGATCTTTATTAATATACTTGAGATTGACTGGATTGCTGTACAAAGAGCAAACGCTTATTTGATGGGGTGAATATTCGCTTATTATGCCATGTGTGGTTTGCACAAAATTAGAATAATTTTGAAAATCTGAATAAACTAAAGGGGCTGTCCCACTTGGGCCGTCACTTGCGCGACAGGCGTGACGGTCGCGCGATGGTCCCGCGAGAGTCCGCGCGTAATCATGCGCCTGCACAGCAGTCTGGAGCGCATGACGTCATTTGAAGATGGACATAAAATGCAGGAGTAACTCAGCGGGACTGGCAGCATCTCTGGAGAGAAGCAATGGATGATGTTTCGGGTCGAGACTCTTCTTCAGTCTGAAAGAAGGCGTCTTGACCCTAAACGTCATCCATTCCTTCGCAGATCCGGAACGGCCATGAGCCCCAGGCTGAGTTCGACGATCGTTTGCCTGCTTCTGTTGCTGTTGGAGGTGAGACGTTGCGTCGCACCAGGGTCTTGGGCCTGTCCCACTTTGGCCATCAGTTACGCGACAGGCCGGTGGCACGCAAAGATTTAGTTCAGGACGAAGTCCACACTCCTCCACGCCACTCCATGAACCCGTCCCCGCGCTACTCAAGCGCTACCCACACGCTAGCAGGTCGCGTAAATGGCACGCGAAAGACAGCCAAGTGGGACAGGCCCAAAATCTACAAATTTTACATTACCAATTCCACTACATACCTAAAAATTACTAGATTTGTCAAACAAGATTTAAAAATCATAAAATTATACTAACAGAAATCACAATAAGATTCGTGCTCTAACAGCCAACAAGAGACTGCAACTTTTGTTGATATTTGGTTAACTAGCTTCTAGTTGCCATTTTTTTTTAACTCATTCCTTTCTCGCATGTCAGTTACATTTGCTGCCTTCTAATTCACGAGGACCAAATCTAAGTCTCATCAGTTCCTGGATATAAAAATAAATGCATCCATTATCTCTATGTACTTTGATCATAGAATTCAGCTTTTATGCTCCTGATTTTCTTTGGTGCCATTTCTTTATTAATACTAAATTTACTCATTCCACTGGGCTCTTGATTCCTCACTATTTCTAGGTTTTTGTGTTTTGGGTTAGATGAGGAAATGTTCTGATTCTCATCACTGTTCCTGAACGCAAGAAATGTCAATGTACAAATGACATTTTTGTCCATTTTTCCAGGCTTCAGGCCAAACCTGTTTCTGCTAGACAAAAGTGACGGTTTGGTGATAGTTTCTCTCAGTACCCCCTGTACCATCAAAAGAATGAGATTTGGCTGGTAGAGCATGGAAACTTGTAGGGGCGAGGATATATGATGGAGGATGAACAGGTGATGGTCCCTTCATACTGAGCATTGTCACAACAGCTTTTCCAATTGTACCTCAACAATTGAATTAAAAAATGAACAGATAATTGCTGTTGCAAGTGTTGGACGGTTACAGACCAAGCTAAGAAAAGTCACATTACTGGAGGCAGCAAAGGTCATGGTGGTATTAATTACTGTTCCTTATCTCCTTCCCCAGGGTAGGATACATCACAGTATGTTTCATTTGCAACATATCGCCCCATAATTCTCTACTTAAGGAAAAGTGAAATTCATCTTGATGGGAGCAATAGTGGATAGAGCAAGGATTTTCAAGGAATACAAGCTTCACGTGTTGCAGATTACCTCGTCATCACCCGAGAAATCAACATTTGCCTTGCAAATTTGCAACCAGAAGGGAGTTCACTCTCTGAACATCTAAAAGCATTTTGACATTCAGTGCCAGCAAACCTAATCAAAAGTGACTAAATGAAAATAAGGCTGTTCTTTCACAACCTGGTTCTTGGCTGCTCTCTGAGGCTTACCACTAGAGCAGAATATCCTTAAGGGGCTGTCCCACTTGGGTGACCTAATCTGCGAGTTTAGAAGAGTGTCTTCGACCTTCAAACTCGCAGCACGGTCGACACGTGGACCTAGGAGGTCCGATGGGGTTGCTGGAACTCTCCTTCATGCTCGAGGGAAGTTCCCGAATACTCGTGACCTCAGCTAGGTAGCGGAAAATTTTTCAGCATGATGAAAATTTTTCCGAGAGTAAATTTTGGTCAGCATGGCTCTTTTTAACTCGTAGTGCGGTGGAGTGGGGTCGCTATTTAGTTACAGGCAGTCGAGGGCAGCCGTAGGCAATCTCCTTCATTGACCGGATATTTTGATTGGCTCAAATGCCCGCTAAACTTTATTATACTTCTTAAAAGTGTCTCCACTCCTTCTCCCCCCCGTCTCTCCTCCCCTTGTTCCCCCCTTCTGTCTCCTTCTACCCCTCCCCCCCCTCTCTAAAGGTCTTACCGTTACTGTGCAGCCGTTTTACCTACCTCTTCATCGCACAGACAGCGCTCCCCCGCTTTCCCTGGCCCCCACCTTTGCGATGTGTGTGTGTGTGTGCGTGTGCGTGTGCGTGTGTGTGTGCGTGCGGTCGATCCAGCTCATGGTTTCAACGCGGTTGGTCGATCCAGCTCGAGGCTTTCGAGGCGAGTGCCCTCAAACTTGAAGGTCGAAGACACTCTTCTTAACTCGCGGATTAGGTCGCCCAAGTGGGACAGCCCCTTTACATGAAAGCCTTGCCACCATCTTCAATATCATTGCTCAGTCCCTTTCAATTTGCTAAATCAGTGATGTTGCTGCCAAGAACATTCTGGCAAAGCCTTGTAACACTCAATGCAGCTAATCTTCAAATCCATGAATGATAATGATGGCCTCACAACCTGCTAATAATGTGAGATCAGCTTTTGCCAGCAGCTGTTGAAGAGGAGGAGGAAAAGTAAGAACTAGCATTCAGCACTAGGTCAAATAGATGGATTTGTGCATGTGATCGCAGTACATTTTCTACCTCAAGCTAACTAAACGAGTGATGTTTGACATCCTAGATCAAAGAACCCCTTCATATTTTATAAATTTAGCTGAGAAATGTTCACTTTAATTGTGATTTTCTGATTAGTTTAATTTAGTTTAGAGATACAGCACAAAAACAGGCCCTTCTGCCCACGGAGTCCGCACCGACCAGCGATCCCCGCACATTAGCACTATCCTACACATATCTGGGACAATTTACACTTATACCAAGCCAATTAACCTACAAACCTTTGGAGTGTGGGAGGAAACCAAAGATCTCAGAGAAAACCCATGCAGGTCACATGGAGAACGTACAAACTCCGTACAGACAGCACCCGTAGTCGGGATCGAACCTGGGTCTCTGGTGCTGCAAGTCTACTGCTGCGCCACCATGCTGCTTGTTGAAAGAGTTGCTTAACCTCTCTATTTGAATGAATCAAAACCCGTTCAAGGCAATAATGGGAAATGTGCGTGTACTTTCACAGTAGAAAGATGCACACTATTCAGCAGTCAATTCAACAATTTAAAGTATTAGCCAAACAAATGTTCTTATTACAACCAAACAACAGATTTAAAGCATGTTACTCTAAAATCAACTTCCAATCTAAAAATAATGTTTGTCTAATTTGTTTTATGCCTTACATTTCTGGTTGCATAAAAATAACAAAATTATCTTTATATAGTTGAATTTTCATCTCCCAATGTATTGACTTTTTTACACAATATGTATTTATGATTATAGAGAAAATATAACATTATTTTGCGTCATGGCATGGTTACAACATATTCTTCACTCGCCTACTCATGAATCCAAACTTCTAACTTAGATCACAGAATAATTAAACTCCATACAACTGTTCCTTGATTTCTGAAAGGATTGTTTCATTAGGTAAACATGCATGACTTGAAAAACATGGCCTAAAGGCATAATGGGTATTTTGAAACAGTATATTCCTATTGATGGAAAGTGGTACGCTCTACATTATAGTAGATTCATATATCATGCACATGTACCCTGAAGAGTATAAAATGTTAAAGTGAAAACTTAGAAATCAAACAACCAGAATTGAAAAACACCTGTAGCTTTTCAACAATAATCGCTAGATGATTAAAATTAGATATAATTTTCATCGGAACAACAAAGCAGGAATATTGGAAATAGAGAATAGATGCCACTAGTTTTGCACAATAAGCCAGCTGGATGAACACTGATACAAGAGAAGAAAGAGACTCAGAAACTGCTTAAATAATCACCTGTCAATCAGCATTTGTAGACCATTTGTCCTTTCTTCTGTTTTTGTTATTTTAACTACGTGTTAAAGAGTATGTTTTAGTGTTCCTTTATTTATTTTATGTTGGGGGCCTGGGGGAAACTTTTTTCAATCTCTTACCTCGACAGAGAGGCGATTTTTCTTCCGTATCGTATCTCCGTCCCCACTGCGGCCTAACATCGTGGACCACGCAGCCTTTCCTGGAGACCGACCCAGCGCTTCAACTGCTTCACACTTACCCTTTGTCGGGGATCGACTGTGGAGAGCTCCAACCGTGGGCCTGGAGCCCCTGGTCCCTGGTAAGAAACCGATTCGGGAGCTCCAAGCCGCTGAGAGTCTCGACGAGGGAGTTACGATCACCTCGACGCAAGGGCTTTGGATCGCCAGATGCGGGAGCTTTGATGGCCCCGACTGCAGATGGTTTGACAGCCTGAACCGCGGGAGAATAAAGAGGGCGAAGATTGGACATTATTACCTTCCATCACAGTGAGCAATAGGGGTGCCGCTGTAGTGGATATTTATGTTAACTTTTATTTTATGTGGCTGTGTGTCTTGTTGCTTTTCACTGAGTATGGCTGTTTGGTAACTCATATTTCACTGTACCTTAATTGGTACATGTGACAATAAACTGACCTTGAAACTTTGAGTTAACAGATCTGCTAAGACCTGAAACATTAACTCATTTTGTCTTGCACTCTGCACATTGCAGTTCTTTTTTCTTAGACGTTTAAAGAGACAGCATGTCAATGAATGCTCTAATTTCTAAAGAAACACTGTGGAAATTATCATGGCCGGGTATGGCAAATCCACAAACAGGAATGTAAAAGGCTGCATAAAGTGATGGTTGCATCAATAGACAGAAACAAGTTGTAAAAGCTTATACACGATATTAAAATAATAGTGATTACTAAAACTATATAGATTGCAATCAGAGAGAGCAAATGGGCACAAGCCTCGCCACCATCAAATGCATCTCTATGGTGCGCTGCCTCAAGAAGGTAACATCCATCATCAAGGATCCCCACCATTGGGTAAAACCCTCGTCTCACTGCTGCCATCAAGTAGAAGCCTGAAATTCAACATCAGGTCAGAAACAATAACTTTTCTACAACCATCAGGTTCTTGAACCAAACTGCACAACCCTAATTCTACACTGCAGACCACCTTATGTATTGCCATGGCCTTGATTTCTAATTGCATTTTGCACTAATGTGTTCTTTCTTGCACTATCTTTTCGCTAACTCGTAGAATTTATGTTGTGTATTGACTATTCTGTGATGCTGTTACAAGCACCATTTTCACTGTACCAGTACCTGACCTTACCCATGCATCTATCTATCTATCTATCTATCTATCTATCTATCTATCTATCTATCTATCTATCTATCTATCTATCTATCTATCTATCTATCTATTACTAAAACTCTCATCTATATCTATATATTACTAAAACTTTCATCTTGTTTGTTTGTTTGTTTGTTTGTACCTATATTTGCGCAAAAACGGTACACGATAGCGCTACAATGTTTGGCCCACCTTACTCACCATTGTCCTGTGATGTAAATGAAACAAGTTTTGATCTGATTGCTGGTATATTTTAAAAGTTATTCACGTATAAAACTTAAATTAACTTAAAACAGCGCCCACACCCGCGCATGCGCAGTTGGGGGAGGGTTCCCGTGCGCATCTTTACTGGCATCACAAAGGGCACCCTACGGGTCCTCAGCCGCGCCTGCGCGATAGGGGCCTTTCGAGAATTGAGGTCACCATCTTTTTTTCACAACGGCGACACGGGTAAGATTACTTCCATTTTACTGTTGCTCCAGGCACGCAGGGATCTGCCGCCTTGGCGCTGAGGCTGCGGGCACCTTACGGGGCCTGGGCGCCGAGCCTGGCTCTGAGGACGGCAGCGCTGCTGGTCCAGGCACGCAAGGAGGGAAAGGAGCGACATCCTCGAGATCCTGGGGAGGTGAGGAGGGAGAAGAGGGGATTGAGGGAGAGGAGGGGGTAGGGAGGGGGGGGGGGAAGTGGGGGAGGTGAGGAGGGAGAGTGGGGGAGGAGGGGGAATAGAGGGAGGATGGAGGGAGTGGGGGAAGTGAGGAGGGATAGTGGGGGGGTATAGGGGAGGTGGAGTGGGGGAGGTGGGGGATATGGGGGGGGTTAGTGAGGGGAGAGCAGTTATGGAGGGAAGGAGGGGGTGACTGAGAGTAGGGGAAAGAAGAGGGAGGGAGAGGTAAGGGAGGGATTGGGGAGGGGAGGAGGAGAGGGGAAGGAAGAGGGAGGGTGAAGAGTAGGGAGTGGGAGTGCTGGGGATGAGGGGAAATGAGGAACAACTCCAGGACTGTTTGGAGTCAGTAGACTGGGCAATGTTCAGGGACTCAGCAACAGACCTGAATGAATATGCCACAGTCGCTACAGACTTCATAAAGAAATGTGTGGAGGACTGCATCCCAACATAAACCTTCCGAGTGTTTCCTAACCAGAAGCCCCTGGATGAACCATGAGATCCGCATTCTTCTGAAGATCAGATCCCGGGCATTCGGGTCTGGAGATACAGAAGTCTACAAGAAGTCCTGGTACGACCTTGGTAAGGCCATCAAAAAGGTCAAAAGGGACTTCTGCTCCAAGCTGGAGGATGAGACGGATATTCGGTAACTGTGGCAGGGCTTGAATGCCATCACCTCCTACAAGGCAAAATCAGGAGGCAGCTCAATTGTCAGCGAAGCATCACTCCCTGACAAGCTCAATATGTTCTACCCACGGCTCGATAGGGAAAACACTGATGTGCCTTCCCGAGCCCCCATTCGCCATGATGGTATTTCGGTCACAGTCACAGAGGCCGACGTCAGTAGATCCTTCAGAGAGGTGAACCCTCGGAAAGCGTCTGGACCTGATGGTATACCCGGGTGTGTTTTAAAAACCTGGCTGGAGTTCTTACGGACATTTTCAACCTCTCACTTCTGAGGTCTGAGGTTCCCACCTGCTTTAAAAGGGCATCAATAATACAAGGTGACGTGCCTCAATGACTATCGACCAGTGGCACTAACGTCTGTGGTGATGAAGTGCTTTGAGAGGCTGATCATGGCGCAAATCAACTCCTACTTCGACAAGAACCTCGACCCACTGCAGTTCGCTTACCGCCACGACAGGTCAACGGTGGATGCAATCTCACTGGCTTTCCGCATTGGACCACTTGGACAACAAAAACTCATATGTCAGGCTGTTATTCATTGACCACAGCTCGGCATTTAATACCATCATCCCCTCCAAGCTGGTTACCAAGCTCTCAGATCTGGATCTCTGCTCATCCCTCTGCAATTGGATCCTCGACTTCCTCATTCACGGACCACAGTCTGTCCGTATTGGTGGAAATATGCCATCCTCTATAACAATCAGCACGGGAGCACCTCAAGGCTGCGTGCTCAGCCCCCTGCTGTACTCACTCTATACTCATGACTGTGTAGCCAGACAGTGCGAACTCCATCATCAAGTTCACTGACGACACCACTGTTGTGGGACGTATCACTGATGGTGACGAGTCAGAGTATAGAAGTGAGATCGACCGATTGACCAAATGGTGCCAGCACAATAACCTGGCTCTCAACACCAGCAAAACCAAGGAACTGATTGTGGACTTTGGAAGGGGTAGGATGGGGACCCACAGTCCCGTTTATATCAACGGGTCGATGGTGGAAAATGTCAAGAACTTCAAATTCCTGGGCGTGCATATTTCCGAAGATCTCTCCTGGTCCCAGCTCACTGATGCAATTATAAAGAAGGCACATCAGCTTCCTGAGATTACGGAGAGTTGGTATGTCAAGGAGGACTCTCTCGAACTTCTACAGGTGCACAGTAGAGAGCATGCTGACCGGTTGCATCGTGGATTGGTTCGGCAACTTGAGCGTCCAGGAGCGGAAAAGGCTGCAAAAAGTTGTAAACACTGCCCAGTCCTTCATCGGCTCTGACCTCCCTACCATCGAGGGGATTTATCACAGTCGCTGCCTCAAAAAGACTGCCAACATCAAGGACCCACACCATCCTGCCACACACTCGTCTCTCCGCTGCCATCAGATAGAAGGCACAGGAGCCTGAAATCTGCAACACTCAGGTTCAGGAACAGCTTCTTCACCATAGCCATTAGACTATTAAACACAACCAAACAAACTCTGAACTATAACAGCCAATTACACTTTATCTGTTTATTTATGTGGGCATATATATTTTCTATGGTATATGGACACACTGATCTGTTCTGTATTTATGCCTACAATATTCTGTTGTGCTGCAGCAAGCAAGAATTTCATTGTCCTATCTGGGACACATGACAATAAACTCTCTTGACTTGACTTAGCAAGCCATATAATTTGGGCAAGGCCCAAAACTGATGGAACAAAACATTTGAACTAATGATTAGTTTGGTCAAGATCATAAGATCATGTGAAAGGAGCAGAATTAGGCCATTCGACCCATTAAGTGTACTCCGTCATTCAACCGTGGCTGATCTATCTCTCCCTCCTAACCCCATTCTCCTGCCTTCTCCCCATCGCCTCCGACACCTGTATTAATCAAGAATCTATCCATCTCTGCCTTAAATATATCCACTGACGTGGCCTCCACAGCCTTCTGTGGCAAATAATTCCACAGATTCACCACCCTCTGACTAAAGAAATTCTTCCTCTTCTTCCAAAAATAATGTCCTTTAATTCATGGCTATGACCACTAGTCCTAGGTCCCCCCTCATTCTTCTAAACTCCAGCGAATCTAGGCCCAGAGCCATCATATGCTAACCTACTCATTCCTGGGATCATTCTTGTAAACCTCCTCTGGACCTTCTCCAGGGCCAGCACATCTTTCCTCAGATATGGTGCCCAAAATTGCTCACAATATTCCAAATACGGCCTGACCAGCGCCTTCATAGAGCCTCAGCATTACATCCCTGATTTTCTTTGCAAGCCCTCTTGAAATATTGCATTTGCTTTCTTTCATCAAGGGACGGCAAGAGAGACAATCAAAGGTGGATATGATGGCAGAGGACAATCATGATGGCAGAGGTGAACGGGTATGATATATTACACAAGGACAACATTCAATCACATTGGTAAGGAAGGAGACAATTGCAGCGCGAGAGGTAATGAGTGAAAATGTTGAGGTAGGATAGGAAGCAGTTGTGATGAAGGTATGGCCACCATGACCATACCAGGTCCATTCAATTATTCACTCACAAGCGCTGGTTATCAGCACAACACTGTAGAAATGACATGCAAGGGGCAGCAGTTTTTGCAACCATGGGCTGTCTTTCTGGAGTGACAGCATGGGTTTCCTCCAGGTGTTCCGGTTTATTTTCACGGTTTATTTTCACATCCCCAGAATGTGCTCGTGGGTAGAGCATATAACCATATAACAATTACAGCACGGAAACAGGCCAACTCGGCCCTTCTAGTCCGTGCCGAACACTTATTCTACCCTAGTCCCATCTACCTGCACTCAGACCATAACCCTCCGTTCCTTTCCCGTCCATATACCTATCCAATTTATTTTTAAATGATAAAATCGAACCTGCCTCCACCACTTCCACTGGAAGCTCATTCCACACAGCTACCACTCTCTGAGTAAAGAAGTTCCCCCTCATGTTACCCCTAAACTTCTGTCCCTTAATTCTCAAGTCATGTCCTCTTGTTTGAATCTTCCCTACTCTCAGTGGGAAAAGCTTATCCACGTCAACTCTGTCTATCCCTCTCATCATTTCAAAGACCTCTATCGTCCCCCCTTAACCTTCTGCGCTCCAAAGAATAAAGACCTAACTTGTTCAACCTTTCTCTGTAACTTAGTTGCTGAAACCCAGGCAACATTCTAGTAAATCTCCTCTGTACTCTCTCTATTTTGTTGACGTCCTTTCTATAATTAGGCAACCAAAATTGTACACCATACTCCAGAATTGACCTCACCAATGCCTTGTACAATTTTAACATTACATCCCAACTTCTATACTCAATGCTCTGATTTATAAAGGCCAGCACACCAAAAGCTTTCTTTACCACCCTATCTACATGAGATTCCACCTTCAGGGAACTGTGCACAGTTATTCCTAGATCCCTCTGTTCAACTGCATTCCTCAACTCGCTACCATTTATCATGTACGTCCTATTTTGATTTGTCCTGCCAAGATGTAGCACCTCACACTTATCAGCATTAAACTCCATCTGCCATCTTTCAGCCCACTCTTCCAAATGGCCTAAATCTCTCTGTAGACTTTGAAAATCTACTTCATTATCCACAACACCACCTATCTAAGTATCATCTGCATACTTACTAATCCAATTTACCACACCATCATCCAGATCATTGATGTACATGACAAACAACAGTGGACCCAACACAGATCCCTGTGGCACCCCACTAGTCACCGGCCTCCAACCTGACAAACAGCCATCCACCATTACTCGCTGGCATCTCCCATTCAGCCACTGTTGAATCCATCTTGCTACTCCACCATTAATACCCAACAATTGAACCTTCTTAACCAACCTTCCATGAGGAACCTTGTCAAAGGCCTTACTGAAGTCCATATAGACAACATCCACTGCTTTACCCTCATCAATTTCCCGAGTAACCTCTTCAAAAAATTCAAGATTAGTCAAACATGACCTACCAGGCACAAATCCATGTTGACTGTTCCTAATCAGACCCTGTTTATCCAGATGCTTATATATATTATCTCTAAGTATCCTTTCCATTAATTTGCCCACCACTGACGTCAAACTAACAGGTCTATAATTGCTAGGTTTACTCTTAGAACCCTTTTTAAACAATGGAACAACATGCGCAGTACGGCAATCCTCCGGCACTATTCCCGTTTCTAATGACAATTGAAATATTTCTGTCATAGCCCCTGCTATTTCTACACTAACTTCCCTCAATGTCCTAGGAAATATCCTGTCAGGACCTGGAGACTTATCCACTTTTATATTTTTCAAAAGTGTCTGGTTACTATAAATTATACCTGTTGTGGGTGACTGGTGGGAGAAGCAGAGGTGTGTTATTGCGCATGTGAGAGCAGAGAGCAGGGAAACAAGAGGGATGATGGGATTGCTTTGAGTGTGTGGATGGATTTCATGGATTGAATAACTTTCTATGCTATAAGGAAATATACATTTGAAAATGGACATGGCATGCACATTTGCAGTGTATGCACAGATAGCTAGGTACAGAAGTCTGGCAACTAAATAGACCACCAAGTCACCAAGTTCAGATGGCATAAAGGCGACCTTGCCAGCAATTCCCACATCTCATCAAAGAGTAAAAAAATCATAAAGCTTTCTGTTCTTGAAGAGTATTAATGATAAGTGCACACCATGTCAAATTGAATATGTGGAAGACCTTCCTTCAATAGAAAGAATCATTGCCTTTGTCCTTAATGCAATATCATTTTAAATGACATTCCATGCATGTAGAAAAAACAAATAAATGTATATTTTTTCTCTTCATTGGTAATTGGCGACAATGTCAGAGTGATTGCTCAAAGCTGTCAATTTTTGTAGGTTTTGTTAATCCCTTAGACCCAAAACAGCTTTTTTCTCTGAAATAATTTACACAATGACACAGGATGATTATTGGAAATAAAAGATCATGAGATAATGCCAGTTACACAAATACGGGAAACTACAGAAATTCTATAAATTCCCCACATCCCTTTAAACTTGTTTCACTGTCCTAAACATGGCGTGTTATATAATCAGCTTAAATATTTCAAATTTCACAAAGTTAAGGATTAGTTTAAAAAGACAGCACTTGCATGAACAAAACTGACATTTCAATTAAGTAGTAAATCTATATTTCAAATAATTATGAAGATCTCTGGAGAATTTAAGAAACTAGTTTAAAAACCATCACATATTTACACTCAATGCTTGTAAACTTTAAAATTTATGCGATGAATAAATAATTAAATGCACTTGAACAAACATATAAGATCACCCAACTTATATGTTCCAGTTTTCCACTTCTTTTGTACAGGTCAGAAGTATTATAATATTCTCTGATGCCTTTCTCTATTGATTACACACTCATACACCATACAAGTCATTATCAGCGTGCTGTTTGAATATAGAAGGCTCCAGGGTCTTGAAGTACATAGTTTCAATGCAGAATATTAATCAAAACCTGGAACCACATAATTTTATTTTCTCTTTTCAGCCAATGAGGATGATATCGATGTTAATGTCTGAATTACTGTCTAGGCTGTGATCACATGTCAGCATTCACTTAGTTTCAAATGTTATTCTTTCTAATCTGTTCAATTTAGTTATTCGCTGAATGAAGTTTCTACGTACTTGTCTTTCTGGAGCACCAAATTTCCCCTTTTAAATTTTTTTATAAATTGCTGCATATTTAAAATAGTACACATGCAGACAGACATATATAATCACATTCTCTGGATTAGCAAATATTTACACCAGAGAATCTATAATCATACTATACTATATTTAGCTTGTTATTCATAAAGAAAATTATGTTTCACCTTATGCTATGAGAAGCAACTATTAAGGTGTTTTCCATGCAAAATAGTTCTCCTGTGGGAAAAAAAGAATATTTTCATGTAAGTTGCTTAAAATCCTCAGTGGACTTGAAAACTTTAACTAATATAAAATCCGCCAACATAAAACAGCTATTGCATACACATGTCTTAATGCCTAATATATGCAATATTACATTAGCACCGTGATAATTTTGAATGCTATAATTTCAATTACTCTCCTATTTCATTCCAATTACAACCCACAATGAAAAACAAAATGCCACTGGTTTAGAATCATCATCAGAATCATTTTGATGATCAATCTAAATTCCATTTTCAGTATATGTGATTCTAGGATTCAGACAAATAGTATGCTGCAATCCCATCATCAACTTTATGGAAATGTGACATTCTGATGCGTAAATGAATGTCATAGTCAAATAGCATGGAAACATACAGCATGTAATTCAGCATGGAAACAAGTCCTTTGGCCCATCCATGTCTACTGGATCCATTTTATTCTCCCCACATTCCTATCATTCTCCTGTAGACACAGTGGCACAACTTGTAAACCTGCTGCCTCACAGTTCCAGAGGCACGGGTTCGATCCTGACCTAAGGCACTGTCTGTGTGGAGTTCACTCACTCTCCCTGTGATGGCAAGGATTTCCTCCGAGTGCTCAGGCTTCCTCCAACATCGCAAAGACATGCATGTTTGTAGATCAATTGCCTCTGTAAATAGCCCCAAGTGTGCAAGGAGTGGATGCGAAAGTGGGATAACATAGAACTCGTGTAAAGGGGTGATTGGTGGTCAGCATGGGCTTGATGGACTGAAGGGCACATTTCCATACTGTATCTATCAATCAAGTAATCTATCACTCATCTACATGGTGGGAGCAATTACAGTGGCCATTTAATCTATCAATTTCACTGTCTTTGGAATGTGGGAGATAGCAGAGCAAACAGAAGAAATCCATATGATTACAAGGACAGCAAAGAAACTCAATCTATATATACCATTAAAAGTCTCATCTTGTATGTATGTATACGTGTGTGTGTGTCGTCTGTGTCTTTCTACCTTTGTCAAAACACCACGAGATACCGCATAAATTTCCACACATTATTAATCGCATTAACCCCGTCAACAAAATAAACTGCTTCACTTCACATTACATGCTATATTTCACAAGTTACAGCATTTTACAAGTACCCAAAACCAAGTTTTTAAACTGAAAATCTTTCAACCCGCTTCCAAAGTGACGTCACAATGCCCCGCAACGGGGGGGTGGGGGGCGGGCACCAGCTTCGAGTGACATCAGGAGGAGGGTGGCATTTAAATAAGGGGGGTTGCACGGAAGGTCACAAGGTCAAAGGGCGTGACACATGAAGTAGCTCAAGCTTTCTGGAGTACCACACACGCAACATGTACGCTCGTACCTGGTAAAAAACGGCAACATCACTGCTGCTCACAGACAGAGAGAAGATACAAATGTTTTTCATGACTGACTTGTGAAAGAGCAGCGTGCCAGCGGATTGAGGGCAAGTCCCGGCCCACAACTGCCCGGGGCTGGAGAGTGACTGAGCGGTCTGAACCCGAGCACCAAGGGACACTCAGACAGTAAGCGCCGAAGGAGCGGATCCCTCGGGACATCCCCCACTCTCCCCCCGGGGTCTGCGCTGTCCGGCCGTGGCCGCCCTGTCTCCCCCTGTGCGGCCGCACTGTGACGGGCTGTGGGTGGATCTGGCCCGTGGCTCTGGGCAGCGGACACACGGGGACACAAACCCGGCAACGTCCCCGTCAGCTGCAGAAGAGTTGGGGACAGTCTGGTCCGTCCACCCACCCAGAGTCACTGACTGCGCTGCACCGGCACCGGACCCCAACCCCCACATCGGGGTGATCCCCCCCGACCCCCGACCCCCACATTATTTCACTGTGCCGAGGATCGGAGGGGGGAGAGGACGGGGGGGGGGGGGGGGAGTGGGGGGGGATGGGAGGGAGGAGAGGAGAGGAGAGGAGAGGGGGGGAGCAAAGGAGAGAGAAAGTGGTGGAATATTGCATTGGGGAACGGCTTGCGTTGGGGGAACAGGTGAGTGATGGAATACTGCGTTGGGGGACCAGACCCAACGGGTCTGCACTTGGTCTAGTAATAGATAATACCAGAGGTCAGTATTGAACCCAAGTTATCAGAGCTATGCTCAGCTCTACTAGCTGCGCCATTGTACAACGCCTTAAATTTAAATCATTATGAGGAATTGAACTCTTTTAAACACCCTCCTCTGTTAAACCTTCCGGTCTGTTTTGACATGCAATGCGACTGAAATCCTTTTGTCTGCCAGTTATATTATTTGCTTATCTAGCAGATCTATAGTCTGCTATTCCTACTCCCGTTCAAGTACAGACCAGACAGAAATACACAGGGAGGGCAATGACTACACTGACCCATATCATGGAAATTTACAATGCTGCAACGATCTATCTGCCCAATATATACTTTATTTCAATTGTATGGTGGCTCCCTGCTCATTCTTATTAGCCTTATCTTTTCTCCTGCCTCTCTTATTTATCCAGCTCTCCTGGTTCAATTTCTCTTATTTATCTAGCTTTTCAGCCTCAGTTTCCCTGCTCCAACAACCCTCTGTATTATAAAATCTCCTGAACGCTTTTCTACTTCCAGTTGAAAATTCTCACGTTCAACCACAAGTACCTGGAAACAGAGGTGCAATATTAACAAAGGACCACACCCAACATTGTTGTTAAACCTACTGACTAATGTGGGCTGTTTATGTTTGACCTCTAAATGCAACAACTAAATGTCACCATTTGATCCTCTACACACATTCCTCTAAATTATGATATTTCCAGCAAACAGTAGAACATTATTTTTCAGACAAAGTTATTGATTTCTTTCCTTTGGAGATAGTCCTCCATGTCTTACAGCATCAAAAATCCCTTAATCACAAAAGTCCACTTCCACCTCTTCCAATATTCACAAGCATATCTATCTAAGTTGACATTATCTCAACCTGTGCTATATACAGTGCCCTCCGTAATGTTTGGAATAAAGACCCATCATTTATTTATTTGCCTCTGTACTCCACAATTTGAGATTTGTAATAGAAAAATATCACATGTGGTTAAAGTGAACATTGTCAGATTTTAATAAAGGCCATTTTTATCCATTTTGGTTTCACCATGTAGAAATTACAGCAGTGTTTATACATAGTTCCCCCATTTCAGGGCACCATAATGTTTGGGACACAGCAATGTCATGTAAATGAAAGCAATCATGTTTAGTATTCTGTTGCATATCCTTTGCATGCAATGACTGCTTGAAGTCTGCGATTCATGGATATCACCAGTTGCTGGATGCAATTGCAGCCATCTTTAGCTTATGCGTGTTTAGGGGGCTAGTCCCCTTCAGTTTTCTCTTCAGCATATAAAAGGCATGCTCAATTGGGTTCAGGTCGGGTGATTGACTTGGCCATTCAAGAATTGACCGTTGTTTAGCTTTTATAAACTCCTTTGTTGCTTTAGCAGTATGTTTGGGATCATTGTCTTGCTGTAGATTGAAACGCCGGCCAATGAGTTTTGAGACATTTGATTGAACTTGAGCAGATAGGATGTGTCTATAAACTTCAGAATTCATTATGCTACTACCATCAGCAGTTGTATCATCAATGAAGATAAGTGAGCCAGTACCTTCAGCAGCCATACATGCCCAGGACATAACACCCCCACAACCGTGTTTCACAGATGAGGTGGTATGCTTTGGATCTTGGGCAGTTCCTTCTCTCCTCCATACTTTGCTCTTGCCATCACTTTGATACAAGTTAATCTTGGTCTCATCTGACCATCAGACCTTTTTCCAGAACTGTGGATGCTCTTTTAAGTACTTCTTGGCAAACTGTAACCCGGCCATCCTATTTTTTCAGCTAACCAGTGGTTTGCATCTTGCAGTCTAGCCTCTGTATTTGTGTTCATGAAGTATTCTGCGGACAGTGGTCATTGACAAACCCACACCTGACTCCTGAAGAGTGTTTCTGATCTGTCGGACAGGGATTTTCCTTTATTATAGAGAATTCTTCTGTCATCAGCTGTGGAGGTCTCCCTTGGCCTGCCAGTCCTTTGTGATTAGTAAACTCAACAGTGCTCTCTTTCTTCTTAATGATGTTCCAAACAGTTGATTTTGGTAAGCCTAAAGTTTGGATGATGTTTCTAACAGTTTTATTCTTGTTTCTTAGTCTCACAATGGCTTCTTTGACTTTCATTGGCACAACTTTGGTCCTCATGTTGATAAACAGCAATAAAGGTGATGGAAAGACTGGAGAAAAGACTAGGTGCTGAGAGCTGTCATACCTGCATTAAGGAGGCAATTATTACGCACCTGTGCAATTACAAACCTGTGAAGCCATGTGTCCCAAACATTATGGTACCCTGAAATGGGGGGGGACTATGTATAAACACAGCTGTAATTTCTACATGGTGAAACCAAAATGTATAAAAATGGCCTTTATTAAAATCTGACAATGTGCACTTTAATCACATGTGATTTTTTTTCTATTACAAATTTCAATTTGTGGAGTACAGTGGCAAATAAATAAATGATGGGTCTTTGTCCCAAACGTTATGGAGGCAACCATCTCATTGTCACCTTCAACTGTTCATTCTTCAGGTGTTCTGGTTACTTCACGCGTCCCATAATTTAGTAGATAACATGCCTGGCAAACTGATGCTGGGTAGAATCTATGGGGGGGCTGATGCAAAAATAGGGAGAATTGGTTATGCGAAAAGAGGTTGCTCTGTGAACTAGCATGGACTTGATAGCTAAAAGGCCTATTGTGTCAAAATACCTCTGCATGATATCCCACCATAGCAGTGTAAATAGCAGTCCTCCAACCCCACCTCCCTCCCTTAGTCCTGTTCTCACACTGAACAGCTTCTCTTTCAAGTATTCCCACATTCTCAATGTAAAAGGTTTTCCTATGTCTGTTACTTTGTGAATGTGGAATATTCTTTGTTTCAGTGTTACACAAAACCTCGTCACTCATCTCTTTCTCCAATACAGTGCTGAATGTACCCCAATCCTTACCTCTCCCTTTCATATGGTCTATTTTTAAACGTTTCCATATTCTTCTTCCAGTTATCCATTTCAGGTGATAGGCCCACAGTCTAACTCCTGAATTGGATGCACTGAAATAACATTCCAAACCTCTCAACCCTGTGACCTCTACGACCAGAAGGAGACGGATTGCGGATGTATGGAAACACCATCACCTGCAAGTTCTCCTTCAAGTCAACTTGAAAATATATTGCAAGTCCTGAATAAATCCTGGAACTCACCACCCAACAGCATAATGGGAGTTATTTCGCACAAAGGATTGCAGCTGTTCAGGAAGGTGGCTCACCATCCCAAGAAGGGGTGAGCAATAGGTGCTAGACTTGCCTGCACCTGTTCTTGAAAAAACAAATCTACAGAAGCTTACCAATTCCTGCATCTGTGAAAACAGTTAATCAGGGCTTTCAAAATGGAAGTAGACAGGTGCTTGAGAGAAATTAATTTGTAAAGATATTGTATGAAACTGGATTGCGCAACAAATATCTGCATAGATTCAGTGGGTCTTGTGCAACTGTGCACTTCTTGATATTCCAAAAAACAACCATTTCGCACCACAGTCCGTTTTCTATTTCATAACTGCACTCACATCCAGGCAGCCACTTGAATTCAATTTTACTAACATGACCATTATATGATTCTTTATCAAACATATCTCAGGTTCAAAAAAGAACGATAACGGCACAACTCTCATCAATCCTCACTGCCATTTCAAAAAAAGAACTCAAATCAAGTTAGTCAAACAAAATTTGCCTTTAACAAATTAACTTTACCCTTATCTATCGTCTCAAAAGGTTTCACCATCTCCACCAGGTTCACGATGTGTAGTTGCCACATTTATCTCTCATGTTTACTTTGTAAGGAAATGTGACATTTGCATTCCTCCAACCTCCTGTTGCATCTAAGCAGAATTATACGAATGAGGAAAGACATTTGTATTTCCAGCCTTTTAACACAACTTTCAGCAAATCTTATCTGTACAGAGTCACTTTTATGTTTTGATGATTCCTGTCCCAGGAATGCATCCACTCCTGTTTTTTTTTTAGAAAGATAGATGTAGTTTTATAGTGCCGTTCAATACATTCAGAACAACCCAAAGCACTTGAAGCCTAACTAAGGATTTTTGAAATGTATTATTAACGTAATGAAAGAAATATGGTAGTCAATTTATGCACAGCAAAGTTGCAACAATCATCAATGTAATAATAACCTAGTAAACTAACAAGATCTTTGATGATGCTGAATAAAGGAAAACTATTAGCCAGAATACTAGAGAAAACTCCCCCACACTGGCACATTTAACGTGCACTTCGAGGAATAAACAATGCAGCAGGATAAGGTCATAACCCAAAGACATCACCAGTAGTACAATACACCCTCAGCACCTTACATCCATTTATATTTATTGTGCAAAGGCAAAATGTATTAACAAGATATTTACAATTGCAACTTCTTTCAAATCAACGAATAGACACCATGGTGATCCTTAAGGGCCTGTCCCACTTACGTGACTTTTTCGGCGACTGCCGGCACCTGTCATAGGTCGTTGCAGGTCGCTGAAAATTTTCAACATGTTGAAAATCCAGCGGCGACCAGAACAAGGTACGACTCTTTGGGCAACTACTCACGACCATACAGGCTTCACCCTGCGACATGTCGCCAGGGTGTCGCCTGTATGGTCGTGAGTAGTCTCCTCAGTCACCCAAAGAGTCGTAGCGTCTTTCTGGTCGCCGCTGAATTTTCAACATGTTGAAAATTTTTGCCGACCTGCAAAGACCTATGACGGATGCTGGCCGTCACCAAAAAAGTCGCGTAAGTGGGACAGGCCCTTTAGTAAATTTCCAACACAAAAATAAAAAATGGGTTAAAACTATTCATCCCGGCTTACAATTCCACAATGATGTAAAGTGCAAAAAAATGTTCTTTATATTGTCAACATTGTCTCCCGCACCCCACCCCACATCCTTTGTGATATATTCATAAACTTTCGTGGACACTAAAATAAACTTTCTGCTCCCAGTGCTGCTTCACCCATTCCTTTCATACCAAGCCATAATTTAATTCTTATACTATATGGCCATTGCCCTGAACATGTGACTTGCTTTACTTTAACCTTAATTTACCCCTAGATCATTACCAAGTGAGGTAAACTACACAAGAACCACCTCCTGCTTTCTCAATTACCAACAATGTGCTTTTTTGGTTATGGAGTCATAGAGTCATAGAGTAATACAGTGTGGAAACAGGCCCCTCGGCCCAACTCACCAACACCGACCAACAATCTCCCAGCTACCCTTGTCCACTTGCCTGCGCATAGTCCATATCCCTCCAAACCTGTCCTATCCATGTACTTGTCTAACTGTTTCTTAAACAATGGGATATTCCCAGCCTAAACTACCTCCTCGAGCAGCTTGTTCCATACACCCACCACCCTTTGTGAAAAAGTTACCCCTCGGATTCCTATTAAATCTTTTTCTCTTCACCTTGAACCTATGTCCTCTGGTCCTCGATTCCCCTACTCTGGGCAAAAGACTGTACATCTACCCGATCTATTCCTCTCATGATTTTGTAAGATCTCCCATCATCCTCCTGCACTCCATGGAAGAGTGACCCAGCCTACTCAACCTCTCCCTATAGCTCACACCCTCTAATCCTGGCAACATCCTCATAAATCTTTTCTGATCCCTTTCAAGCTTGACAATATCTTTCCTATAACATGGTGCCCAGAACTGAACACAATATTCTAAATGCGGTCTCACCAACGTCTTAGATGACATGACAGCAACATGACTCCCAACCAATATACTCAATACTGACTGATGAAGGCCAAAATGCCAAAAGCCTTTTTAAAGGAATGTTTCTCCTCCGATTATATGTCTCTTATTCAAAACACTATCTTCTGGTGTTCAAAATCCAATTCTTCCCATCTCTGTAAAACTTCAAATCCCTTTCTCACGTCAAAGTTCTTGAATGTTTTCACCTCCTAGATTAATGCAGACTGTTTGCTACCTCTGAGTTTCCATCTCTCCAATATTGATTTCACCCAAAACATTATGAATGACTAAGTTTCAGCAATTGTGAATCCCATTCATTGGTCCCTCCGCAACCTTCAAGATAGTTGACAACAGCCTCCAACACTCCTGATCTATTCTGATATATTGCAACACATATCCCTGCTCCATCAGCTGATAAGCTTGTCTTATCTCCTTCCCTTCTCAAAACTGCATCTCTTTGACCTCACTTTGGACATGTGATTGATTATTCCACTTTTGCCTCATTAACAATAATCAGACCTCTGTGAAGTGCCTTAAACTACATTTTATAACATGGATCAAGTTGTAGCTTCTGAATTATCCCTTAGACTTCTGTGGAGTGCCTTAAGCTATATATTATAAAGTAGTGCAAGTTACAGCTTCTGAGGGAAAAGATGGATGATTAATGAGAAATAGTCAAATTGTTGGCAAAAGGATTGTGTACATTAGGTTCTTTGGCCATTTTTATTTCCAGTGCATTATATCTTTTGCTGTAATTCCATAGATTTGCGCAAACCATGAAAAGTGGGTTCAACCAGTCACTATTTTTATTCATTTTTTGCCTTTTCACTCACCTATCTTCCTTAATGCCACACATCCGTATAGAGTCAGTTTGTGTCCAATCGTGAATGCCGTTGTACAACGAGGCTGTGGCAAGCATGACAGGTGAAGACCAATTAGAATAGTTCCACTCCTTCACTGCTCCAACCTGATGGATAAAATATTAACATTAATAACTGCACGTACTTGTAAAATATATATTTTTTTGTAATAGTAGTTGCCAAAATTCTAAACACCTGATCATGTAGCTCTGACTATTTGAATAATTTAGTCCCTATCCATGTTTGACCATAGGAGTAACAGATTAACATATTATTTTCATGTCGGTGAAGTTAAATATCACCCAACAATTTGACTTTATCCAACCTCATTGATGCTATGGCAAAGAAAGCACACCAAAGCCTCTACTTCCGCAGAAAGATGAATGATATTTGGCATGTCTCCATAACTCTTACCAATTTCTACAAGTGCACCATAGAAAGCATCCTATCAGGATACACAAACTTGGTTTGGCCAATGCTCAGCCCAAGACCATAAGAAATTGCAGAGTTATGGAAGCAGCCCAGTCCATCGCACAAACCAGTCTCCCTCTAAGTGAAATGATCTCTGCAAGCAATTATATCTAGTTTCTGAGTGCAGACCAAGGGATTTTCAATGAACAATGTGCATCCTGAAGGAGATAATGTCACATGTTTATAGATCAATTATCCAAAGTATTGCCAAAATGTAGTGATCCTGTGACTGTCAGAATGGACAAAGACCTGAGGAAATAGCCCTTCAGCACCTACCCTGCCATTACTTCTCATAACTTTGCCTCAATAGGAATTACCTTTTATTCATAGAAATTCCAGTAAACAAATATGCTCATTTTTCTCATGTAGGACAGCTGCCATGTAGGAATTAATTTAGTAAATAAATGTTGCACCTTCTCCAATACAATTACATCTTTCTGTGGAAACATTGACCTCATTGTTTCAGCAAGGCCGATGTAAGGCTGTAACATTTTGGTTGGCAAAGTACACTGCCAGCCCAAGAAAATATACAGCAACATATTCCTAATGTAGGTAACACCCAATTAAGATATAAAGCACTAAACAGCTTTCTATGCAAAACATTTGAAAAAGCAGTGGGCTAGAAATTAATCTAGGGTTACATGGCTATACAAATCAGAATATTGGCTGCTGGTTTTACTCATCCCTCAATATTCCACCAAAACGGAATGTCAAGATATCAGTACGACTCGTATCCTAAACATTTTCATTGATGACTGGTGCCAGCAATCAAAGAAAACTGTCTGCATAAATGCACGATAACATATGTAAGTACTCACTATAAAATTCTACCAATGTTCTGCATCTAAAATTATTACAATAAATAGAAAATATTAAAAGATTGTTGAGTAGCAATTAAACTAATTGTTAACAATAGTAGTGCCAATAACTGTACCCTAAAATTATGCAAGAATTGGGCTGGTTGCATTACAGATCATTCATGAATAATGAGCCAATCAAAGCACATTAGTAATTTTGCTAACAAGTGATTTGTTGCACTGTTGATCATGCACTCAAATAGCTGAAAATGGTAAAACGGTATCTGAATAAAAATTACTAAGTTCTCAGAAAGGAAAAGCTTAAATGCAAGAAATAACAACAAACGGAAAGAATTATTGAATACACAAAGTATACCAAACAACATCTTCAAAGGTAAAACGTAGGTCAATATTCTGTACAAAGAGCTTCCTTTGTATTTGTTGTATACTTGCCCAAAATAAAAACACTCTTTCCTATTTGCTAACTAATCCATTGCCTATTTTCTGTATCTTTTAATATAATAATGTGTTTCCCTTTATGTTGAAGTCTTATGTTTGAATAACAATTTATTAGATTTGTTCTTTTGATATTGTTTCCAGTTTATTAATAGAAAAGTAATAGAAACATAGAAACATAGAAAATAGGTGCAGGAGAAGGCCATTCGGCCCTTCGAGCCTGCACCGCCATTCAATATGATCATGGCTGATCATCCAACTCAGTATCCTGTACCTGCCTTCTCTCCATACCCCCTGATCCCTTTAGCCACAAGAGCCACATCTAACTCCCTCTTAAATATAGCCAATGAACTGGCCTCAACTACATTCTGTGGCAGAGAATTCCAGAGATTCACTACTCTCTGTGTGAAAATTTTTTTTCTCATCTTGGTCCTAAAAGATTTCCCCCTTATCCTTAAACTGTGACCCCTTCTTCTGGGCTTCCCCAACATCGGGAACAATCTTCCTGCATCTAGCCTGTCCAACCCCTTAAGAATTTTGTAAGTTTCTATAAGATCCCCCCTCAATCTTCTAAATTCTAGCCAGTACAAGCCGAGTCTATCCAGTCTTTCTTCATATGAAAGTCCTGACATCCCAGGAATCAGTCTGGTGAACCTTCTCTGTACTCCCTCTATGGCAAGAATGTCTTTCCTCAGATTAGGAGACCAAAACTGTACGCAATACTCCAGGTGTGGTCTCACCAAGACCCTGTACAACTGCAGTAGAACCTCCCTGCTCCTATACTCAAATCCTTTTGCTATGAATGCTAACATACCATTCGCTTTCTTCACTGCCTGCTGCACCTGCATGCCTACTTTCAATCGTTTCGCCGAACACCTCCGCTCAGTCCGCAATAACCAACCTGACCTCCCGGTGGCTCAGCACTTCAACTCCCCCTCCCATTCCCAATCCGACCTCTCTGTCCTGGGTCTCCTCCATTGCCAGAGTGAGCAACAGCGGAAATTGGAGGAACAGCACCTCATATTCCGTCTGGGGACCTTGCGTCCGGATGGCATTAACATTGAATTCTCCCAATTTTGCTAGTCCTTGCTGTCTCCTCCCCTTCCTCAACCCTCTAGCTGTCTCCTCCCACCCTCCCATCCGCCCGCCCTCGGGCTCCTCCTCCTCCCCTTTTCCTTCCTTCTCCCTCCCACCCCCCATCAGTCTGAAGAAGGGTTTCGGCCCGAAACGTCGCCTATTTCCTTCGCTCCATAGATGCTGCTGCACCCGCTGAGTTTCTCCAGCAATTTTGTGTACCTCCTGCCTACTTTCAATGACTGGTGTACCATGACACCCAGGTCTCGTTGCATCTCCCCTTTTCCTAATCGGCCACCATTCAGATAATAGTCTACTTTCCTGTTTTTGCCACCAAAGTGGATAACCTCACATTTATCCACATTATACTGCATTCTCAAACTAGAGTCAACCAAAACATATACTGGAGTCATAAGAGATTGCAATTGCTGAAAATGAGGGAAAAATCAAAAAAACTGCTGGAAGAGCTCAGTGGGTCATGCAGCATCTGTGGGGAGGAGGGACGGAACTGTCGACATTTCGGATCAAAACCCTGCATCAGGACTAAGCAAATGCTATGCTTAATTAATGCCATATATTTGAGATATAAATATTTTCTGTCAAAAGTGTTTAAAAATAAAGGTAAAAATAGCAGCATTCTGGAAAGTAAATCATAGAATAAAAGCTGGCAAATGCAAAAGGCTGAAACACAAAAAAGAACACGGCTCCTGAATTTGAACCAGAATTAATTTCACGAAGACAGTAAAAAAAACAACCATTTTAGACACATCCTCCAACAAATAAACTCTACATCATTGGTTAGTGTGAATTATACAACGATTCAATCAACTTATTTTCGTTCATCTTGTGCTTTACCTATAATCTGGAAATAGTCAAACATTTTAATACAACATAGCTTTTAGATGGGATTTTCACATTGTCAGATTATGCATTAACAGTTTAGAGCTTCCAGTAGTTAATTTCTAACCACATGTATTTCAGCTATCACACAGGAGTTCTTGATCTCAAAATCAGGTAAGGTGTTTGCAACCCACAATGGTGAGTATAAACAAAAATTCACATGGTATGGATTTCCATCATAGAAATCCATTAGTAAGATTTCTGATCTTACATCCAGGATTGGACAGGAGTATTTCCACTCTTGGGACAATGAATCAAGCATTTTTTTTAAATACAAAAAGTGCTCGAGTAACTCAGCGGGTCAGGCAGCATCACTGGAGAATATGGATAGATGACATTTCGGATTTGGACCCTTCTTCAGACTAAGGATCCTGACCCAAAATATCATCTATCCATGTTCTCCAGGATGCTGCCTGACCTGTTGAGTTACTCCACCACTTTTTGTCTTTTTTAAAATATAAACCAGCGTCTACAGTTCCTTGTTACTGCAATGAAGCAAGAATGTTTGATTTTCTATTCAACCACCAGGGGGCAGGCTTATGAAAATAAAGTACAGTACTTCCCTTAAAGTTTGAATAGTGTGAACACGTGAATAGTATAATACATTATTTTATATCCAATGTTTTCTAATAAATAGCATCAAAGTTAACTAGAATTTGACGAGAAAGGTCTTCTTTTCAGTGACTGACAGATCAATGAAAATTAATAACAACAAACATTTTTTTAACAGACATTTTTAAATTATTACTTTTAAAATTTTGTTTTATTGATGCTATTTCACCAAAACTGTTTGGTGTTTTTGATTCAATTACTGCAAGAACTCAAACACTGTCTAGGTTGAGTGTACACGTTTTCTCTGGGACTATGTAAGTTTCCCACAGAATTATTGGTTTCCTCACATGCCAAAGACATGCTAGTGATATGGTGTCTCAATTATCTCAAGTGCAAGTGGGTGGCTGAAAAACTGGGCAGTGATTGATGGAAAATGTGTACAAAAAATGGGATCAGTGTAGAAAGGTTAACGGCCAGCTCAAAGACAACAGCTGATTGGTCTGTTACTGTGCTGATGTTCTGTGCTGTCTGTTCAGCAAGACTGGTTCAACCAAGATGCAGGACAGAAAACCACAAGAGATCCTTCTTCCCTGTGGCTATCAAACTTTACAGCTCCTTTCCCTTCTGCCATGGGGTAGACTGAGATGACTCACCCCCCCCCCCCCCCCCCCCCCTTCCCAATCTTTGCCCCAAGCCTTCCCACTCATCACTTTAATTTCATGTTTCATGTATTTTGTGTTTTTATGACTGTTGGCAGATCAATTTCCCTCCTGGGATAAATAAAGTTCTATCAAATCGTATCGTCTAACTCTGACTCTAAATCACTTTATAAGTCAAACGTTAACTCGATGATAGCATACATGACAGCATTTATTTCCAAATTACTTCACTTGCTGCAAGATGTTCAGAGAATATAAAAGATAAATGCAGTTACTTTTTAAAACAGCAACTTGCAGTTGCAGAGCACATTGAATATAGAGAAATGGAGAAGCAGAATATTCAAGCCTATTAGAGGATCACGGGTTCAAGCTATTCTGAGACGTATTCATTCTGGTAAAACTATAAAGCATGAAAATATTGTGGTGTCACTGAGCACGTAAACCTGCCCTGTTGCTCAACTTGCCAATGACTCCCCCCTCCCTCCCCAAGATGCCTATTTGAGCGAATCCCATTTGCTTGTATTTGGCACATATCCCACTGAATCTTTTCTATCCATATACTGACCAAATGTCTTTTCAATAATGTAATGTTACCCAACTACAGCTTCATCTGGTAGTTCATTCCATATACCCAGCACCCTGTGTGGAAAAGGTTAACGCTCTGGACACTTTAAATCTTTTCTCTCACATCTTAAATTCAGGTCCTCTGTTTTTAGATTCCCTCACCCTGGGAAAATTACTGTGACCATCCAACTTACCTCCACCCTCACCCCTAAAAATATTTAAATACCTGAAGTGCCCTGGTGTAAGCCATTACACAAAATACAACAAAAATCACATCAGGTGCCATCCAATTCTCATTATCTTCTGGGCCAACTGCATTCTTTTTATCCATCTTTAATTTATTTTACTCCCCTAATACTAAATTCACAGCAATCTCTGCTAAAGTTATTAAACTACAAATACTATATAAGTTGTGTTCTCCTAAAGGCTTCCTTAGAATACATAATAATTTATATTAAAAAATTATCTCTAAAAGCACAAGATGCTGGAGTAACTCAGCGGACAAGGCAGCATCTCTGGAGAATATGGACTGGCAACATTTCGGATCAGGATAAACACAAAAAGCTGGAGTAACTCAGCGGGGACAGGCAGAATCTCTGGAGAGAAAGAAAGGGTGACGTTCCGGGTCGAGACCCATCTTCAGACACCCTTCTTCAGACTCTTTTTCCCTTTTTAGGTTTGTAAAATTATACCAATTAGTTAAATTTTTCATCTAGCTATTCAGAAAAGGAGTTTTGCTTTAGGTGGGGGTTTTTTTTGCATTATGCTTCGAATATGTCAATTGGCCCCGTTATCAATTTCACCAAGTCTCAGACCAAAGTAATGGCAGATATTTGTCTACTAGTCGGAGGGTCCAGGGCACCACTGGGTTTCCCTTCCGATTAGTAACAAGTTGAGAGAGAAAGCTTCTGAATTACATCTGTGTGGAGAACATCGTGTTTAGTCGCTGAACGGACCAGCCAAAGTCTTGCCACCCACCCAGACACACCGGGCCTATCGCTGACTTACTACGGAATCCTTCTGCCTCACACTGGGCACTCCTTCATGTTAAAGGAGGGAAAGCTGGGGTTGCTTCAAACCTTCCAGTGTCAGCGTTCAAGATAGGCAGCTGTCGGCAGCATCTTACGGATGAGGGGCTGACACCTACTGATCCTTTATTTTCCTCCTCCCCTATTTTCCTCCTCCTTTCCCTACTATTTAGCGGAGCGCTCCGCTCTTGCAGCCCGCCCGCCCGCAACCAGCGCAAGCGGTTTAAATGGCCCTCGTCGGTCGGCTCGATGCCCGGCCCCTGGCCCCGCCCACTGGCACGAGTCGCAGCTCGCACCCACTCGCTCGCTCGCCAACGGATCCCAGCCGCCGCCATCCGCCCTGCGCGGCCGTTAAGCCGCCGGGAGTCGGGACGCGTTCACTCTCCCCCCGCGGCGGCGGCGGCGGCGTGGCAGAGCAGGGAGAAGGAGGCAATGACACGGGGACCGGCGCGTTACCGCCGCGCACAATGAACTGCACGGAAAAAAAGTTGGCGGCGGGGGAACGGGCGAAGGGACAGCGCAGCGCACGGACTGGCAGGACAGTCTGCAAGTGCCGGCGGGCGAAAGGTATTCTGGGGTTTGTAGTTCGTATTCCCTCCATTTGAGTAGCTGTCAACGAGCAAGAGAGCTAAATAAACTACAACACCCATGACCATGACAACACCCACACATCAGTTATCCCTCGCTTGATGCCAGGAGTGTGAGAACCGAGTGTATGAACATGCTGCCGAGACCCGAAACGTCACCCATTCCTTCTCTCCAGAGATGCTGAGTTACTTCAGCGTTTTGTATCTATCTTTCGTGCGAGAACCGAGTTGGGTCGAACGTTCAGTTTCAATTCGATCTGTGGAAATCAGATGGCAGCTCTTATTAAAACTGAAACATTGTCAGGCACGCTCACGGAAAGCTTTTACAAGCATTATTGTTATCGAGGCATCATTTGCCGCGACTCGGTAAAAAAAAAAAAAAAAAGATTGTGAAGGAAACTCTCCACTTTGTGTACGAAAGAACTGCAGATGCTGGTCTAAATCCAAGGTAGACACAAAAAGCTGGAGTAACTCAGCGGTACAGGCAGCATCTCTGGAGAGAAGCAATGGGTGACATTTCGGGTCGAGAAAAGCCAATCGGGTCAGTCCCATGGTCATCATCCACAACATAGCAACCGGACTGCTCCCCTAATGATCATATTAAACATTCACATCGTCCATCACCAACACACTATATGTAAAAAGACACAAAGTGCTGGAGTAAATCAGCGGGCCAGGCAGCATCTCTTGAGAAGATAGACACAAAAAGCTGGAGTAACTCAGCGGGACAGCTAGTATCTCTGGAGTGAAGGAATGGGTAACGTTTCGGGTAGAGACCCTTTTTCAGTCAAAGGCATCCCGACCAGAAACATCGCCCATCCATCTTCTACGATGGTGCCCGTGTCACTGAATCACCCATTCCTTTTCTCCAAATATGCTGCCTGTCCCGCTGAGTTACTCCAGCATTGTGTGCCTACCTTTGTCTCTGTTTTTTGTAAACCACCGTCTGCAGTTCCTTGTTTCTATACCATATACAAGCTCTGCTGCAGCAAATTTGCCGAGACTTCTAAGGCAGTACTTAACTCACAATCTACCATGTAGGACAATAGACCTTCAAGAATTGCAACAGATAGAAAAATCTATAGTCGATTGTGCATTGTTGCCTAATCAAAATCCAGGAAATTCCTACTTATCAATACGGCTAGGTGTATTTCAATACATGAACGACAGCAATTTCAGTCATTCACTATTACCTTCTTTAGGAAGGTATGGGATGACAAATAAACACCAGGCTTGCCAGAGATGGCCACATAGATGGCCCCGCTCCCTGCCATGGATGCCCTCCACCGCAAACGGTGTCTGAGACGGGCAGGGGAAATCATCAAGGACCCCTCTCACCCTAACCATGGACTATTTGCCCTCCTCCCATCAGGGAGGCGGTACAGGAGCCTCAGGTCTCGCACAAGCAGGCTGAGGAACAGCTTTTTCAATAACACCCTTACACTGCTGAACTCACAGTCCTGTCGCTAGCTATCTTTTATACTCTCCCATTTGTATACATTTATTTGCCTATGTACCAGTTTCATTCATCCACAGTGCACACATTGTTTAACCAGTATTTTTACTTCTACTATCTTGCACTATGACCAGACGCTAAACTGCATTTCGTTGTACCTGTACTCGTATTTGTGCAATGACAATAAAGTTGAATTGAATTGAATATCACAAAAGAAAACAATCCAACATTATTGAAATATGATCTACAATATATCCTACATTTTAAAAAATCCGCAAAAAGTTAATTGAATGATATACACGCATCATACGTTTCATTAAAATAATGAAACTGGTTACGGATTTCTAATTTCTTTATTTGCACTAATCACCCTTGGAAAGCAGACTGGCCTTCAGAGAAAAAGATAAATAGAATGTCTTTTTTTTTGCTCTTTTTATCTATACATTTCCATTCTTCCTTTCTCCCCAGGATATGTGCAGTAACAATTAGTCCATAAAGTGAATTGTAATTACCACATCCCTGGATAGCTTTAATAAGCAGTTATCGTACATGTCTGCAAACTTACTAGTTGTCAAAACTGTCTGTAGTATGAACAAGTCTACATCATCATCTGTTATGGATGCATCTGTTCAAACACAGCATTGGTAGGAGTGAGCACTGTACAATCACAGTAAAATCAAGATCCATCTTCACATCAAAAACACACACTATTTTCTACAGCACTCAACAGATCTATCACAGTTTCTTGTAGTGAATGTCCATTTAACAGAAACTGTATGTTCGAAATTGTTTCCAAAATTCAATTCCGTTGACTTCAATGAGACCAATTTTGAGTTAGAGGACTGATATAGACTCTCAGTTTAACATTGGTGTTGGGGTGGTTATTGAAAATCACCATCAAGAACAAAATAAATTCTCATTTCGATTGTTTCATCAAGTTGAACCCATACAGATTTGTTAAAGACAAATGTGTCCGACAGCCTTGGTGGAAAATAGTCAATGTAATTTTATGAAATAACAGTTAAGACTGCTCAAAGTAGAGTATTAGATGCTTATGTGGACTTTGGAAGGTATTTGTCTATAGCACATAAAAGAATGTTTAAATAAATGGTATGAATACAAATCAGTGACAGGAAGCAAGAGTTCAAGCAGATGGGTGTTCTTCAGATTGGCATGTAGTTTGTAGTGATATTCTCAAAGGATTAAACATGGATTCACTGTGAGTCTTTGGAGTTTATTATTTATGATCTACATTTTGGTATAAATAGCAACATTATACGCAACATTATAATTTGACTACTAATGCAAATTCTACAGTTACTGGGCTGTCCAAAAATGTGGTAAAATTGCAAATATGCTGTGGACATTGAGTGTTTCTGGTAAATAGTGAAGTACGACTTCTAAATTTTTTTAAATAAATGCAAGAGTAATTCTTAATCCAAACCATAGGTCAAAATAATTATTTACCTTGTATGAATCCTAATTATGAGATCCTCATGGTTGAATTAAATATAATATTCTCCTTAGCTAAAGAACATTACAATTTTGTGAAAGTGAAAAAGTATTTACATCTCAGAAATTGAAGGAAATATTCTGAATGTGTTATTCACAAGGTTGAGAATGCTTTCATTGAACTACACAAAGTGTGACTATTTTTCAATCCATGTTATCGTAAGTACACCATAAAATCTTGTACATTTTACAAGCAAAATGACCACAAATGAATGTTGCCTTAACATGCTTAAATTTTATCTGGACCTGATAATTATGTTTATAATAACATGCACATTACAACTTACTTTAATATTCTCACATATTTGTATCTCATTTATTTCTATTTTTCATTTGTTCATCAAATTCCTGATTGACAGTATCACTACTTCTGGGAATTTGATGAATTCCCCCTTCTGCTTTTCTTTTCCTTTTCTTTTAATGCCTATTTTTCTGTATATCTTATTTACTATTTTATGACTCAGGTTACCACATGTAGAAATATTTTAAGATATCCACCGGGTCAACAATCCATCTGTGGTATCACAAAACTCTGCATGAGTGACATCATGAAAAAAGCTTGCTTCTATAATCCATTGAAGAATGAAATTAAGCCCTAATTACGAATGCTCTGTTATGTGTATGCTGGATAGACATTTATTTTTATTTCTAAATATTTTTATAGCACTGTATTGAAAAAACTGTCAACATACAGCGCCTTTCATAATGTTTGGGACAAAGACCCATCATTTATTTATTTGCCTCTGTACTCCACAATTTGAGATATGTAATAGAAAAAAAAATGTGGTTAAAGTGCACATTGTCAGATTTTATTAAAGGCCATTTTTATACATTTTGGTTTCACCATGTAGAAATTACAGCAGTGTTTATACAGAGCCCCCCATTTAAGGGCACCATAATGTTTGGGGCACAGCAATGTCATGTAAATGAAAGTAGTCGTGTTTAGTATTTTGTTGCATATCCTTTGCATGCAATGACTGCTTGAAGTCTACGATTCATGGACATCACCAATTACCGGGTGTCTTCTCTGGTGATGCTCTGCCAGGCCTTTATTGCAGCCATCTTTAGCTTATGCTTGTTTTGGGGGCTTGTCCCCTGCAGTTTTCTCTTCAGCATATAAATGGCATGCTCAATTGGGTTCAGATCGGGTGATTGACTTGGCCACTCAAGAATTTACCATTTTTTAGCTTTGAAAAACTCCTTTGTGGCTACGCAGTATGTTTGGGATCATTGTCTTGCTGTAGAATGAACTGCCAGCCAATGGGTTTTGAGGCATTTGTTTGAACTTGAGCAGATAGGATGTGTCTATACACATTCAGAATTCAAAAATTATGCTACTACCATCAGCAGTTGTATCATCAATGAAGATAAGTGAGCCAGTACCTTCTGCAGCCATATATGCCCTGGCCATAACACCTCCACCACCATGTTTCACAGATCAGGTGGTATGCTTTGGATCTTGGGCAGTTCCTTCTCTCCTCCATACTTTGCTCTTGCCATCACTCTGATATAAATTAATCTTCATCTCATCTGTCCACAAGACCTTTTTTTTCAGAACTGTGGTTGCTCTTTTAAGTACTTCTTGGCAAACTGTAACCTGGCCATCCTATTTTTTGCAGCTAACCAGTGGTTTGCATCTTGCAGTGTAGCCTCTGTATTTCTGTTCATGAAGTCTTCTGCAGACAGTGATCATTGACAAATCCACACCTGACTCCTAAAGAGTGTTTCAGATTCAGATTCAGAAAACTTTATTGTCTGTCGTAACAGAAAATCTTCTTTGACGTGGCTCAACATACAACCAGGACAATGTACTGATAAGCAGTCATACAACACAGATTTCTGCGAGCACACAGTGTGTATAGATCTTAAAAGCAAGTATAAAGATTAGAAACTGTAAAAATAGACAAGATAAAAGTTGTGGATACGTGTAAAGTGACAGTGCGTCAGGGTTAATTTGTCCCTTGTTCATTTTTTATTTAAGCTATTTATGGCAATGGGTATGAATGAGTTTTTGTGGATGTTTTTCTTGGATAGGGGGACTTTATATCGGCGGCCTGATGGCAGAAGTTGGAAGGACTTGTGCAGGGGGTGGGTGGGATCCTGTGTAATGAGGTTGGCTTTCCTTTTAACTGCCTGGGTGTGGAGTACTGATAATTGATTTTGAGTTTTGCCAGTTATTTTGCTTGCTTGATTGATGATCCGGGAAAGCTTTGATTTGTCTTTGACAGAGGTGAGGGTGAACCAGGATGTGATGTTAAAGGTGAGTACAGATTCTATAAGTGATTTATAGACAGCTGTTAAAATGTCCTGTCTGACATCAAAGCTCCTGAGTTTCCTCAGCAGGAACAGGCGTTGCTGTGCCTTCTTGTACACAGAGTCTGTGTGCTGGGAGAAGGACAGGCGGGTGTCAATCTCTGTGCCCAGGTATCTAAAGGCCTCTACAAAGCAATACAAGTTTCTGATCTGTCGGAAAGGTGTTTGGGCGTTTTTCTTTATTGGGGAAAATTCTGTCATCAGCTGTGGAGGTCTTCCTTGGCCTGCCAGTCCCTTTGTGAATAGTAAGTTCAACAGTGCTCTCTTTCTTCTTAATGATGTTCCAAACAGTTGATTTTGGTAAGCCTAAGGTTTGGATGATGTCTCTAACAGTTTTATTCGTGTATCTCAGTCTCATAATGACTTTCATTGGCACAACTTTGGTTCTCATGTTGATAAACAGCAATACAAGTTTCTAAAGGTTATAGAAAGACTGGAGGAAAGACTAGGTGCTGAGAGCTCTCTTATACCTACATTACGGAGGTAATTAAACACACCTGAGCAATTACAAACGCCTGTGAAGCCCTGTGTCCCAAACAATATGGTGCCCTGAAATGGGGGAACTATGTATAAACACAGCTGTAATTTCCACATGGTGAAACCAAAATGTATAATACCCTTTAATAAAATCAGACAATGTGTACTTTAACCACATGTGATTTTGTTCTATTACAAACCCAAAATTGTGGAGTACAGAGGCAAATAAATAAATGATGGGTCTTTGTCCCAAACATTATTCGGCGCGGACTTGTAGGGCCGAGATGGCCTGTTTCCGTGCTGTAATTGTTATATGTTATTATGGAGGGCACTGTATATGGATAAAAACAGAAGCTAATTTCAGTTAGGAACAAAAATGTGATCAACTATGGTAGTGATCACTACCAGGTTATGGCAGAGAGAGCACTCAATTTTAACTGACAGACGTGAATCACAAGACACTGGCTATTGTTTCTGACCAAAATGTTTTGCGGGTTGGCAGGAAATAGCTGACCAGTCATAAAAATTGAGTGGGAGGTAGCCATCACCAAGCACTAGCTCTTTCACAATGGTTAATTCTTTATAAGTCTGCAGGGATCATGCTTCATGGAGGAAAGTTTTAGTGAGGAGAGACCTGAAGTTTCATAATCAGACCCAAGATGCAAAAAAGAAAAACATACAACTTAATATTCTGGATCTCTTCTTGTCCTAAAACCATTTTTTCCCAATTGTGAGAGAACTACCTTCGTCTTCCCACTCAGTTCATAGATTAATACACGCAAAATACATTTTAACATGAACATCCACCACAGTGACACATCCGCATTCCTCACTGTGATGGAAGGCAAAAAAAAAGTTCAATCTCTCCCTTCTTTGTCCTCCAGCGGTCGGGGGCCTCTAACCTTCCGTTGACAGGGCGAACTTATTCCCGTAACCGGCGGCGGGCCTTCCTCGTCGGGGTGATGCATCTGGGGGTGGGGATTCACAGCCGGGCCATCTACCCCGGGGTCGGGGCTAGTCGAACATCGTGCGGCTTTTGGAGCTTCCCAACGTCGGTCTCAACCCGAGACTGCGAGCTCTCGATGGTGAAATCCGCAAGCCGCGGTTGGAAAGTCGATCCAGGGCAAGGGATCGGCTCCAATGGTAAGTCCACGTCCCCGGGTTGGGGCTCAAAGTCATTCCCGAGTAAGGCCTCCAGCTCCATGATGTTAGGCCGCAGAGCGACCGGAGTTGCAAACCGGAAAACAATCACATCTCCGGCAAGGTAAGAGATTGAAAAAAAGTTTCTCCCGCCCACCCCCCACGTAAAACAAACCAGAGAACATTAACACATACTTTTAAAACACTAAAAATAACAAAAAAATACAAAAAGGACAGACAGACTGTAGGCGAGGCTGCTGTTGAAGCGCCACCCAGTGGTTTATAAGGATGTAGACAACCATTCCATACACTGCGAACAAATTGATTGTTTACTAATTAGTTTGCTGATTAATATTTCAGCAGCAAAACAATGACAAACAGCTGATGGTTAGTTGATCAGTCACCGCATCAGGAACACTAATAAAGGTTAAAAGTAAACTATTGAAAAACATCCAATGCATTGTTTAACAGTGAATTTCAGTCCTCATAGTTATTCAACTACCTACCATAACAAAAAACATACTTTCCATTACAAATTATATAAGAAAACAATGCTATTTCTGCTTGTTTTGACTGCTGTGCAATAGTCCCCTTCCACCATCATATTTCTTTGTTTCACTGAATTTTTGAATAGAAATGAATGGAAATGTTAGACAAGGCGACACTTCCCTACCATTCCTTGACCTCACCATCTCCATCGCAGGGGACAGACTCCTGACCGACATACATTACAAACCCACTGACTCACATGGCTATCTGGACTACACGTCTTCCCACCCTGCCCCCTGTAAAGACTCCATCCCCTACTCCCAATTCCTCCGCCTACGCCGCATCTGTTCCCAGGATGAGACATTTCATACCAGGGCATCGGAAATGTCCTCGTTCTTCAGGGAACGGGGATTCCCCTCCGCCACCATAGATGAGGCTCACACCAGGGTCTCATCCATACCCCGTAACACTGCTCTCTCTCCCCATCCCCGCACACGCAACAAGGGCAGAGTCCCTCTGGTCCTCACCTTTCACCCCACCAGCCGGCAAATACAACACATAATCCTCCGCCATTTCCGCCACCTCCAACGTGACCCCACCACTCGCCACATCTTCCCATCTCCCCCCATGTCTGCCTTCCGCAAAGACCGCTCCCTCCGCAACTCCCTCGTCAATTCTTCCCTTACCACCCGCACCACCCCCCCCCCGGGCACTTTCCGTTGCAACCGCAAGAAATGCAACACCTGTCCCTTCACCTCCCCCCTCGACTCCATTCAAGGTCCCAAGCAGTCGTTCCAGGTGCGACAAAGGTTCACCTGTATCTCCTCCAACCTCATCTACTGCATCCGCTGCTCTAGATGTCAGCTGATTTACATCGGCGAGACCAAGCGTAGGTTGGGCGATCGTTTCGCCGAACACCTCCGCTCAGTCCGCAATAACCTACCTGACCTCCCGGTGGCTCAGCACTTCAACTCCCCCTCCCATTCCCAATCCGACCTCTCTGTCCTGGGTCTCCTCCATTGCCAGAGTGAGCAACAGCGGAAATTGGAGGAACAGCACCTCATATTCCGTCTGGGGACCTTGCGTCCTTATGGCATTAACATTGAATTCTCCCAATTTGGCTAGCCCTTGCTGTCTCCTCCCCTTCCTTAACCCTCTAGCTGTCTCCTCCCACCCTCCCATCCGCCTGCCCTCGGGCTCCTCCTCCTCCTCCCCTTTTCCTTCTTTTCCCCCCCCCCCCCCACCCCCCATCAGTCTGAAGAAGGGTTTCGGCCCGAAACGTCGCCTATTTCCTTCGCTCCATAGATGCTGCTGCACCCGCTGAGTTTCCCCAGCAATTTTGTGTACCTTCTATAAGATTACGTTAATAGTTTTTCTTCTTTCCAATGGTCAAGCAGCTTACAAACAATTGTTGTCGAAACCCAATTGTTAAGGAATTGGAGCGTGAATTGGACCATCATTAAGGTGGGGGAGCAAAAAAAATTAAAAAGGAAAATAAAAGAATAACCTACATTAAAAAAAACTGCACTACCTATATCTGTGTCTAAAACAGACCAAATCATTTTACCTCGTGAATTCTTCCTTCTCCTCTATCTATCGTATTTGCTCAAATATTAAAATCTTCCGTGCATGTCCCTTTGAGATATCTTTCTTCCTGAACTATGGTATTTTTTTTTATCATGGTTGGCAGCGCTCTTGATTGTATCTCAGCTACTTCCCATATCTCTGCTCTCAACCTCTCCCTCCTGGAAAGAGGATAGACTTCCTCACTTTCCACAACACCAGCCTCAACATTCAACAGGTCATTTTTTTTTACAATTTCCACCATCTTCATTGAGATTCCACTATCACACACATTTTTCTTTACTACCTTTCGGCATTCCAAGGAGAGCATACCCTTTGTGATTCTACACTCCTCCCTCTCCTATTTCTCATTTCTCAACCAACAGGCAGTGCAATATTCCCCATTTATCTTTTTCAGCCCCAGCATCCAGGTACCCATTAGTCTTTCCAGGTGAAGCATTGATTTACTTGCTCTTCCTCCACACAGTGTGTTTGGTGCTTTATGATGTGGTCTACTCTACATCAGAGCAACCAAACACAGACTGGATGATCAATTTGCAGAACATGTGTAATCTTTCTGCAGAGATAACCCTGGGTTTTCAGTTTTCATACATTTTAATTTTCCACCCCACTCACACTCATACTGCAGCCACCTGGCCCCAAATTTGAATTTAACAATTTCAGGTAACTTGCTTTCTCTATTCATATCAGCACTGGACAGTTCTGCTGTGGGTCACTAGTCATTAATAATGACTCAATTTTTCTATCTTCCTGCAAGCATAGTTTTACCTGATGGGCATTTCCTACTGCTCTATATTTCAGAGTTTTTACATGTATCTTCGAGTTCTCTATAACTTCCTCATCGACATATAACTAGACCGTTGCACCAACATCTTAGGACCATGGCAACCCTGGCCTCACCCGTTATCCTTTCCATTTCTCCCCAGCCTCACAATTTCAAGATCACTTAATCTTGTACTTTCCTGTTTATTCATTTCAGTTCACATTCTCTGGAGCTCTAAACACTCAGTGAACAAATGCTTGTCGATTTAATTTTGATTACCATCTTATTCTTCTTTTCTATACTCTGTTCTATTCATGTTTTAAATGCAGAATTCAACATTCAATGTAGTTCTGTTTCAGGAACATAATGGGCACTTGCCATCCACATGTCAATATTTAGCTGCCTCATATCTCAACCATCTCCCTCATATTCTTAGAAAAAATGTGTACTAAAATTACATGGAGAGTCCATGAACATTTGAGAGAATAGGGAAATAAGGGATTATATCGCAACACAGATCTGCCAAGGTTGAAAAAAATTAATGTCCAGAATATTTGCCCAGTCTAACACTCTTGGCTGAAACTGCATCTGCCGTGCAGTTCTAATTTTTTTTAATTTCAGGTCTTCTTTTACAGCTTTCTCATTTCCAGGTCTTCCATTTTGATTCATTTTGTCAAGATGTTTTACCCCAAATCTTTTTATCACAGTACTTATTTTAATTTCATGGGCACTGACACTACTGCAGCTGTAGTGTGCAAGGTTTACAAGATGTATTGCTGCAATTCTCTAAAGTTTCTTTGACTGCATTCCTATTATTTATCACAATCACAATAATACTTTATTAGCCAAGTATGTTTTGCAACATACGAGGAAGTTAATTTGCCAAGTCAGTCATACAAATAAAAAGCAACGGAACAGGCAAAATACATTTTAACATAAACATCCACTACAGTGACTCCTCCACATTCCTCACTGTGATGGAAGACAAAAAAAAATGCAATCTCTTCCCTTCTTTGCTCTCCCGCGGTCGGGGGCCTCGAGCCCTCCGTTGACGGGACGATCTTGATTTCCATAGCCAGCGGCATTTGGGCCCTCCACATCGGGGTGATAAGCTCCTGCATCGGGGGGATGTCAGCTCCCCCGCGCCGGCGATCGGACCCCGGGTCGGGGCTGGTCGAATCTCTGCATCGCTGGAGCTCCCAACTCGGCCTCTCCTGAGACTGCGAGCTCTCGATGGTAAAGTCTGCAGGCTGCGGTTGGAACAATCTTAGGCAAGAGATCGGCTCCGATGTTAAATCCAGGCCCCGCAGGGGGGCTCAAAGTCAGTCCGAGGAGGTCTCCAGCTCCATCGATGTTAGGCTGCAGAGCGACCTGAGATATGACCCAGAAAACAATCGCATCTCCGGCAAGATAAGAGACTGAAAAAAGTTTCCCCCAACCCCCACCACCTACGCAAAACAAACTGGAGAACATTTACACAAACTTTTAAAACACAATGAAAATTTAAAAAGACGAAAAAAGAGACAGACTGTAGGCGGGGCTGCCAATCGTGCGGTGTCCCTGGTGGAAATAATTGTATTAATTAGAAAAACAGAAGTGCAAGCCAATGGGAATGCCATGACCTGCAAATTTTCTTCCAACTCACTTAAAAAGACTTCGTAAAAAATCCTGACTTAAAATAGATGGAGTTGCTTTTTTCATTGTTAGGTGGGAAGTTATACCATTTAGACACATAAACATAATGAATCGCCACAACAAAGATCTCAGCAGTTCAAGAAGATGGGTCACTCCCAATTTCTCATGACCAAATCGGTGCAGACAATTAATGAAGTCTTCCCAGCAACTCCCACGGGTGGGAGATTGCAACCTTCACGGGGTCCACCCTGTTTCGACTAATGCAATCAACCCGACGTGCACAAACAAATAGATCAAATAGAACAAGTTGACCTACAACTTTAGGCAGTGCACGCCATGCGCAAGAAGAAGAGGAAGCAACTCCCAAACTTTAATAATAAATAAATCAAAAATATAGACAGTCACTCAGCAGTCTCATTCAAAGGCAACCATTCAAAGACATCGTACTGGCCATCTATTTCATTAGCTACTCTGCAGTGGATCACTAACTTCTACTTATTGTTTGTTTATTTCTTCATATTCAACAAGTTCAGTTATATTTCAGGTTCCAGTTCTGATAAAGATCCTTCAGTCATACGTTTCCTTTCATAACAAATGCAGACAGATGCAGTTGGAGCTTTAACTTTAATTCCATGCTGCAGCCGTAAATAAACAAAAATCACTGACATCAGGTATTTCCTGTACTTTCAAGAGTCACTTTAATTAAAAAGTTTCCATTCAGTACAAATATATATGCTGAGTTAACTGGGGTGAACAGAAGCAATGACGACAACACTGCCATTGCTCAACACCTTGAATTATTAGATTGCGTATCAAATACAGTAGTTATTTTAAAATATTCCATATCCTATTTTCTTAATCCTCTATCATGGATCAGGAAAGGAAGAACTTCAATGGGCACTTACATTTCTTTATACAAATCATGAACATGGCCAGTGGAAACATCCGCACAAGCCCAACAACCTGAGGGTGGCACAGCAGTAGAGCTGCTGCCTTGCAGCGCCAAAGACCCATGTGCGATCCCGATTACAGGTACTGTCTGTATGGAGTTTGCACCTTCTCCCTGTGACCGCGTGGGTTTTCTCGTGGTACTCTAAAGACGTGCACGTTTGTCAGTTAATTGCCTTTGGTATTATTATAAATAGTCCCTAGTGTGAATGAAAATGTTAGTGTACAGAGTGATTGCTAGTCAGTGCAGACTCGGTGGGCCGAAGGGCCTATTTCCGCTCTGTATCTCTAAAGTCTAATCTGACGGGATCTAGCAACAGAAACCAATATTGAAAACCAGTGTGGCTGCAGTCCTGCAGCTACATTCCTGACCAATGAAGAATGGTAAGCAGAGCACCCCCACTCCCCCAATTTACCTGGAAAAGTTAACAATTCATAATTTAAACTGAAGTTTCTCTTCATTCAAACCTCAGACCTAGCATCCTTAAAATATGTTGGAGACTGCTGTCATAGATCCAGAATGCTTGCTTTTTGTGACATCAATCCACGCAATGCGTTTAGAGGTCAGGCACCTACACATCCGCACAATCTGCCCTGATCCATGCCTAGGAGAATAATCATATACGAGTTCGGCAAATCATGAAATCCCAAGGAATAAGTTTCCAATTAAATGTAAATATTATCACAGCTAACAGTCTACTCAATTTCTACTCAAAGTATCATAAACAATGATGACGTGAGTAAATCACCAGATAATCTAATTTAATGATAACTATGTGTGCAGTCCACAATGTTTTGGACAAAAGGAATTCAGACACCAATTCAATTCCCAAAGCATACTATTATTGTCTGATGGATTTTGAAACCAACTTTGTGAAAGTGCTGTTATTTAATAGACCGAGTGGCTACCTAGCCTAATTCTTTGAATTGTTGCTTCTCTTCATTCAAAAAGTGCTTTCATTTGAAGAACTGAGACAAATATGGCACCTTAATTAATGCACAACTCACTATGATCACACTAATCCGGATGATCTGTTCTTTCAGTGCAGTTTGCATTCACGTCAGTCAACTACTTTGGCTAAGCTTTCTGCGGGTGTGGCAATTTAACGGGACTTTCTACTATGCACCTAAAAGTCACTGAGATCAATATTACATCATTGGGCTCCTCAATTAATACAATTGACAAGGTTCATACATTGTTCCAGTTGGTGTGTTTCTGACCACAACCAGCTGTGAAGTAGAAATGCAAGTTGGGATATGTCAATTTTTCCTTCTCTGCAGGTTGGGTAAAATCAGGAACAAGTTTGTAAGCACATTATATAAAAGCAACATTTCTCGCTTTTTTTAAGTGAGCTAAATTGTTCAAATTTAATTCTGTTTAGTTTAGCGGCGCGACTCTCGTCAGCAGCGGCCTCTGCAGTCCGTCTGCGTTTTTATTATTTTATGTCTATGTTTTTATGTAGTTTTTGTTATTTTTTGTTGGGGTATGTGTGTGGGGGGGTGGGGGTGGTGTGGGGGGGGAGGGGGTAACTTTTAAATCTCTCCCTGCACGGGAGACCCGACCTTTTCTTTGTCGGGTCTCCGTTGTCGTTGGGGCTGCAACGAGGAGCGGCCTCCAACAGGAAGACCGGGGGCTGTGGTGCCGACTACTCACCTCACCGTCGCGGAGCTGGCCGAGTCCAGAGCGGGTGGAGCTGTGGTGGACGCTGCTGCGACCCGACCCCCGGAGATTCGGTGGCTGCAACTGCGGGTTTGGCGGGCGGCACCGGGAGCCCGCGGGTCCCTGGAGGGAGACCGCTTTTCGGGGCTTCCGCAACGGCGACTTCTCCCGCCCGAGTTGCGGGGTTGAAGAGCTCCTGGAGCGGGGCCTTACAGCACCGCCCCGCGCGGCTTGGAATGGCTGCGGGATTGCGAGCGCACGCCGGGGGCTCTAACACCAAGACCCGGTGTGCGACCTTGCATCACCCGGCGTGGCTTTAATGGCCACGGGACAATTCGCCATCGCCCGCCGGGGGCTTTGACTTTGACTCTGACATCGGGGGGGAGAGTGCAGTGGAGAGATAAGTTTTTTTGGCCTTCCATCACAGCAATGTGATGGATGTTTATGTAAATTATGTTGTGTCTTGGGTCTATTTGTTTGTAATGTATGGCTGCAGAAACGACATTTCGTTTGGACCTCAAGGGGTCCAAATGACAATAAATTGAATTGTATTGTATTGTATTGTAATTGTATTGTATTGTATTTAGAGATGCAGCATGGAAACAGGCACTTCGGCCCACCGGGTCCGCTCCGACCAGTAATCCCCGTACACTAGCACTATCCTACACACTATGGACAATTTACAATCTTTACTGAAGATTGTACTTTACTTTACTTGACCTACAAACTTGCACGTACGTCTATGGAGTGTGGGAGGAAACCGGAGCACCTGGGAAAACCAACATGTTCACAGGCAGAGCATATAACCTCCGTGGAGACAGCACCCATAGTCAGGATCAAACCCGGGTCTCTGGCGCTGCAAGGCAGCAACCCTACCACTGTGCCGCAACCATGAATTGTTCAAAACTGTCATATATCTTGAATTTGCAGTGGTGTGAATTAAAAATCATTGCTACATATACCACATCACCAAACCACAAATCCTCATCCCAGTGCCAATCTAAACATCGTCCAATGCTCTAAAACCCTCAAAATTTGTACAGAGTTGTGGAAATAATGGGATTGCACTGACAACTAGTGGCAGTTCCATGCAGGAGTTTCTGTTAGCTGCAGTATACAAGTGAGCATGTTTCAGACTTTCACCGCTATATCTACAGCAGGGAGGTATATAACGTATTGCAGATAACATGTAGGCACTCCACCCTTTGATATTACCAAGCACAAGGACATGCAGCACCAAACTGAACTAAAGGGCTGGACACACTTCTTATCCAGTCTTTCAGCTTAACCCCTATTATGATCAGCATATCTACTATAGTCCTACTCATTTGTATGGGGTTGCTATACCTCCTTGCAGAGGCTTATTTTTTTCTTAACCTTTCCCTTCTTTAAATAATAATTTACATGCTAAATGCAGTTTTAAATTAACATTTCCTAATTCATGACAATTTAAATTATTTCAAAAATGATTCTGATCATCAGCAACATTTCCAAAGAGTGAAAATTCTGACTGCACAAATTCTCAGAGCTGTCCATGAATGGCACCACAGCTTCCACTGCCTACAGACGAGTCACACCAGTGCAAGAGAAGAAATGCAAGGTGCAGTTTGGCAATGTCTGAATAATGTGAGATATCACTGACAAGGAATCAATACCCAATTGATGCAATTAAAAATCGTTCCACCTGGCTTTAAAAGACCATCATCGCTTCCTTTGCCAATTCCCCCATTTCAACAGCAAATATGATTAACTAACAACAATCAACACTGCCATCTATAGGCAAGGGACTGTCCAAATGTATATAAAAGCTTTTCCTCCACTTTGATCACAACTACTTTTGTTAATAGTCACAGCACTTAAATCACTCGTCCTGTCTCCACTAACTCTTTCCAATCTATCACCAGAAAACAAGAACAGTTCTAACCTTGCATTATATTGTCGGAAGAAAACATAATTTTCCTTAGTGTGCCTACATCGTAGCCATTCATTGATTTATCAAAGGGATACATTCATGGGTAAAGTTTCATTAAAGTAAAATTTCATGCAGCAAAACGCAGGGTAAATTGCATTTTAGGCATTCCTATACTATCCCTACATGCAGAGAATGGCGTGTTATGTGGTAAAAGCAAAAAGTGACCTCAACGATGAAATGGGATTATAGCAAAAATATGTACGTCAAATGTTTGCAAATTGAGAAATATATCGAGGTAGACTGCAAGCACCGTTAGCTAGCTCCCTCTATAGGCAGACAGATTCTGACGGCAGGCAGGACAATGCAATGCTATTGCAACAGAAAGCATTATAGTTACAGACACAACATGCCACCACGTGGCTATTACAATTTCTGATGCTGTTGCATCTTAAATGTAAAGAGCCTGCAAGTATAAATATCGGTCAACGAGGGCATTGCTGTGCATGGCCAGAGCAGTACATGGCCTTTAAATCCAGAGGAACGGAAGCATGCAAAGGGCTGCAGCCAAGTTGCTAATCTCAGCAATAAGCATGATCTTATGTCCTTTAAAGAATGCCTAGGTGCCACTTGGAAGAAATTCTATCATTTTCCAAACCAGTATATTATCATCTAACAAGCAATCTTTCAGTCCTACTTCAATGTAAATATGTTGATTTGGGCTGTTTACACCATCCATTATTCTGCTAAACAGTTATACCTGTAACATTGGGTAATTTTAAAAGAAGGAAACTGAGGAATGTTTGTACACATTTTACATTGAACATTTACATTGACATTTCACATTGACACATTGAAAAAGTTGCTTAAATGGGTTTATTAATATAGTCAGAAATAAAAGTAAATTATGCTACATCTTTGGAAAAATAATACACTGGTTAATCCCTAACTAGAACGTTAATAGATTGAAATCCTACTCAAAACAGACATTGAATGCAATACTGAGGGAGTACACAATGTAGTCGCTTTCAGATGAGGTCCTATATGCACCTCTCAGGTGGAGATAACAGATGCTAAGGTATTGATCAAAATATAGTAGGAGAGATAGTTACCTTTACTGTTCTGGTCAATATTCATCCTGAATCATTCCACAAAATAATTCATTCTGATGGAAAAGTTTCTTATGATAACTACCAGCCACCGATGCTTCCTGGTCTGCAAGGTACTTCCAGAATGTTCTCTTTTTAACCACAAAATACTAGGTAATAGTCATTGCATCACTATTTGTAGCTGTTTTATATGCAAGTTGGCTGACATGTTTCTTACACAACATTGATATGATGCAAATATATTTAATTGGTTGTGATGTACTTATAAAATGGCAGGTAATTATATACGTTTCTTTACTCTGCGTCAAACTTGGATACTCTTGTTGAGGTCAAAAACCAAGTCTATAAAGTGCAGGGATTTATGAGATTGGTACCAGGGATGAACAACTTCACTTTGATCAATTAAAGGAAGATTAGATCAAGATGTTTAAAATTAGAAAGGATTTTCTTGAACTAAATAGGAATCCAAAGACAGAAGTATAATTAACTGGAGAACATAGAAGTGGCTGCTAATGAAACAAAGTGAATGAGTGATTTACTTGCATTTGTAATCTCTGCCTTTATTAATAAATCCTTTAAAGCAGCCTGTTCAATATGTCATGTCACCATTAAAAAGTATATAAGCATCCCCAGATTTCTTGCTTTTAAAATTACACCATTTGTTTATATTCATTAGTCAATACATTCATTAGTATGTTTGACAGTGCAAAATAGTGTAAGCAGCGCAAATTAACGCATTTGCATTGTTGAATTGAATTGAGAGACGGTGCATATTATGTATTGAACTTGTATAACCAGCCATAAAATATGAGCCCCAAGGTGCCTCAATAATAATTTTAGCTTTTGTGAAATAGTTAACAATTATTCAATGGTATTTTATTGTCACATGTACCAAGGCGCAGTGAAATTCCTTTTTTACATACAGATCGGTAAATATCTAACTGTACATAGCCACAAACATACATAAGTACAAGAGAGTAATATAGTCGACTTGTTTAATGAACTGGTCCTGCTAGATTACAATGAGGAAGATAAAACTCGTTCATTGAAGAAAGTCTTCAGAAATTACACGGAGGAAACCAAGGCGGTCACAGGGAGAATGTGCAAACTCCACCCAGACAGTACCCCAGGTCAGATTCGAACTCGTGTCTCTGGCACTCAGAGCAGATGAGTTACTGCGCTGCCGAAACACAAGATGAATAAAATGTACAATTGGGTGATCACTTTGTGGAGCACCTGCATTTAGTCTGTAGGTGTGATCCTGAGCTTTTAGCTGCCTGCTACTTTAAATCCCCATTGCACTCATACCAGTCTGTGGTCTCCTGTACTGTTATAACGAGGTCCAATGCATATGTGAGCAACAATGCCTCACTTATTGTCTGGACATAATACAGCCTTTTAACCCTTTATTTAAATCTCCAAATATTTTAAAAAAAGAGTTGGAGTAACTCAGCAGGTCAGGCAGCATCTCTGGAGAACATGGATAGGTAATGTTTCAAGTCAAGACCCTTCTTCAAGCTGATTGTGGGTGGGGGGGAAATAATGCTGTAAGAGAGAGGAAGGACAAAGCTGACAGGTAATATATTAATACACTTAAGGGGGGGGTGGGGTTGATAGGCAGGTGGTTGGGCAAAGGCCAGAGATAAACAGACAGAAAGGATTGACGTTGAAAACGATGAAACTAGGGGAAGAAATGTGGATGGATGGGGGAAATAGTTGCAAGTCCAGGTAGGCACAGCGGAGGGGGAAAGGGGGGAAAGAAGGGAGAAAAATAGGCTTTGTAGTTACCTAAAATTGGAAAATTCTAAGTTTATACCATTGGGTTTTAAGCCACCCAAGTGGGATATGAGGTGCCCTTCCTCTAGTTTGCATGTGGCCTCTCTCTGACAATGGAGGAGACCCAGGACAGAAAGGTAACTGGGGAAATGGGAAAAGGAATTAAAATGGTTTGCAACCGGGTTATCCAGTAAGCCTTGGCGGACCTAAGTGGTCAGTGAAACGGTCACCTCTTCTAAGGTTAGTCTTGCCGATGTACAGGAGCAACATCTGAGACAACGGATGTAGTAGATGAAAAGACTCCTGAGATCCCTGGATGGAGGCGAGGGAGGAGGTATAGGGACATATTACATCTTCTGGGGTTGCATGGGGAATGTACCTGGAGAGGGAGCGGTTTACGTGGGAAGAGATAAGTGAACCAAGGAGTTGAGGAAGGAGCGGTCTCTGAGGGAGGCCGGAAGGAGGATGGGAACATGTGACTGGTAGCAGGATCATGTCGGAGGTGACGGAAATGACGGAGAATAATGTGTTGGATGCGGAGGCTAGCGGAGGGAAAGATAAGGACCAGGTGGAACCTTGTTCTGTCTGGAGGTGAGGGGAAACAGGAGCAGAACTATGGGATACAGAGGGAATTGGTAGGTTTCTCGTAGATGCCAATTGAAAGTCTGTCCCTGTGATGGAGATCAAGAGATGAAGAAAGGGAAGAGAAGTGTCAGAGATAGTCAGTGAATTTGAGGGCAGGGTGGACGTTAGTGGTAAATTGATGAGTTTTGCTCGGGTGCAGGAGGGCATCCCATTGCAGCCATTGAGGTAGTGGAGAAAGAGCTGGGGTTGGTGCCAGTGTTCAATTGGAACAAGGACTGTTTGACGTAACTGACAAAAAGGCAGGCATAGCTGGGGCGTTAGTGAATGCCCATGGCTACATCTTCTTTTTTCTTCTTTTTTTTTTAATTTGTATTTTTATTAGAAGCAATGTACAGTAGTATAAACCGCGGCATATGACAAAATACATTTCGTGTACAACTTCTTTTTAAAATTTAACAAGAAAAAGGTAGAGCAAGAGAGAGAGAGAGTGATAAAAAGAAAGAGTGGCTACATCTTTAACTTGGAGAAAGTGAGAGGAGTCGAAAGGGAAGTTGTTGAGAGTGAAGACATTCCACCAGGAGGATGAGAGAGTTAGTACATGGAAAGTGATTGGATCTCTATTCAAGGAAGAACTGTAGGCTCTTGATCTTACTGGTGGGGATGGAAGTATAACGTGACTGGATGTCCATGGTAAAGATGAGGCAATGGGAGGCTAGAAATTGAAAGTTAATGAAGAGTAGAAGGATGTGTGAGGTGTAGATTAGAAGAGACTGGACAACAGGGGATAGGATGGAATCTAGATATTTGAAGATGTTCTGTAGGGTAGAGGCCAACAGAAACAATGGGTCTACTAGGGAATGATAATATTAGAGGCTGTAGAGGGGAGATGGCCAGAGGTAATGGGATCACTATTGTTGTTTACTTAATTGTCTGATTTTAAAACTTTTTTTTTGTTTTGTTTATTATGGGGTTTACAGAGTATAATGTTTACATATGTGTAGGAAAGAACTGCAGATGCTGGTTCAAATCGAAGGTAGACACAAAATGCTGGAGTAACCCAGCGGGACAGGCAGCATCTCTGGGGAGAAGGAATAAGTGAGGTTTCGGGTCAAGACCCTTCTTCAGGCTCTGTTGTGCTACTTCAAGTAAGAATTTCATTGTTCCGTTTAGGGATATATGACAATAAAACACTCTTGAAACTGTCTGGGAGGTGATGACCGGTTGTTCGACTGTGGGGTCATGGCCAAGCGGTAGGTATGAGGAGGTGATTGGAACCTAACGCTGCCCTCAGCACGGGAGAGGTCAGCCTGCCAGTCTACAATGGCACCTCCCTTGTCGGTGGGTTAAATGACAACTTAGGAAATGTTGCTGAGTGAACAGAGGGTTGTGCATGCAAAGGGAATGAGATTGGAGCGGGTAAGGGGAGTAGAGAAGTAGGGAGTAAAAGACGGTTGATGTTCCGCCGGCAGTTGTAAATAAAAAGATCCAGAGAGGGTAGAAGACCATGAGGAGGAGGAATGCTGGAGACAAGAGAAAGGGTTGTCACTTTTTATTGGCTGTATAGAACTGATCATTTCATCCCTTATCCATCCATGATTTTAGATTAGTATTAACTCGATATACAAAAGACTATGGACTGTATGTTGGAGTAAGAAACAAAATTAAACTGCTGGAGGAACTCAGTAGGTTAAGCAGCTTCAGTGGAGAAAAGAATTGTCGATATTTCCCATCTCCCATCTACACCCCATTCTGCCTTTCACGGAGACCGGTTCCTTCTCAACTCTTTGGTTAAACTCATCCCTTCACACCCAAACCGCCCCCTCCCCAGGCACGTTCCTCTGCAACCGCAGGAGGTGCAACACCTGTCCCTATACCTCCTCCCTTGACTCTATCCAGTGACCCCAACAGTCCTTTCAGGTCAGGCAGAGGTTCACTTACACCTCACCCAACCTCATCTACTGTATCCGTTGTTCAAGATGTGGACTCTTATACATCGGCGAGACCAAACGTAGACTAGATGATCGTTTTGCTGAACACCTTCGCTCAGTCCGCCTAGAACTACCTTATCTCCCGGTTGCTAAACACTAATTCTCCTTCAATTCCCACACTGACCTATCTGTCCTAGGCCTCCTCCGTTGTCAGTGAGGTTAAACACATATTTCACATATTCACTCCTCAGTCCACCGAGTGTGACTGAGGAGTGAATGAATAATGTGATGTAAAGCGCCTTGAGTATCTAGAATGGCGCTATATAAATCCCATCCATTATTATTATTTATATTGGAGGAACAGCATCTGTTATTTTGCTTAGGCAGCTTACAGCCCAGTGCTATATTGATTTCTCTAACTTCAAATAACCCGGCATTCCCTCTCTCTCCATCCCTCCCCCACCCAAGTTGCACCAGCTTTTCATTTTCACCCAGCAAACAGCAAACAATGGCCTATTTCCTTTATCATTGTTACTTTTTTGCATATCTTTCATTCATTGTTCTATATCTCTCTATATCATTGTCTATATCTCTAATTTCTCTGTCCTGTGACTTTCAGTCTGAAGAAGGGTCCCGACCCAAAACGTCACCCATTTCATCTCTCCAGAGATGTTGCCTGTTCCACTGAGTTACTCCACATTTTTATGTCTATTGTCGATATTTTAGGTCGACTTCGTCGGGACTGAGAATGGAAAAGAAAGCTAGTTGGTATAAAGAGAGTGGGGGGGTTGTTGGGGGTGGAGGAGTGAGACAGGGACCAGTATGAGATGAGTTGAGATTGGGTCATTTGGAAGCTCTCACCTTTGCAGAGATATTCCATTTATTCTACATCTCTTCCCCACATTCACTACTAGGGGAAAACTATATATTTTTTTCTCTTTCCTAATTTTGACAAAGGATCTTCAACCTTCTTAACTGTTTTTCTTTCCACTTGCCTAATCTACTGACTGCTTCCAACATTTTCTATTTTTGGTGGGTTTAATTGGGATAGCTCTTCCAAAGAACTGCCAGATATGTTGAACCAGCAGGCTCCCGTAAGTATTGTATTATTCTGTGATTTAAGCCTATCTCCAAAAGCTTACTTTTTGTTTCTCAAAACAAAATCCCATCACTTTGATTCTATTAATTTAATTATGTAGCACAGCATTCTGCTTGTTGATTATTATCTCATGGTAACTAGCGTTACCAAACAATAAGTTTGCTACTCCTTTAGATCTCTTTTAGCTTTACAATTAGAAATTTTATCATCAAATGTGCAACCTTTGCACTTACCTGGATTGAATTTGATCTATTGGCCATAAATGTTAAATGTTCCTGGAACTATGTTTGATTTAAAATGTTAAATAAAAATTATTTTATTTAAAAGATTTTGAAACCCTAAACCAGTTTGGTACAAAGATTACCTGTGCTGTCCTTTCATCTCAAAGTCAAGTTTGTATTTGCAGCCCATTCTATGATACTCAGGACATCCACTCTTTGATTTCTAAAGAAACATTTTTTTTCCCAATTTCTAATGGCCTCAAGCCCAGGTACAGAACTATTAACAATTTTTTAGGGTTTTATACCCTTATACTTTAAGAAGGATTGTATACTTTCTTGGTTTTATCACCTAGTTATATTTGCAGCTTGCAAGCATTTAGAGTAAAAATTAATCAGGTGCTATGAGACCTTAATATTAAATCGAGATATTAATCCCGCTTAGGAAAATGGCACAACATAAAAATGACATATTGTCTGTTCCGTGATAATAATTTTACATACTTAATTCAGGTTTAGGTTTATTATTGTCATGTGTATCAAGGTACGGTGAAAGCATTATTTTGCTTGCTATCCAGTCAGATAATAATATACATAAATACAATCAAGCCAAACACAAGTACAATAGGTAGAGCAAAAGGAAAGATGGAGTGCAGAAAACAGGTCTCAGCATTGTAGCCCACCAGTTCCACAGATGCAGTCCAATGTCTACAATGGAGTAGAGATGAAACAGACGGTACCCAAAATTAAGGAAGGACTGTTCAGAAGCCTGATACAAGAGGGGAAATAGTTGTTCCTAAGTTTGACGCAGTGCTTCTGTATCTTCTGCCTGATGGGAGTGGGGAGAAGAAGGAATGACTGATGTGGGACAAGTCTTTGATTATGTTGGATGCTTTTCCGAGGCAGTGTGAAGTGTAGATGGAGTCAATGGTGGGTCAATAATTCCACTCACTGGGTGATTAGTTTCACCTCAAGACCTCATATATTACATAATCTATAGCCGTCTTAAACTAAAACTGAAACAGAAATATTCTGGATGCAGATACAAGGTATGAAGGGAGGAATGTTTGAATTATCAATGCCTTGGACTGAAAGCCAAAGTAACTTTATATGAAAAACAAAATCAGGATACATCCTGAACTGGCGGTTCATTGCGAGTTGCAGGGGTTTACGACAGTACAAAATTGCTGCAAATATCACATTTCAATGTATGTTATATGCAGGCAGCTACTCATCAAATGCAAATGAAGGAAACTAATGCTATGATTCAATGTATTTGTCAAAATTTAGACTGTTAAATGTTTAGAATATAACAACTAGAGTATACTTAATGACTAAACAACCACAGCTCTCTGGAGTGCAAAATGTCAATGATTTACAATTCTCTGAATGAAGGAAATATTCTTTACCTCAATTCTATAAACCTGACTGCTCATCCTTAGTGAGTAAAGATCATATGTTCCTTAGTTCTGGATTCTCCAGCACCTACTCTACCAATACAGCCCCAATATTTCTGGATGTCTAGTAGAAACTGTGCGAGAGGGAATGAAAATAGTTTCTAAAGAGGAAATTAATTTTCAACAGACACACAGGCATCCAAAATTGATCTACTCTCCAGTAGTTCTAACCCAATTTTCAATAGTACATCATCATTTTTTGTAAATGTGTGAACAAATTTCCACCCCTATGTTTCATCTGCTAAAGTATAAAAGACCAACCTGAGCCATAACAACAGTGTTCGTTTATTTCAGCCATTCAAAAGCTTTCATATTACAAGCTGCAGACAAATTCTATCAAACAGAGCCTTCTATTGTCAGATTTAAATTTGCAAGACAATAAGGCAGTGGAAGAGTCATACGCACATACTTAGCACACCAACTATACCAGCAATTTGTTGTTTATCTTTTAGACTTGGTGTTGTCAATCGACCTGTTTCAAATTGCCTCCGTTAAATGAATTGTGCAAAATGTGTAGCGTTACTGTCTATTTAGTAGAGAAGCAACTTCTACATTCAAAAGCCCCTTCAAAATGTATCCTTAGTATTAATTCTCTGTGGCTTTGATCACCACTTCCAACTTCTTCTTTCCTAGTTTCAGTTAGTGTCTGTCCAATGTGGAAACAAATAAATGCAGATACAGGTTAGGACACAGTAACTCAGTAACTGGAGTAACTCAGCAGGTCAGGCAGCATATCTGGAGAACATAGATACATGACGTTTAAGGTAGAGACCCCCCCCCCCCCCACCACCACCCTCCCCAAAACTCCCACCTATCCATGATGTCTGCCCAATATTTGCTGCATTATCCAGTCAATCAAATTTTGTTATATGAAAAGCTCAATGTAAAAGCAAGCAGTGGATGCTTTCCACATTTCAAAATCAGTTTTTCATTGGGACTCATACCTCCTCTCATGATCACACGTGGGTCGGGATAGATCAGTGGTGGTGTCCCTTATGCAATTTCCCACTAGTATGAAGGGCCACAAAGGTAGAAGGTGCATAATTTAGTAATATGCCAGAGATGGGAGTGGTAGTTAAATGAAAGATTCTGTATTTCACATCTCCTCCTTAACCATCAGCTTCTACTCACTCATATTTCCAGCAAAGAACAAATGAGTTGACATAATCACTTAGCAAAATACATAAACGCAAACGGTTGCCCCACACAATTGAGGATCAAAACTGCCATTAAAAAAAAGGACTACATTCAGACAGGTGCAAATGAGAATAAGAGGTCTCTGTGGCTCAGACCTACGGGTGTTACATGGAATTATGATAGTGACATGCAACAACTGGCACTGCTAAAGGGGCAAAGGGAACAAACAACTTTGGCTTTTCTTTAAAATGCACAGAAGCAGATGATTTTGAATTACTCAAGTATGACAAATATTCTACAAATACATGTCAATGTTTATTATTGACTGGGTCATTTTCAAGGATTTTGATTTGATTTTCCAATTGGGGAACAGCAGTAAATTAGCTATACAGACAAATGTTATCGAAGTCCAGCCACATCAATATAACAACAAAATCTCTAGCAGAAACAGCTGGACTCTTACACTGACAACCTACCTGAACAATGTACTGACTCACGCTTATTGCTGGGGAAGGAGATAAATAAATTCTCAGTTTTTGATCTTTGCCCATCTCTTCTGGGAAAAGTTCATATCTAAGCCCGCTGTGAAGAAAATAATGAAACTCAGCTGAGGTCAGTGTTTTAACCTGCTAACAAGCGTGTCTTGATTTTAACCTGTACTGTAAATCTTCGTTATTTGCCATGGATGCCCTCCACCGAAAACGGTGTCTGAGACGGGCCGGGAAAATCATCAAGGACCCCTCTCACCATGGACTGTTTGCCCTCCTCCCATCAGGAAGGCGGTACAGGAGCCTCAGGTCTCGCACAAGCAGGCTGAGGAACAGCTTTTTCAACAACACCAACATCAGACAGGCCCCCTCACTGTCCATCTTCAAATCCTCCCTAAAAACATATTTTTATTCTTTGGCTTTCGACACTGGCTGAGGCATTGCTCCTGTTTTTAGTGCTTTTAATGTCTTTTAATTTTTAGTGTGTTTTTTATAGTCCTTCGTTTTACGGTTTTTAATGGTTTTTAATTGTTTGTAATAGCTTTTTGTTCATGATTTCTCATGTACAGCACTTTGTGGCAACTGTAGTTGTTTAAAGTGCTTTATAAATAAAGTTATTATTAAATAAAGTTATTATTATTACACTGCTGAACTCAGAGTCCCGTCGCTAGCTATCTTTAGACTCTCCCATTTGTATACAGTTATTTGCCTATGTACCAGTTTTAATTCATCCACAATCCACACATTGTTAACCAGTATTTATTTTTTTTATTGTATGCTTATTTTGTATTTTTATTTTTACTTCTACTATCTGCACTATGACTATGACCAGACGCTAAACTGCATAGTTGAAACAAAGAACTGCAGATGACGGTTAATACACAAAAGCACACAAAGTGCTGGAGGGTCAGGCAGCAGGTCAGGCAGCATCTCTGGAGAACATGGACATGTGACGTCGGGACCCTTCTTCAGACTGATTCAGTCTGCTGGGTTACTCCAGCACTTTGTGTCGTTTCATCTCATTACTAGGTGCTGACTCCGCTGGTCTGCACCAGCGTGCCCGTCTTCTCCAGCTGCTGCACAGTCGGACTAAGGTGGCTGTTGTTGAGGCTCATGTTGCAGCCCATTACTGCCTGCTCTTTCTTCAGGCTGCTGCCACGACAGGACGCGCTCAGTCACCGTGGGGCTCCCTCCCCTCTCGCCAGCTACCCCTTTTTCCTGTTGGCTGCTCCCCATTTCCAAGGTGGAGTATGCCGGTGACTCCAGGGATGAAGAAGAAAGGTTGGGGGGGGGGGGGGGGGGGGTAGAAGAGGTTGAGTGGACAGTGACAGGAGAAGTAAGAAGAGACGGCGATGAGGGGAGGGGGATGGCGGAGCGGACTAAGCGACCGGCCAACAGAAAGAAGCGGCAGCTGGTGAGAGGTGTGGGGGGCCCCCACAGTGACTGAGTCACTGTCTGCAGCGGCGTCCAGAAGAATGCACTGCTCCCAGGGGCTACAACGTGAGCCGCAAGAACGGACCGTACTGAAAGCCAAGAAGGGCTCGTTGTTGCACCTTGCAAGCCGGGCGTGGTGTCGGAAGCAGGGGATGGGTAGGTGGTGGGAGCCAGGGTGAAAGGAGTCCGTTAAAACAAAGGCTTACTGTATTTAGTTTGTACCCTAATAAGGACACAAAGTGCTGCAGTAACTGAAGAGTGGCAGGCAGCATATATAGATGATCCTGTTTTGTACCCTGGTTATGTTTTAAAACTTCCAAAGATTTAAGTATACTATTTAATGTTCCTGTTTAACGAAACAGTATTGCAGTTAAATGGGATGTGCTTGACAAGCTGTACACTGAAACTCCAAGGTTGAAAGAAAACTAAGGAGATATTGTCACCCAGAAAATGTCACCAAGAAGGGAACAGAGTGATAGAGCACAAGAAACACAAATATTCTCTTAATTAAAATTACCACCTTTAGCCTGCAAACAATAGCATTTGGCAGCTCAGGAGAGAAACAGAGTTTATATTTCATGTCAATAACAGGTCATCAATCCAGAACATAAACTGTATTTCTCTCCACAGATGTTGCCCGACACATTTTCTGTTTTTATTTCAGATTTCCACCGTATTTTGTTTTAAAATGTATTGATTGTACTCATAGATAAGAATTGAGATTCTATTTTGGATATGGCAGAAAAATACAGTACTGCTCAACTAAAGCAGTAGTACACCGTTTCACCATTTAGAAGGGGGGGAAATGAGTTACGCTGCAAACAGATGCGGGAAGAACAAAATAAAAGTTCTTTATTAAAACTGCTATCGCCCCACAGAGATACAATTTAATTGCGATATCTTTGTTCACTTCCCTTAAAATTCTCCTTAAATGAACTAAAATCTTCACAAATCAAACCATATATATCTGTCGGTAAATTCAAGCATTAACATCTGCAGGGTTACAATTTCAAATATCTCGGTCAGAAAACTACTCAGTATCCTTTGTGGTTTTCAGCTCACTTACATTTGGGAATGAAATGTAACTCCTGAAAAATGGTTGCTTTATCAATAACCTTCCTTGTATCATAAAGTCAGAGGTGGAGATGTTTGCTCGTGATTATACAATGTTCAGTTCCATTCACAACTCCACAGAAGATTAAGCAGACCATACTTGCACTCATCAAGACCGAGACAACATTCAGGTGGCATTGGCTGATAAATGTCAAGACAATAAACAATAACATTACATGGGTGTCATCTCCAACATGAAGCGCTCTCACCATCTCATCTTAATTTTACGCACCATTACCATCGCTCAATCCTCAACTATCCACATGCTGGAGTGCTTCACCAATGACCAGAAACCTAACTACACTTTCCACATAAATACTATGGCTTCAAGAGCAAGTCAACGCCTGGATATCCTGGAGCAAGTGACTTACTTCCTAACTCCCCAAAGCATCTCCAGCAGCTATCAGGAAAAAGCTAACAACCCTCAACACCTCGAAGGTAAAGGGCTGTTGATACATAAGAACACCACTAATCCCCAACCATGTCGCACACATCCCTGCTTGGAAATGTATCAACAGTCGTTCATTGATAGGTGTAAATCTTGGAAACCTTACCATCAGGACATAGATCATGGAACAGTACAGTACAGGAATGGGCCCTTCAGTCCACAATGTTTGTGCCGAACAGGATGTCATGATAAACTGATCTCATCTGCCTGTTCATGATCCATATCCCTCTACTCCTTGCACTTCCAAGAACCCATCTAAAAGTTTCTTATTGGTGCCTCCACCACCACCCCTGGCAATGCTTTCCATATTCCCTGTGTAAAAAAGGCTTGTCGCGCACATCTCCATTAAACTCTCCCCCACTCATCTTGGAGCTGGGCCCTGTAATGTTGGACATTTCCACCCTGGGAAAAAAAGTTCTGCCGGGCTACCCTATCTATGCCTCTCATAATTTTATATATGTCTATTAAATCTCCCCTCAACCTCTGACATTTCAGAGAAAACAATCCAAGTTTATACAACCTCTCCTTGTAACTGAAACCTCTAATCCAGGCAGCATTCTGGTAAACCTTCCCTGCACCCTCTCCAAACCCTCTACATGTTTCCTGTAATGGGGTGACCATAACTGCATGCAATTCTCCAAATAAAGTTCAACAGTTCAAAAAAGGTCAGCTCACCACAATCTTCTCAACAACAAATTGAAGTGAAAAGCACATGTTCCAGGCGCAAATCAAAAAAAATCTTAAAATTTAAAACCCAACCATAATCTATCCATTTACAAGTTTAACAAAGGCATGACAAGAGAAGACAAACCGTTCCCACGGAATTATTTAAATATTATGGGGCCAGCAGCCTCCAATGTAATTTAATTTGCAGATTTAATCTCGGCCCCAGAAAACCCGTCAACTGAAATAAGGAGGGGTTCAGAAGCTGCAACTCTACCTAGCAAAAATGTTCCATCAGGGTGAATCTCTGACAGGGATTAAATGGGGAAACCCTAGATCTCTCCACTTGAATCTCCACCACCCTAGCCTACACAAACCATTCCTCTCAAGGTCAGAACCTCAAGTTTCTCGCACAGATCACCTGGAATCATAATTTCCAACGCACATCAATAAGAATTATAACTTAGACATTAGAAATGTCTATAATGCAAGTGCAGATCTCAATTCATATTACAATTCAAGTTTTTTTTTAACATATAGTTAATACCCTCATGTACTGAAGGTATCAAAATTAATGCGTAAGAAGGAACTGCAGATGCTGATTTAAACCATAGACACAAAAAGCTGGAGTAACTCAGCGGGACAGGCAGCATCTCTGGAGAGAAGGAATGGATGATGTTTCGGGTCGCATTAAGTGGAGGAGCAATGAGGCGATACTTTTATTTCATCAAATTGATTAGCAACAGAGATCATTTCCATTCTTCCAGCTGCCAGCCCTTATGCTTTGAGCAAACTCTGGTATCAGGTACAGACGAACAATAATAAACCCCTGATATACCAATGACCCCTCAATTCTGCCCTGCCATTTACTATCATCATGGCTAAGTGACCTCCAGGTCTCAAAACATCTTCAGTGCCATAGAACAGTACAGCATAGGAACGGGCCTTTTGGCCCACAATGTTTGTGCCGAACATGATTTCATTTGCCTGTACATGATCCATTCAGCTCTATTTCCTGCACTTCCATGTGCCTATCTAAAAGCTTCTTTAAAGACATTATGGTAACTGCCTCCACCATCACCTCTGGCAACGTAATCCAGGCCACCACCACTCTCTGTGTAAAAAATGTTCCCTGCACACCGCCATTAAACATTGCCCCACTCACCTTATAGATATGCCCTTCTATCAAATCCACCCTCAATCTCCAATGTTCCAGTCTTTACAATATCTCCCTGTAGCTGAAACCCTCTAATGCATGCAGCAGTCTGGGAAACCTCCTCTGCACCTTCTCCAAAGCTTCCAGATCTTTCCTGTAATGGGGCAACCAGAACAGCATGCAATACTCCAAGTACAACCTAATCGAAATCCTAGAGAGCTGCATCATAACTTTCTGTCTCATAATCAATGCCCCTAGCAATGAAGGAAAACATACCATACGCTTCCTTTACCACCCTATCTGCTTGTGCTGCCAGCTTCAGTAAGCTATGAACTTGGACTCCAAGATCCCTCAGCACATCAATGCTGTTAAGGGTCTTGCCAAAAGCTTACATACCAACCCATCTACATTTACGTCCAGGTCATTTATAAATACCACAAACAGCAGAGGTCCCACCAAAGATCCCTGTTGGCCGGTGTGGGCAAGTTGGGCCGAAGGGCCTGTTTCCACACTGTATCACTCTATGACTCTATCACTCTGCTGGTCACAGACCTGCAGCCAGAATATCTACCTTCCCCCACAACTCTCTGTCTTCAATGAATAAGCCAGTTCCAAATCCATACGACCAAGTCATCGCGAGTCTCGTACATCTTAATCTTCCGGATCAGCCTACCGTGAGGGACCTTACAAAAACCCTTATTAAAATTCATGCATACAACTTCCACCGCCCTATCTTCATCATTCTCCTTTGTCACTTCCTGAAAAAACTCAATCGTTAGTAAGACATGACCTGCCACGTACAAAGCTGTGCTGGCTATCCCTAATTACCCCCATTCTCTTCCAAAGGAGAGTAAATCCCAACTCAAAGAATTCTCTTTAATAATGCCAGTTCCAATCATTCAAAAACATGTATTTACCACTTCAAATGCACAGTGGCGCAGCTGGTAGAGCTGCTGTCTCACAGCGCCAGAGACCCAGGTTCAATGACCTCAGGTGTGGAGTTTGCACGTTCTGCATGTGACTGCATGGGGTTCTTCTGAATGCTCCGATTTCTTCCTACATCCCAAAGATGTGTGGGTTTATAGATTAATCAGCCTCTGTAGGTTGCTCCTAGTGTGTCAGGACTGGATGAGAAAGCGGGATAACAGAGCTAGTGTGATCTGTGTCCTTGTGGACACGTTGGGCCGCAGGGCCCGTTTCCATGTTGTATCTTTCAATTAAAACAATTAAATGATCTAGCAACTTCAATGATCTAGCCTCCACAACCCTACAGTGTAGAGAACCCAAACAATCCACAACCGCTGCAAGAATAAGTTTCGATATCCTTTAGTTTTGAATGACCATTCTTACCTTGTAAGTAGGTCCCCTTGTTGGTGATTCACCCATGAGATGAAACATCTCAACATTACACTGTCATGTTGCCTTAGGATCTTATGTTTCAATAAGATCAGCCTTCATTCTTCTACACTCCAAAGAATACAGCACCTACTACTTTAGCTAATGATGGCGAAACCCTCACGTCCCAGGAATCAGCCAGGCAAATCTTTGGATTACTTCAAATACAAATATATCCTTTCTTAAGTATGGAGATATAAATTGTGTGCAATATGCCACATGTGGTCTCACCAACACCCTGTTCAATTGTAACAATACTTTCCTACTTTAAATTCCAAACACTTTAAATAAAAGCCAATATGCATTGATCTTCCTAACTGCTTGCTGTACCTGCCTGCTAACATTTTGTGATTCATGCACAAGAGCTGCTAAATCCTCCTGTACCCCCCAAACCTAGTAGAAACAAAAACCTAAAGAAAATTCTTGTTCCCAGATTTATTTCTCCACTCATATTCATAGAATATAACAAATGTAATTTTAACATAAATTTACAAAACACAAATATTAACTTTAGCTTGCTTAATCTTTTTTTGGGGGAAAGGAAAAGAAAAATAAGTGTGTCTGACGTAGTGATATTAGGCAGATGAGTCTCATCTGGTAAAATTGCTCGTCTCCGATAGGAACAAGTTGGAACCCTGACATTATCAATCTTGATTCACATGTCAGAAAGTGTGGCTTTAAACAGAGAAGGGAAATGCTTTATTGTCAAAGGGCTCCTCTCAGCCCTCTCTGTTGAAAGACACCATAACATGCTATAAAGATATGCAGGAGTATTTCCCCTTTACCGAAGGCAAAAATTATCTATCAGCCAATAAAGATTCTCTTGACATTTATCTCAATGGTGTTTGTGCAACTTTGTTGTGTTCCAAATTA